>NC_139702.1:21765013-22080013 GCF_964188405.1 Protomyctophum parallelum | reverse complement strand
AACTTCTGTGAACAGACTTCACTGTAGTAGCTTTTCATAAATTATATTTGTAGGCTACTTCTGTTCTTCTGTTCTGCTGTCATGAAAGTTTATAGTTAGAGAAATTCAAAGTCCAGCCGTCTGCTGTCCAGCCTCTCCCACCCCTCACTGGGGAAAATTCTGGGAGGAAAACAGAAACGGGGCGAGTAGTCTTGTTACCATATATCCTCACTGCAAGGGTCTGAACTTGAAGCCGATATAGATCTATTTAGGCTATTGTACATTTCATTTGACTCAGGACTGAACTGCATAATACAATGATTGCGTATCTGCTAATGTTGACCGTAAACTGCACTAATTGCATATACCTCAGCATTTTATGCTCAGGACTTATTTGTAGTAGCCTACATGTGCTTGTGCCCCCAGGCCCTGGAACAATTTGCCCCTACACAAGAGCTGACCATTCTATTGATTATATATATATATATATATATATATATATATATATATATATATATATATATATATATATATATATATATATATATATATATATGACTAATTCCATCTCCCTGGCCTTTAGTGACAGCTGACTGAATGTTTTTCCCTTACTGCTGGTAATGTTTTGATTTTTTTTCATTGTTATTTTGTCCTGATGGATAGATGGTCATGTTAAATGTGCTCTACAAATGTAAACATTGGCACATGCTTAACCATACAGAATTGGCCTGCATGTTTCTAATTATATCTACTTTATTTTAGAGTGGGCCTATTTTGGAACAAGCCAAAATCCAACCAAACACATGGGAAGAAGTCGGAGACCAAGATGACATGGTTGCTATTGCAAAGAAGTTTGAGGAAAAATATGTAAGTAGTACTGTAGGTTTGTGCAATCCACAGTTTACATTTAGTCAGTTATAAGACTTTTGGGATATTGATTTGAAGTTGTAGTTTACAGTTTCAGGGATATGAGGAGAGAGACCTGCATGGTTCTCTCCATTCTGGGGGCCCTTTGTGGCCCTCAGTGGCCTCTGCTGTTTCTGGGACTTTGATCCATTAGTAAACTTAATCAGTAAGGCTACAAATGGTTTGCAGTGTCATATGTGTGTAATATAATTTGTCATTGCAGGGCGGCACAAATAAATCAAAAAATGACTTTAGGACACGCGCTCAGGACCTGATTGACATTGGATATGGCTACGATGAAGAAGACTCCTTCATAGACAACGCTGAGGCAGTGAGTTCAGAATTCTGGAGTAGAGAAGTCATAGATTTTCAACCATGGTAGATAAATGTAATCTCTGACATCTCCATTTTGGAGATGTCAGAGATTACATGTTAACATTTTTGAGCGGTGGGCACACCATCTCCAACATGTAGCTTTGTGTCCCTCTGTTTGTATGTTTAGAGTACCAACAGGTGAGAAAGTGGAGCTGTTGAGCTTCACACTGTGCACAGGTGCATGATGGGAACTTGGGAAGTTGGGTTTTTAGTGTAACCAGCCAGTGTCTGTCTGGTTAACCTACACTTAATACAATGAAATGGTACCTTTTATAGTTCTACTGGCAGTCTGATAAAATATTGTCACTGTGCATCCTTACAGTACCGGTTTGCCATGGGGATTATGTAATAAGTCGTGGAATTGTATAATGGATGTATTGCCATCAAATTGACTGTACCTCCAAGAGGAATACATTGATTTGGGTCACTACGTGAGCTTTCTAGTGCTGTGGTTACCAACCCTGCTCCTGTAGGCTAGATGTACGCATCTGAATCAGTTTCACATGAAACGTGGATCACATGTCTATCATTTAGACTTCTGCTTCCCCTTGCTTTTCTCCCACCTGTAGCATTCTGTTTTTCTATTTGACGGTCCACCAGTAGCCCATAAACCTATCCTAATTAGTATAGGGCTTTTCAATTACACTGAAAACCTGTTTTGTTTTTTATCTCTAACCCATTCCTGCTGGCCTCTACAGTATGATGAATTCGTTCCAGCCTCGCTCACAACCAAATATGGGGGCTTCTACGTCAACTCGGGTCTACTGCAGTTCCGGCAGGCCTCTGAAACAGAATCTGATGACTTCACAGATGAAGCGAGAAAACTCAGTATTGCACATGTATGCCACTTAAGACAATATCTTAAAAGAATGTGGTAGTTTGTCAGTCTTAAGTACTTAATTTTGAGTAGATCACAACATTGTACTCTACTCGAGGTATAACAAAAATAAATTTACATTTCTAGAAACGTAAACTAAATGGAGGGCCAGATAAGGTCAAGAAGAAGCAACGAAAAGAAATTGGGCAGATGATAACCACAGATGGGGTACAGGGGTAAGATTAACAATATAGACTATAATCTTAATTTTTTTATTTTACAATATTATTTTTTTTGTTGACAAATATATGAATGATTTAATATAATTAAATAACCAATCTTTTTGTCTGTTTTAATCTCAGAAGTCCACTTGAAATATCAGTCAAGGGACAGGTAAAGAAGAAAAAGGCTGCAGCCCCCTTGAGTGTCACAAACGTACTGAAGAAGATTCAAAGAGAGAAAGAGAGGGAAATGCTGAGAGCGAAAGAGGCGGAAATACTGAACAAACCACAAGAGAACCAAGAGACCATAACCGTCCCCAGCAAACCTCTGTGCCCTGCAGAAGCAGGTGGGGGCTCAGGATTGTCCGATCCTCTCCTTAGCTTAATTGGATCGACCAATGACAATGCACTCATCCAAGCAGCCAATACCTTTGATTTGGACATGGATATTGATCTGGACTCGTTGTTGGATGCCACCGAAGAGAATTTACAGCCCATATCTCTGCTTCAGCCTGCCATGGAGGCGTCACTCATCTGTCCTTCCCAAATTGAGACAGAGGTCCAGATCCAGTCTGCCGTTTTACCTCAGCCTCAATCCCAGACAAAAGTCGATACCCCATCTAAGCCTCAGTCCGAACAAACTCTACTCCTGCCAGAGGTCAAGGCCAACTCCATACACCAGTTTGTTCCTCTGCCAGAGGGGCTTCCTCCACGACTGGAAACCACAATTGGAGAATTTACTGAGGTGAGACGATGCCTTTGGACTGGAGGTTGTCTTAGTTGGTAGAACTAGAAGTGTGTAATTTGTTTGCTGAAGGGAACGGCACATCCTGCTTGTGAAAAGGCAGTTTTTGAGGGGCACTAGCCCCACCTATGTCCAGCTTTCAGTTTGTCTGCAGACTCTGCACAAACCTTGTCCTACATAAACAACATAAATTCCCATTGACAATGAATGGACAATTTTACATTATAGTGTACACACAAACATTGCGTAACACAAACATTGATGACGAAGGTGAGCAAAATTGTGATTGGCCGGAATGAGATAATAATAATAATGATTGAGGCCCCTCACTTTAATATAATTTTTATAATTATTTTAATATAAATTGCAAATTGTGATTGGCTGGTTTTATTGGGTGGGAGATTTGTTGTACTGACATGATATATGATGACATAAGAGTGCCCCTCACTTCACACGGGTGAATCTTTTTGTCTTCCTATCACGCGCGCCTTACTGCGATCGGCTGGGTATGTATGTCACCGGCCAATAAGGGACCACCATTCAAGATGACGTAAATAAGGTATGTTTGGTGATTGGCTGGGTATATGTATGTGTGTTGGGGTAAGAATGGTGGTCCCTTATTGGCTGTTGATGGTGACGTAACTAAGATACGTTTCAAGGTTGGTATAAGGTCAATAGCGGGTCTAAAGGATTTAGAACAGCAGTTGTAATAGACGTTAGTATAGTCCGGCCGCCGACGGGCTTATTTTGTTTAAAGTGGGACATTTGGTAGCAGCCATAGCCATTTGCCCAAATGTGCTGACCTCATCACATTTGTCATGACGTCTATGGCCGTTTTAGTCCAAGGAGTGTATTTTGTGCAAAACTAATGCTTGGAATGGATTCAGAATCATGAAAACACCCTAGTTTGACATGTCACATGCTACTTAAAGCAAAAGGAAAGTTTGACATTTTGCCTGACATAGTATGTTAATGGTAGGGTCACAAGAAACCCCTATAAAATAAATTGTCCAATAGTGACAGCCGGTCGGCAAGTGGATTCATGAATATAGACAATATTGTAGGCCAATAAAAAAGACTATATACTAAATTTCCCACCCATCCACCTCGACTGCCGGACTAATAGCTGTACTTGCGTGCTCTGCTTGCACAAGCGCAAGTTGGCACCTCGACAGAATGCATGTCTAGTTTTGTTAAACTCAGGATTTTACTGTGTACTGATTTCTTCATAAACTTGTTTTTTTCCCAAGGCGGCCAAAGAAAGGGGGGGTGAGTCTAAACTCAAGTTCTTCACTCCTGAAATCAACACCATTCTCCTGGAGTAAGTAACAGGGCCAGCATAATACAAAGCATAATGCTATTTTCTAGACTACTTTGTGAATATAGCTAGCACATGAGTACATATTTCAGGTTGCTGACTGGCTGTGTTTTGACCCAGTGTTGAGTTGCAGTGTCGTGAGCTGGGTGGTCAGGTGCGCTCCCAGGTATACACACACCTGTCCTTTCTAGTGCCCTGCGGTAAAGACACACTCCTCCAACGTGTCAAAAAACTATTGCATGCACATACGGTTAGTGTGTCTTTAAAATCAGGTTGTAATTCCTAGTCAAATTCCTAGTACTGTATGCAAATGTGTCTGACAACAAAGGTGTTTGTATGATTTGTTTTTAGGAGGATCCCATGCTGCAACTGAGTCATGCCATTGGCAGAGATTTGCCGGAGCAGATTGCACGTTTCAATGACAATTACCAGGCAATTGCACAGGCCAAGTCTTCAAAGTATGTTCAACAAAACTTCTCTCGTCATAACTTGACGAGGAATAACTTGTTTGCCGTTTTTGTAAGTGAGGCCCCATTTTCGCCTATTGGGCTTTCATGCCAACTACAATATACAGTAGTGCTATTAATTTATATAATATCGACCACATCACATGAACACAGTCTTACCATCTGAGGATACATTATGGATGAAATCTAGCTGTGTCCATTACTCAATTTCCAATTCAGATGTAGGACAGTGGAGGATGTTGGTCCTGAGGACAGAATCCCCTCGGTAATCAATAAAGCATTATCTAATTAAAAGCATAATCAATATTCTCAATAATCAATAAATAAAAGCAGGGGAGCTCAAGGGAACCTCTGCTCTAGCTGATAAGTCTGTGTAATGTCAAAGTCTGTATGTCTGCACTTCCACTTAGGTCTGGGTTTGATACATCAACATCTTTCACTGCTTGCAGGGCAATGGAGGAGGGGAAGGAGAAAGAAGGGAGTGGGAAAGTTGGCTCAGAGGATGAGGGGGAGGAGAGAAGTGAGAAGAGGTACCCTCGGAAAATATTCAGATGGACAGAGGACGTCAGGTCAGTCATCGGATTGAGCATTATATGAGCTGATAAAATGTCTAAAAATCATTATTAGACCCTCTTATTATATCTAGATTATAATTTATACATGCGTTAAATATAATATTTATATTTTGAGCAACCCATGAAAAAGTGTAAATTAGACATCCGTGCATGGATAGGAAATGTCTATGCCAAGTGGTGACAGCCAAGATGGAGAGATACGAAAAGGAAAGGCTTGAGTGCCAAGACATGGACGAGTACCTCAAGACCTTCCTTGACAATGAGGTCAAACCCCTTTGGCCTAAAGGATGGATGCCGCCCAAGTATGTGATACAAAAATACTATTTTCACTGATTGACGCTTGTAAATCTTTAACATAATAGTGGTCTATATCATCAACTTTACATGTATGCATTCCTGCTTGTTCAAATACTCGGATGAATGCTTCATTTTCTTAGAACGCTGCTGAAAGAAAGCAAGAAAATTTTGCTTTCGCTGGCTTCATTACCGTGAGTACAAATTCGTTTTCACTGTCCCCAGCTCCACTGAAGGCTGAAGCACACTCCAAAACATTAGTGGGGTTCCTTAGAGATTGTGACATTTGTTATCAGTGTTGGTTTTAAGCAACTGAAAACACTTTTCCCCTTCTGTGATTTCAGATCTTAATTGTCATTTCACTTTCACAAAATTTTCTTTTTCTAATGCAGTATGAAGAAGACCAAGTCGGAGAGAAAGTCATTAGTCAGTGATTCTTGTGCTCTAATGGGAGCTCCAGCACCAAAGGAACTCTCCCTGGAAGAGGACGGCCTCATGTTCATTGATGCAGAGGGCAAGGAGTCCGGTCACATGAAAATGGTGGATGTTAAAAGGGAAGAAAGGAGGGGAGTGGAGGTTGGTTGTCCATCACTTGTGGAGACAGAAAAGACACCTTGTGTTGGCATATCTACACCTGATTCTGAGTCTCCTTCATCCTTGGATTTGCTCGCTGAACAAGCACTGGCCAGGCAACAACTTACCAGAGACTCCCAGGAACTTTTATCAGCGGCCATTTCATCGGAAACATGTAGTCAATCAGTCCAGCAGTGGCCCCATGATGTGGCCTGTAAAAGTTCCCCTCTACTTCCTTCGTCTGCCCAGTGCAATCCAGTAGGACCCAAAGGAGACCTTCATTGCAAGCCTGCCAAGCAGAAATCTCAAAGAATCTCTGGACATGGAAAGGCAAGAAAATCGCAGGCCGCATCTGATGATATCGCTACATTGGATGTTATCCACAAGTGACCTGCCTGCACTTCTTTGGATGCGGTCAATGTATTAAAGCCCCAGGTACTCTCTGGTTTTAATAACCACTCGCCTCATATTTATAATACATTTATCCCAATTATCAGCCCAGTTTAAAAAGTGTCTGCTTTCTTTGTCTTTGTTTCATAAATTCCAATTTCACTTTATCTATACATCTATTAGTTCTCCCTCCTAATGGATAACATTGGTATTCCAACCTGAACATGCACCTGAACATTTTCTCTTGACAAAATAATAATCACTTAATCTAGTTTGCCCATCCTATAAGCTCATTCATGTTAACCATGTTGGACCCACTGAAAACGCATTCCTGCTTCTGGCGGTCTCCTCATGCATTAGAAGTATATTATATTGGTCAGCAGAATCAGGAACATGTGTTCACTGATTCTTAACGTGAAAGGGCTTATATAGGTCTGTGTGCTCTATTGAATATAAAATATCTAATTATTGAATCGAGCAACTAAAACATTTTACGTGCATATATAAGCCAGAGTAGACTTTGAAATTACCCATCTTGTTTTAAAGTGAAATGAAACTAAACATAATTTCAAAACCTAAAAGTTTTGTGGCACTAAATGTCTTATTAACACTAGTGGCAGAACTTTAAACTTAGAGGTAATTGGGAACCTCGGGCAACAGGTGTTGTAAAAGTGACATCTAGTGGCTGAATGTTGTATATTGCTTTTTTGTAAGCATTGTAGTGTGTTTAAATGGTGCATTTTAGGTCGCATTCACACCTAATACTTCGGTAGACTTGCTGTGAATGGGCGGAGAAGTTGGGATTCTTGGTGATACACAAGGAGTATTTTTTTTTAATGGTTTGTCTGTAACAAATGTCTTTCTTTTCTCTTTAGATGGGAGCAGCATTCTTTGAAAGGGACTGGACATCATAGGGAAGCAGAGCATTGCAAAGCGCGAGCACTAATTAATGTTACATCATCACAACAATGTCAACTAAATTATTATGATCTGTGTATTATAACTGCATTACAGAAGGATGATCTATTGATAATGTCTTCAGACTTGGTGATGCTGAGAATACTGTGTGGATGGAACTGTATGCCAAGCTCATTAGTGCTTATAATTGTTCAGTGTGGGTAACTATAAAATTAACCACATGTACCGGTATATTGGTCTCTTAGATTTGACCGTAATGCTGTCAGAGGTCTAAGCACAATGAGATGTTTTTTTATCAATTGGTGCCTTGATAAGTCATATATTTGGAAACAGAACTGGGATTTGGCTTTGTATTTTGTTATGGCTCTTAGTATTATTCTGGCAAAGAGGAACAGGATATTTGAGAAACATGTATGCTGAAAAACGTAAAATAATTTAAATAAAGATATTGCATAATCATGCTTCCTTTGTTTTTAGTTTGGGAGAATGAACAGCAAGGTGGGTCATTGAGAAATAAAGTGTTTTATAATGCTCAGTGACCACCTCACAGCTAATTATCTAAATGATTAATTTGACAATGTATAACAAATGTTCTTAATTTATTTAAAGAGGCTTGCTTCCACTAAATGGTCCATTCGATTCTACAGTTGCTACAGGTCTTGTTGTGAGCTGATTGATCTGCTATTGAGTACATCGACAGTCTTAAGAAACCAGACTGCAGCAGAATGCAGTGACCAATCACAATTGTGCATTCAACCAAGCTGTGTAGTAAGATGTTGGTAATCAGCAACTGGCCATTTTAGCAGTGTACTTTGCCTCAGCAATGTGTAGTAATTGACCCCTCAACTGACATTTTGATGGGTAAATAGCAATGCAACTTTAATTGTGGTTGTTTCATTAACACTTTAGGTGTTACTGTAGGCTATGACGGCATCAACTGCTCAATACTGGCTCATATAAGCTTAAAACACCCACAAGGTCTCTGGACCAGTGGACCTTAGTTTTTGTGCATCGGGCCACGTGCAATAAGGGCTACGTGCAATATGGACAGATCGTTTTTTTTCCCTTCATCATATCATTTATTTTATTTATTTAAATGACTACTGCTCAGCCCATTCTACTGTTACTACTGTACTACTGTAAATAATGTATCCTCCTTACTGACATGTTTGCACCATTGGTGAGATGCGAAAATACTTTTCGCTGTGCTGTACTTGTACTGTACATTGACAATAAATTGAATCTCATCTCATTAGCATAATGATATTGTCTTAATGTGCATTTAGTTTAACCCTGCATACAATGTAGCCTACTGTCTCCCTATAAATGCATTATGATCAGGACAGATGTTGACTTGATTTGGTATTCTGTACTGTATATTGCATACTTCCAAAATAGATAATCAGGAGATTTTCTTCAGGGGGTATACAACCCTTTGACCACAGATAATAGAGTAAAATAAGTAGGCTAGATGTAATTTATTGTATTCTGGTGCATTTTAACAGTTTGATTGCTCAAAAATCAGGGGGAATTTCAAATCAGTGTTGGCAGGTAATGGTATTATTGTACTGTTGAAGGCAAAATGAACATTTGCCAATGTTGTGCAGAAAACGTTTGTTTATACGATATAATTGGGGGGGGGGGGGGGAAGAAAATGAAAACGGTGCTTTGTATGAACTTTCCATTAATACAACTGTCAAACTAAATATTGGATACAGTTGTGTACAGTGAGGTGCATGACATTGAACGGTTTCCTGAATGATACTGATATAGAAGAAATATAGAAATCAATTCAGGAGAGAACCCATACCTGTGTTGAAAACGTTATTGAAACTTTCTCTTTATTTTTCTTTAAAAAAATACATGTGGGAAGTATATCCAATGTCAAAGATGATGTTATGTTAGGCGTCATTCGTGAACATTTTCAGCGAAACCCCCCTTCCTCTCATAGTAAATAGCCTAATGGTAATAATTAAATGCAATGCACAAAAGTATCTGGGAGGGGGAGAGAAATTATGGGAGTGAGGAAGCTGACTAGGATACATATCATAGAACATAATGATGAATCTATGACAAAAGGTTCTTGGATCAAGAATCCCAATTCACAACAGCAGGAGTTATCCAAACACCAAGTCCAGTCACAGCTTACATTTAGTAGGCTAACTGTAGTCTCACAGCCAATATATTAACTGAATAAGGACAGCCACAAGGAAAATCCCACAATAATTTGAAGTACCTACAGAGAGACAGTGGGAGGGAGAGAGAGTGAGAGAGAGAGGGAGAGAGAGAGAGAGAGATACATACTTAATTCAATTAAAAACAAAAGACTGTTCATTACACTTGCTTACACTTTAGTTACCTTTGGAGTTTTTCATCACTATATTCATGTTGAATTCAGAAAGTAACCACTTAACCACATATGTATTTTACATTTCTTTTAATCTACAAGCTTACAACATGTCGTGTCGTCTAGTTTACATAATTAATTGTACCTTATTGCTGCTCTTCAATGCTTCAGATTATTGAGGTTCATTCTCATTCTCACTACAGTATGTTCAACCACTGACCTTTGGCAGTGAGGACCTCCACGTCCAATGTGAAGTCAAACTTCCCAAGAGCTCCCTGTGCAGAGACTGTGTACTTCCCAGCATGCTCTCCGTTTGAATGTGTGGGCGGGACAACCACCTGTCCATCCCTGTGCCAGGTGACTGATGGGTTGGGGTTTCCTCTCACCTCGCAGGTGAGTCCATCTCCTTCTCTAACCTGGAGTTTTGCTGGGCATAGGAACTGGGGACCAACTTCAGGAAGTGGTGGAATCAGATGGGGGGGAGAAATAAATGCAACAAGTTCATACAGAAACAATATACAGTATACCCATTTTAAGAAAGTGCAATTAAATTGAAGGGAGAACCCCCAAGGTGGAGGGAGAAAGAGGTGAACGATGTAATAGAAAGTCCATTCAATATCAGTTACATATCAATATCAAATCTACAACAAGCTAGAATCCAAGAGAGCTTAATGTTACGTTCAGACTCACAGTAGACGGTGGCTGTGAGGTGGTTTGATTTCACCACAGGAAGAGGCTGGGGTCCGTCTGGTCCAAGGTCCAGCTTGGCTTCACACCAGTACACGGCCCCATCGTCTTCTCTTCTGGAGGTGAGGTTCAGAAAGAAGGTCTCACTCACTGGTGTCTTCTGAACTCTGTTACTGTACTGTGGAGGAGCCAGTGCTTTCTGCCCTCTGTAGAAGGTCACAGTGAGGTTCTCAACAGGAGCGACATCCTGGACCTGACACTGCAGGCTGTACTGCTGAGCCTCAAGCTCTGGTCCAATGTGGTTTACATAACTGATGGACACACTGTCTGGAGGCTCTGGGACGCATGCACACACACACACACACACACACACACACACACACACACACACACACACACACACACACACACACACACACACACATACAAACACAGTGGGGTGTTAGTACAGACTAGAGAAATATTGTAATTGACTTCAACACGTCAGTAAAATCAAAGCATTGACTCACTGTAGACAGTTAGATCTAGTTGAGTGACACACTGCCCTGAATGGTCGTTGAGTCTAAAGCATGTGGGACGCACGCTCCACTCCTTCATAGTTTTCACCGTCCACACCAGAAATGGGACCATCATATCCCCCTTCAGTGGATGTACAAAGGCCACAAATCAGGAAGAAACAAAACACTTACAAGACAGGTACACATTTACAAGTATTATAAGACCTGCTCATAGATTCATAATGAGACTAGTAAGAATGATAATTCTCTAATTGTTTGTCTTCTTTAACGGTTTTACAAACACAGGATTGTGTTATTATCCAAAGTGCCTTGGACTCTGCATGGCTTGTTTATCTTCTTTAACTATATATGTTTTACTTACAGTTTTGAATTTCAACTAGGGTACATCTGACACTGTTGGTTTTGTGAAAAGTAGATTTTAGCAATGGGATGAGGATGGGCATTTTGAGGAGGAGTCAAATAAAAATAGCAAGTTAAATTAAATATACAAGGGGATCAGTTAATTAAAACCTTGAATGTCATGCATCTCTAATTGATACAGAACAATACCCGAGTATGACATAACATGTTTATTCTGCATCACCCAGGGCTCAAACTCACAACCTTAATCACAAAGGGAAAACCTTCTGAGCTACTGCTACCCAAATCTGAATGTGAGTAAGATATAGTAAGTCCATGTAATCAAGCAACTTAATATTGGAGAGTTGGGCTGCTGGGCAGCTCAGTTTTTCTTTTGTGGAGGACAGCCTGACAATGCAGTGTACTGTAGAGGACATAGGTTTAATTAGTGTTTCATTCCTGCTCACCTAGGCCTACGTTTTGGTTGAAAGTTGCAATGTGAGTGGGTAATTGCATGTACATACGCATGGTTTGTTACAAATTTCCAAAGAAGTTTGAAACTTTATAAATACCAGAAGATGAAGAAGAAAGAATGCAAATGCCAAATCAGAGTTAGCTACAGCATTAGTTATTACTCATATATATTAGATATAGTTTGTAGCATGACCTATTGACCCCTGCAGATCATTGGGGTCATTCACAGTGAGCAGTCAAAAACACACACACACACACACACACACACACACACACACACACACACACACACACACACACACACACACACACACACACACACACACACACACACACACACACACACACACACACACACACACACACACACACACAATTTGTTTGAATAGTGTCATATACATCTTTTCACTTACCTCAATAGACGCATCTATTAACTCTGGAACTTCCCAGCCTATATAAATAAAATCCGTCCCCATTATGGAGCAGTTAGCTGACACTGGATCACCATACCTAAAAAATAAAAAATACATCTTTTAATGTTTTTACTGTATGCTCATTCTAAAATACTGATAATTTCCCTGAAATTGAGATTGTATGACTGTTGAAGTCTTTTTTCACCATACCTGACCACCAAACGGGGAGGTGTGATGCTGAGAGGGCATTGCTCGTCTTGGGTACTAATGAGAGGAGCGGTGGGGGACGGGGTAGTGAAGGAGGGGGAGGCTAGAGATGTGTGTATGGTTGGGTTGGGGGAAGGAAGCAGTGAGTGAGGGGATGTGGTCACTGAGGAATATGATGTCAGGGAGGAGGAAACAGTAGAAACAGACATTTAATACCATAAGGAAGCACATTCAATCAAGCCTTAATAGATGACTTGTACTGTTTTCTTTTTTTACATAATATAGTTGTGCAAGAATTTGTATTTAGAAACATTGACATGCAAAGTCTTTTGGGTCAAAAACCATCCACCTTCTACGTATCTTACGATTTGCAGATATATGTGTGTTCATACAGTGACCAGACCATACATCAACTGGACCACTTTAGACTGGAGAGAACAAATGATACTTAAAACCATGAATCTTAGCATCCCTATTCTGCGGAAATCATTCAGAACTGTGTGACTCGGAGTCCATCAGAGCTCTATACTAGTGTATTTTCTGTTATTGTGGGGAAAGCTTTCGCAGAAAATGGCCAATTGACAGGCTCACAACGAGACCCAAGGTGTCAGAGAAAGCTTTCCCATGTTCCACATGTTGATGCTGGGTTTAAGTGGTTAAATTTGATACATCTTGTCCTCACGGGACATGAGCGATAGTGCACAGATGGGTGTGCACTTGAAAGGGCGTTCACGTCTTAGGCTATCATGTGCATGTTTATCCTGCAGCTTGCACTGTATGCTGATATGTGATTTCTGTGTTTGTCTTTTTAGATCATGGGGTGAGAGGTCAATGATGGTTTTCCAGGTCATAGAATAACACTGCATTTAGCTGATCTATTATGAACCATTGTGTCCCAGGCCGGCGCACTGAATACACCCAGTGCGTTCCTCTCAGGAAGGAAGGACACCCTGCCCAACTTGACTCGCTCTTCTTTTCTATGACCATTGTTCCACGGAATCCCGAGGTTGTTCCCCTGGATATCGGATGATCTCACTGATGTTAGTTCATAATTGGTGTACGTGTGCACGTGTGTTGCTCAGCTAGACGATCTACATGCTCACAACGCAACACTGTCATACGATGAAGTATAGATAAGGCTCCAGTGTGTGTGTGTGTGTGTCGTTGACGTTGTCACGTCACTATCATGGTCAGTATCATATCAGTATCATCATGGGTTGTATCATGTCAGTATTATAACTCAAATCTGTAATTTCTGAATACTATCTTGTACAAATTACAGTTATAAATGCTTCATTGTTATAATTGCAGGATAGATCACATTCTTCCAATATGCGATATCACTGATTATTAAAAAAAAAGAAAAGGCTAAGAGAGAACAAGATAAAGAACTAATAGTTTAGAATCTGAACTCTAGTACACATGTGATCACAACAGCACACACACACACACACACACACACACACACACACACACACACACACACACACACACACACACACACACACACACACACACACATTCATTCATTTCAACGCCATACTCAACTGTCATTCACTCACCTGGTTTAAGGAGGGGGAAAATAAATAGAAGTCTCGTCCATTCAGATACACTCATCCTTTATTTGCTGTCCTAGAGGTTGACCCTCTCTAGTAGACCCTCTCTAATTAACGACTGGGACTGACTGACTGTGACTGCCTACTACTTCTGACAAATCTGGGCAACTAAGGTCTGAAGTGTGCAAGTCTCAGTGTGTGGGGGTGTGTGTATTGTATATGTGTGTCTTTAGTTGATTTCAGGCTGTTCTGGCCTCTGAAATCCACCCTGGGCGTTCTCTATTGGTATATCAAGACGGGAAGGAAGGGAGGGTCAAGAATACGGCACTTGAGCACTGTAGGCAGGCAGGGAGGCACACGCACCCCCCTCCACACACACACACACACACACACACACACACACACACACACACACACACACACACACACACACACACACACAGAGAAAACACAGATGGGTCACGGTGGAACTGGGTTACCGTTAAAGGGAAGGGAGTATTGGTCCAGACCAGGACATGAGACTTAGGAAAGATTATGTCATTATGGAAAAGCTGTCATTTGTCTAAACGCTCCATTTGACAGTGATGAACGTTCACATTTCTGAATCCAATAATGTCCAAGATAAGATAAGCATAATTGACTTACAACTGAAAGAGTTCATCAGCCTTTTTGGGTTACAACAGCCGGTGCTGTGAATATAATTTGTATATTTGAGCATGTTTGGAAAAAATGGCATCCCCTGTACTGCATGCTTTTTCACCATACTGATCTTGAAATGGTCCGGGGGGAGCACACATCCCACAAACTTCCTAACAAACCAATTGATGTTTGAATAAATAAAGCTTGTTGAGACAATAGAATGGTGGGTCTCAAAGCTAGTCCCACAGTCGGCGATCTTCCACTTTTCTGTCAAGGAAGCTCTGTTGCTTTGTTTTTCTCTTCGTTTTCTTCAGTGAACTTTGGTAACCCCAATGTTTGGAAAGAACGCTGATGGGTAGACAGTTTGGCACCATTCGTTCATCATTCATCTCAATAGATTTCCTTATTGACATCCAGGTTGAATGTGCCTTTACACATGGACATACAGAGGACAAAACTGCGCTATTTACAGTAAAACCCTTTCTGAAACATTATATTTGTTTGTACAAAAAAAAGAACACTGAGGCTTTTATTGTGTAGTAAAATGTCAAATTAAGCACAAAATACAGAGATTATGCTTTTATTATACTGCAATCATTATAAAATGTGCATATCACGTATTAAATGGATAATTATCAACATGTACAACTGCTGCCGATAATAAAACTTAAGTAAAAGTGAGAGCAATCTATCACTGATTGATTCATATAGTTCCTATTTCTACACATTTCATACAGGAAAGCAGTTCTAAATGCTTTTTGCATAAAATAAATAATGGATAAAAGGAATAGCATAGAATTAGAATGGGGCATTGCAATTGCACTTTGCATTAGGCTATGGAATTCAGCCCAGACTTTGAATTGATTATGTTTTTTTCCTTTTCATTATTTTTAACTCTAGAATAGTAAGCAGGAAGCAGCATTGTCTTACTTGTCAGTACACCCATAAAACTTTTCCTCATACCATAATAGTGTAGTACCTTTGGAGCCAAAAAGTAATTGTCAACATTGGTTGTTATTCATGTAAATCCTTAAACACTATATACTTGACCGGGGTTTCTCACTCCTTGGCGCCCTTATTTTTTCCCTTTACTCCAAATCTCTTGGTCGAAAATACCGGTAGCTGATCTACAAGCTTGTAGATCACTTACTGATTTGTTCACTTATCATGACATGCCCAAAATACAAATAGTGAGGAAAGGGTTTAAGTGGTGAATAGTGTCCAACTGCTTTATAGAGAGTAGAGTAGTACCAGTGTTTGACAAAGTACTCAACTCCAGTACTTGGGTCAAAGTATTGATACTCCTGGTCCAATATGACTCAACTGCAAGTGAAAGTTGCTCTGTCAGATTTGTACTTGAGTTAAAGTACTGGAGTACTTGCTTTTAAAAACACCACGAGGATTCAAAAGTAGGCTTATGTGCGTTATAAGATACTTAAGTAGCCTATTCAAAAGTTACAAATTACAAATACATTTTCTGTTTAGCATCAATGCATTGCTGTATTGCAGACGTCTTCCAAAAAGATTCAAATATTTTCCAGAAATTGCAGGTCACAATCACAAGGTCATAGATCTGCTATTTTCACTATTAAAATAGGGCTTAACTGGTTCATTCAAAGGTACACTTTTCCATTCCTAGAAATGTAGTGGAGTCAAAGTACAATAAACATGAATACTGCTGCAGATTTGGTGAGCTTGGCTCGTTCAGGGTTATGTTGTATTTTCAAAACTAGAGTGGCTAGGTGCAGTACGTCTGTATAAACAACTATACATACTTTCACTTAGTGGTTAATGTGTTACTATTCAATTCATCCACATTGTGTGTGTGTGTGTGTGTGTGTGTGTGTGTGTGTGCGTGTGCGTGCGTGCGGCGTGTGTGTGCGTGCCGTGTACACTGAATGATGTCTTTATGGCCCCTTATTGTTCCTGTTTTTGTTGGAGGTTGAACTTTGAAACATATGTTGCCTTTAAAGCCCAGCTATGAAAACTCTGTCATCCGAGCCACCGGTCAGGTAGTCAAGTGCATGTAACCGTGGTAACGTGAATTATTCGTGGGGAGGTGGAGCCACCGGTCAGGTAGTGCATGTAACCGTCGTGACGTGAATTATTCGTGGGGAGGTGGAGCCGGAACAGGTGTCTGTGTAGGGGAAAGTACAGAGTGAGAGATACAAAAAGAAAGAGAGAGAGATTGCGAGAGATGGAGGGAGGGAGGGTAGGGAGGAACTGAAATACATACATAGGGACTGTATGAGGAAGATATGTATTAAAAGCAACCAAACAACAAAGTAAAGGCATGGGTTTAAGAACAGCTGCCAGCAAAAGGGCGAGTTAAACTAAGTGAACATAACATTCTAGAGAAAAAACAAAGCAGAGCAGAGATATGGAGAACGAGCTGGATGAAGATGATGGGACCTTCACCAATATCTCTCTGGCAGACGATGCAGGTACATTCATTTCAGAAAATATGTGTCTGACACAACTGTTCTCTAAAATGTTATTATTCAAGAACATGGTATGTGGATATTGTACGTACCTGAGCTATGATGCATGGACTGGTTCTGACATGGTTACTTACCACTAGTCACATCATGAGTTGTATAAAGTCAGTTGGAGATGTATAACCACTAACTTGTTGACTGTAATTAAGTTGTTGGAGAGAATAGACATACTATCTATATCTAGTGCCATTCACACTGAGCACAATAACTATAAATATAATTATATTGTTACAACACATACACAGAAGTCATCATCTCATACACAGACACAGAAGTCATCATCGCATACACATGTACACAGAAGGCATATTTCATTTCATGGTGTGGGGATTTCTATATGCAGGTATTTTCTATATGCAGGTATAGGTACTAGGAGTGATCTATGCCTTTAGGTATACGGTATACCTTTAGGTATACAAAGCTTAAGTTGTGACAGGCAGGCAGGTAGTTCAGCAAATGACTTGCACAAGAAATGCAAGTGAGTGGCCTATATGATATGGCGCAGAACAGAAGCCTCAATCAACTACAAACTTGTAAATCAGGTGTGGTCGTTGTGTGAGCATTTCTATTGTGACAAGGCTGAAGAGGCTACTTTAAAAGGTGTTTGGCTTTTATAAGCACACACGCACACACACATGCCTTTTACTTTACGATTCCTTTGTGATTGTGTACGCTACATGTGAATTGTTACAAGAAGAATAACTTTATTTTACCATCTATTGTGTTGGGGTGATGGTAGGTGTGGTAGGGGGGTCCATTAAATGAGGTAGGACAGCAAAACATGCTGACTGTACAGTCTACACGCTACTGTTGGGCATGCATTAACCACTTAAGATTAGTGTTTTTTTTTGTCTACAAGCCAAGGACAGTGGCGCCTGGGTTAAAGTAGCTTACTGTGCTTATAGTTACTGAGTGGGGGGCCTTGGCTTGCAAGCCTTGCATGTCCAGCGGGGTGCATCTCTTGGATACAGGGTAGGTAGGTGGGCACTACTAGGGACATCTGGGCACCTCGATGTAAAATTGGCTATTTTGTGTGAAATGTTGAAAAATGTCATATTTGAAATGTAAAGTATTAATAGACCAGATATGAACATGCACGGTACGTCATTATCAGACTTAATTTTATCCTTCAAATTATTGTTTATGCCCCAAAATGCCAATTTTACATTGAGGTGCCCATACTGTATATCCTGGCTGTTAGCCTGTTACCCATCTCTCCAACTGAGGAGGTCTTTCGGTATCCATGAAAATACATTTTTTAGTTCTGTCTCCCTCTGGCGGTACACCTTGGTAAATACAGTGTGGTCGGTCACTCGTGTCGTGTGTTGTTGGATGATGATGTGGTGTCTGACTGTGTGTGAGTGAGGTTGTTTAGTAGTGTAGTGTTGTCTCAACACCAGAAGCAAAACGGCAGTGTCTTGTTTAGGCTACAAGGTCACCCGAGCGAAAGCCAAACGGAACTTTCTTGTCTCACCGAAGGTAAACCTTAACATCGACATAAAGAGTCGTTATTCGCAGTGGACCAGACGATCCGCTGCTTTGCAAACCGACAATGGCGTTGATTGGTGACACAAGCTAACTGGCTAGCCTAGCAGCATGCTAGTACGTTACATCAGTGTTTATGTTTCAGCATTTCTGTTTAGCTACCGTTTAATTTCATGCTGTTCCGGCTAAGTGGGTAAGATAACGGCTGCTAATGCTTTGGTGATTTGACTCTAAAATGTTATTCAGGGCCCAACGTACGTCTTGTGATATTTACACGTTTTCTCTCATTCTCGTCGTGCCTCGTATCTTCCATCATGTATCGTGTATCAAACGCAGCGTTAAATAGCGGATTTTCTGTATTATTTCCCAATAACGTCAAGTGCACAGTTACGAGTGTATGATTTGATTTCCCACTAGCCGTGGATCAAGACTATCGTAGATCGAGTCTCTGACTTTTACTTTAGTATCAGAGATACCGGTATGCAAACGTAAAAATCGATGATAGTCTTTATCCAAGGCTAATTTCCCACAGTTTTCACGGAAATGTTTCATATTGGAGAATTTCAAATAGCCCAGGCTGTGTAGCATTGCGGTAGCTAGCTACTGCTACAGTACCAGCTAATTGGATCTGTGTTGATGTGTTTACGTAGCTCTGTTGGACGTGGGGCTCCTCCATATCGGCCTGCCTGGGCGTGCCTCATTTATACTCTGTCCTACGACGGTGTCGCGTGTCAAAAAGAGCCGATCTTCAAAAGCGGTCATTTACCGAATTGATCTAGATTTTAATGCATTTCCTTTGTATCTCTCAACCCATCTTGTGCTACCCTCTCTTTGCAATGATAGCGAATCAGTGTACAAGACAGCAGTAAGACTATGCATGTACTTGCTGTTGCTGCTAGATAACAGTATTATTATACAGTCAGTCACTGATGGAAGTTTCCTCCCTCCCTTTCGCCTCTGTCGTGTCTTCCAGCGGACAGTCGAACTGCAGCCCTGTATACCAAACAGGACACAGAGCTCTTCACCATGAACTGTGACATAGATGGTATGGACACTTTATTGTGTATGGTTGTCTTGTGGTGTGAGGAAAAATTAAGTACAATGCATGAGAGAGAGAGAGTGAGAGATCTTGTAATTTGCAGTGTGCATGTTGTATCTACTTATGGACATGATGTAAAATGGAACTTGTGTGTATGCTTCAGGAGACATGGAGAACCAAGTGGAGGTGGAAGAGAAGACCAGGCTCATAAATCAGGTTCTGGAACTTCAGCACACGCTGGAAGGTATGCCTTTCTTTCTCTCTTCTTGCCCTCCCTACACTTCTTTCCTTGCTCTCTTACTAACACCAACTCATATCTCAATCAATGCACATCCATCTCATACTGCTCTGCAAGATGTATTGGGCATTGAACTAAAATGTTGTAACATGCTCATCTCCTTTTATTGCCATCTTGGTAGCCCTTGATCTCCTTTTCTCCTGAGTCATTCTTATGGCCCCTACACACTGTAGGAGTTTTAAAGTTGTCGGCGAGTCATCAGATCGTTTTTCACGCTACACTGCACAGGAGTCTTTTTTTTAAAATCGACTGTCATTATATCGTTGTGGCTTTCACACTAAACGATTGGTCGCCGACTAGGCATCACACAATGCAAGAGTTCACCAAGATGCGATCCAGACCCGATATAGGCTACATAATTTGTATTTATTTAAATTCATTGTGACATCTCAAGCATGTGCAGGATGCCGTGATACAAGCACGAGACCGACACAGGACGCCTCTCTCTCTCTCTCCGTGCATGCCACACACACAGGAATAGCCAGGATACACAGGCCGAAATGTTTGTGATAGCGTGTAGCCTACGTGGGCTGCAGCGACAGCGAGGAGCCAAATATCAAACGTGCTTGATATTCAGAAACGGTCGGGAAGGCGTCGGCAAGCACTTTTATCGGCGCTATATCTTCTTGCAGAGCCTTTCACACACAGCAAGCAAAACCTTGGCGATCAAAGCCCGATCTTGCGTCAGATCGGGAGTTTTTCGGTGAGTGCAAATATCGTGCAGTGTGTACGAGCCATTACTCACCTCTCCAGTCGTCCCCCCCCCCCCCCCACACCCTTTCTGTTGTATATTCACATCACCTGATTTAGCATTATCTGGTACTTGCTTGGTGTTAACACGTGAAATGATATTGTGCAGGTCTGTCTATCTTAGTATCTATGTCTATATAGCATAGATTGTACAAGTCTATGGAATTCCACTGGAGGGAAGGAAGGAAATTATGTCTTCATTTGGTGTTTTGATGATAGTGGTGAAGAGCACTGTGTTAAATGAAAAATACGTTTTTCACACTTTTAGACCATATCCGTGGTCATCATATGGTCATACCTAACAATGGATGCCAAAAAAATGGGCAAATTCTAATTTTTGTGTATTTTTATCAAAAGTCCATCAAATCGAATTTGTATTACTTCCTGAAAACGAAAACGGATTGTCGTGTATGGATATGGATCATGGATTCCGATTCTAGCACACCTGTGTGCGTCATTTAAGAGCACCCGTGCACAGAATGGAGCTCCGCAGAATATGATATGATATTCTAATCTATGATTACCAAAGGTTGGTGAAAAACACCCTGAATCATGGCAGTCAATTGGATTGGAAAATGGATGTTTTATTCTGTTTTGGAATAATCTTTGTTGACTTTCCCCATTTTATGTTGCAGACCTGTCGGCACGAGTGGATGCGGTCAAGGAGGAGAACCTTAAGCTCAAGTCAGAGAACCAGGTTCTCGGTCAATACATTGAAAACCTGATGTCTGCCTCCAGTGTGTTCCAGACTACCGACACCAAGGGCAAACGGAAGTAAGGAAGCCCTGGATAATGACAAACACCAGGGAAGAGTAAACCCACCACAGAGACACAGAGATGAATTTGTTTCCTTAACAGACTTGGGTCTTTACTAAAGTCAAATGAGTCTAATCAAATTTACTTGAATCAAAAATTTAAAAAGGGAGAACTTTGATATTCAACTTGAAAGATGATATTCAACGTGAATTCTATTGTGATGACATGAAAATCTGAAGAAGAAAACAAAACACTTGCCAATGCATTGTCTCTGCCAGCCTACGTAAAACATGTATTTCAAGTGCTCTGTTACGATCTTTACACAATAGAATACAGTGATAGGATTCATGTTCAATATCAACAATGTTCCCCATAAATCCTAATGACCTCACTATGTTAAGACATGGACATAACGGACTGATTTAACGACAGTATTGGCCAGCTCTGTTTTGTAGCAGCTTTCTCTCCTTCCTAGAGACTAAAGGTCATCCTTGGATCACTAGTACAGAACAGTGGGGGAAAAAAAGAAAAACTAAATTTGTATACTGAACAACTGGCAAGACAAGTGGTCACGGGGTATTTGTACATAGGGTTCATTCTCACACTGTCAGATTTGGAGTAAATAGTATTTGCAAATACATTTTCCTTTTTTCTTTTAATATGCACGCTGTCCATCCACGTTACATTTAAAATTCAGATGGAGAAACGTTGAGTTTGCTAAAGTTGCTACATTTTCTCTTAAATATGTAACTTGGCACAGCATAGTATTGTCCAATGTGGCAAAACTTTAATCCGTCACATAAGAAGGCACAAACCTAAAATTCCTTCTAAACACTGATTTGTTTGTTTGTTTGTTTATTTATATACTGTATTTCTATGTAAGCCGGATCTGCATTTTTGGTTGGATCTTGGATGTCCTAATGATGCCATGATTTCATTTCTGTACTTCAAAACTTGTTTAATCTGGATTGAACTGGACTGTATTAATGATGAATCAAATATGAATCGCATGGTCATGTAATTCCTTCATGTGTGAGTAACAGACGCCTTGAACGCTGTTGTTCTTTTCTTTTTGTCTAATAAGTGTATGTCTTATGAAATATGGTTGAATCAAATAACTTGATAGCAGAATGGGTAAAGCGACTATACAGTTTCGTATGCACAGGGAATTGGTATCTGGTTTGTTTGATATTGCCACTACGGCATGCTTGGAAAGCGGAAGCACAGGGAAACTGAAGTGGTCAGAAATGTACATAGATTCACCTTTTATTGCTGTTTTGTCATAAAACTAAATCCTTTGACAATACAATATTTTATTTCAACAAAAACATTGGTGACCCGTTAAATTTACCCGTTTGTTGTCCCAAAAAGCGAGTCCTTGTTGGGGTCCAAACAAATGTTAGAATTTTAACTTTCTAATAAAACAACCATACAACCGTGACAAAGATGTGATGTCAAGGTTTAATTGAGAATAAGGTACTTCCTATCCTTGTAGTTGCAGGAGAAAGGACAGTGCAAATCATATTAAGTATTAGTGAGGCAACGGCAGAATAGACCGAATGAGACGTGGAGGAACTGAAGCGAAAGACAGTTAATGGAAGAGCAGACAAAAGGGGCAGGCCAGCTTCCCCCTCTAACTGTAAAAGGAAGAAGGAAACTAGAGGCCTTGAGTGCTATTGATCCACTCACCCAGGCTGAAGAACACTGCCTGGAAGAATATTTGGGCATTACCAGGAACATCAAATGTGATGTGCTGATCCCATATTAGATATATGGTTGATCACAATTCTGCAAGTGTAAATGGGAGCGTGGAGCCTCAAAGGCCCACACTGCCTTGGTCTAATGCCTGATTTATACTTAGTTGTGCACCGGTAATAGCAAATGTACAGTCTCACAATGCATGTGATGCATTGAGCTTGTACATCTGCTAATTCCAGTGCATGGTGCCCGTGCGCTACTGAGTAGAACTCTGGCTTAAGGAAATTGGAGGAACAAGGCAATGATATGGAATGTAATCTCAACATTGAACTTTCGTCTTGAATCGGGCAGATTTTGTTCATTTGGACTTGAGAAAGTTGGAATTTATTAAATACTTGCATATCAAGAATGACTTATTTCTGGTGCTATTGTAAAAGTATGGAAACATAACATTTTCAGATGGGCACACTGCACACTTCATGAATCCTGTTATAATTATATTTGAACAGTTACAGTATATGCTTATATTTATTCAGTTTCCTTTTGGCATGCTATGCCCTCCCTACAGAACACACCTCCCTAGAAGGCCTGTGTGTAGATGCCATGTAAATGTTAACTCAATTGCCTTCTGATGTTTGTTTTAATAAAGATAAAATATAATTTATTTCTCTGGGGATTTTATTGCTTACTTAATCTACCGGTATGTGTGTAATAGTTACTTGATAGAAAATTACAAAAAAGGTACAGGTGGTATAATTTTCATGTGGTGTTTTATAAACTTAAGAAGAATCATACTACCAAAGTATGTTTGCATTCTTATTTCTTAGTGTTGGAAAGTAACTTATTACTTTAAGTAATATTCATTTTTTCCAGTAACGATAAAGTAACTAGTTACTTTCACATTTTGAGTAATATTACACTGCCTTTTTTTCAAAAGTAACTAGTTATTTTCACGTGCTTTATACTGTGGGCTTGAGTGTTTATTTATAATGGTAGACTGGGTTGGGATCGAGTTTCTTACGTGTGAAGTATCGGATGCGGAAGGGCGGGCCTTAAACTGTCCGGAACGCAGAACAAACTGGGTAGTTTGAGAGTGAGAGACGAACTGAGACTGAGAGACGAACTAAACATGGAGGAGACACCGGCACCACACATGTTCACTACTTGGAAGTATGGGTATGAATTATGAATTCATACACAGTAAAAGTTTGTGTTCATTTAATTTTAGAGTAACTTTTCCAACTGCTTACAGTATATCTTGAAACCAAGGAAGTAAAAACCACACTTTTTTTTAAATTAAATATCGTTTTACTTCCAAGAGCATGTGTACAATTAGCAAACATGTAAACAGGAAAATCTGCCATCACTCGGCAAGAACAAGAACCTACAAAAGCTTCAGACAGTAATAGAAAATAAATTTGCATAAACCTGTTTTCTCACGTAAGCATTCCAGAATTAATATTTCAGGTAGTCCAGATATTTTGGAACAGCACTGTCTGCCAACTGATTTCATGGTTGCAGCAGAGGCCAACACCATATACATCTATCTACCGTATTCTAGTTCTGTTGTTCAAATGATTGACCATTCACTGTGTTGGATATGCACTTCTCAGTGTTTTATATCATAAAACAAGTTAAAAGTACAGCATTTCAAAACAGGCCTAGGCTCAAACAATGCAATTCAGTGGTAAAACAAAGACCCAAAGATGGAAAACGGATTAAGAAATGTCATTTTCTGGAGAAAAACGAATGCATTTCATAAAATAAAAGTCCAGCAAGAACCGGACAAGACTGGTCCAGTTTAATGTTTTAAATAAAATCAACTTGACTCCTTCAAAGTTATTCAGAGCTAAACTGATGAACTGAGTCCAGAGTGCTGGAGATGTAATGATAATGATGGCACTCTGTCACATCTCCTGTGGTCCTGCCCAAAAGTACATTTTGGTTGATCACCTACCACTGTACGATCTCCCATAGGCCAGAGGCAGATTGGACTAGTACAACGCGTGCTGGGTAGGAGTCGGATAGTCCTGGTTCATGCTGCCAGTGGACATATACCTGTAGTTCTGTCAACTGGGGACTGTAGCAGCATATGAGAAATTGCCTTCCCATCTTATTAATCAGGTCGAGAAATATGCTCAGAATGGGAGAATTAAGACTTTGTATTGTGGTCAGCAATAGAGGTAAGAATAAATTCGATCCAGATGTTTGGTAATCTGTTACCTGATTGTGATTTATTTGGATGTACAGTGTGCTGTATCTAGTATCTACTGCTAGTATCTATACGTTTCCTTTTATATTATTAGATTTTTTTATTCACCTTTTATTTAGGATTATACAATCTTGTGTACTTCCTGTTTATTGTACGGCTTGTATTGAAAACAATAAACAGTTGGTCATAAAAAAGAAAGACCTAAAGACACCCAAAATTGGCATTGTCAATATGTTTTAATTCTCAAACTGGCAGAAAACGAACAATAGTTTTAAAACATGAATAAACAGTTTTAAAACATGAATAAATAGTATAATCAGTGCTGATCCTTTTGATCTTCAGTTTTCTATAACTTAGTAAAAAAACAAAACAAAAGAAAAAACCGACACTCCCCCGACTCCCTTTACAAGTGAATTAAAATCAGCATGATTTTCTTGAAGAGGTAACATTTTGACCATAGGACAAGGTGTCCTGTCATTATGGTCACATCTCAAAAGCAATTTGCCTCAGCTCGAGGCTTAAAACTAATTTAACTGAGAAGGAAAAAAAAGCAAAAAACAAAGTTAACTACCTGCATCCTCAGATATGCTTCACCAAAGAGTGGCTGCAGAAAACCAAAGAATGTCACTCGTGAGATGGCGCCTGTGTGCTCTGTAATGAGCGGTATTATACAACTAGTTTACAGAGGCACAGAGGCTGTCCGCGGTCTCAGCCCTCTCAGAGCAGTCAGATCGTACGATCATAAAAAGCCAACAGTAAAAACTCCAATGAACTATGTTCAGAAAGGAAGACTGGAAAGCTTAAATGGGGCTTAAGGGAGAAAGATGGAGGGCACAGGCTAATGAGTGCACGTGTGTGTGTGCGCGCACGCACGCACGCTTTGGACTGGAGGATAGAGGAAATGGATGGAAGCTAAAGAAGCAAGATTTCCAAAAAGGCAGTTATTGGGGGCCATTCATTCAATGGCTATGGATGAGGGAATGGAAAACTGGAGGGAGGGGAGATGACGCACTGTCACTCAGAGGAAACATGGAGACCTTAGAATAGTGTAGCTGAGGGACAGAGGCTGAGAGGAGGTGGATGCCATGGAGAAGAGATATGGAGCAGATATGGTATTGTAGTTGGTGGATGGTTGCAGACTACCGGTTGGCTGGCGGAAACACATGCTGTTCAGCGCGGAGGAGGCAAGGCTCGGCAGCCCTTCCACCTCAGTCATCAGGGCATGCTGGAAGGAGAGAGGAAGAGAAAGGTGGAAAGAGCGTGGTCCGCATCCTCAGTCTTTCCGTACCCTCCTCTTTCTCACGGCCTGTTTGTGGCTGTCTCCGATGGCGTCGCTGCTGTCCTTTGGCTGGATGACACAGCAAGACAGACAAAGAGAGAGAGTAAAGAGATGTAGTGTTATCCCACGTGATGTGTTTTGCAAACCAAACTGTATTCCTGCAAACCTCATTTGTCTGCTGAATAAATCTGAACAAACATCGTCCATTGGGAATATAATCCTGAGAATTTAAATGGAATATGCGTGCAAGCATTATTTCAAATAATCTTTGACTTTCAATTTGTTACAATAACTCTGAAGCATTTTATTGCTGGTCCATAAGATGTAGGCCATACAGGAATTTGTTCTGTATGTTCAAATATAAATAACAATTAGGCTTATTTAGCATTTTGTGATTCAGCCTGGGCGAGAAAACGATCTCGACAGCGAATTGTGATATTATTAATGTCTATAACGATGATAAACGTTTGTTTCATAAGTTTTTAGATTTATCCATATCAAGTATTAAGGCCAAAGTTGTTGACAAAAGGTTACACAACGTCCTTATTATATGGAAATGGTGTGGATGTCCCAAAAGTGGCACAGCACCCACTCTGCAAACATGCTTTCACTTCTTGCGTTGGTCAGTGAAAGCAAGTCGGAAAACAGCAAATGTTTTCTAATTGTTTGACAGTAGCCTGGTAAACAAATGCACCCTTTTGGTCAGCCTCTCGGCATTAAAATAATACTGAGAATTCTATAGAATGTAGATTGGGGTCCCCAGAGATGTCTGCAGAGATGAACATTGTATCAACTGAGGGTGATGCTTATGAAACTGGGCATTCTTGTCTTGAAATTAATACAAAAATCACTAGGGAAGCACCGAATGGGAAATTCTTGGCCGAAACAGAATAACGAACATAGGAAAAAAATATACCGAATATGATTATTTTATATTATATATAAATTATATATATATATATATATATATATTTGTTTTACAAGTTTTTGTACCAATGCTGCCATAACTTTGTTGTAGAGCTACATGATAATGGCAAAATAAATTATTACATTTTGATCACGTCGTCATCATAAAAAAGCAGTAGATTACAAATACTGCATAAAATATTTTTTTGCCACTATTCGGCTGAATAGTTTCGGCTGAATAGTTTCAGTCAGTATAGAGCCATCAGTAAGAAGGATGAACACTGACCTCATCTTCTGATTTTCTCTCATGGGGTTTGCTCTCTTCCCCTTCCTCCTCCTCCTCCTCCTCCTCATCTTCCTCCTCATCTTCCTCCTCATCCACCACCTCCTCCTCCTCGTCCTCCTCCTCGTTGTCTTCTTCACCTTCATCTCCCTCTAGATCCTCCCCACCCTCCTCTGTGATGTTCTCCGCCTCCTGTTTTTTCTCCTTTGCTTCTACAAGAGGGTGATAGAAAGAGAGGGGATCGGAAGGGACGGCATAATGAGCATGGCTCTTTCATAACGTCCATTCTGAAATCACGTTACCATAACTCCCATTTGTAGGAGCTACTATTCATCTTATTAGTATTACGCTTCTGACAGAAGTTAAACAACACTGTTGACACAGAGAGAGTATACTGTAGATTACCTTGCTGGCAAAAAAATATTATTTGCCGATATGGTACCAAATAATCGAACAAACTCAATACCAACGAGAGTTGACATGCATGTACTTTGTGTGTGTGTGTGTGTGGTGCTATTTGTCTAACCTGCTGCATTCTCTGTAACTGGGACATCAGCCACTTTTTCTTCCTCCTCTACCCCTTCCTCCTCTTCCTCATCCTCTTCTTCATCCTCCTCTACAGGTGCTTGAGGGAGATCTACCCTCTTGTACTCATATTCATCGTCGGATTTCTGTGAAGGAGAGCAAGAGGACATTTAGATGAATTTGATTTTGATTTGATTTATTTGATATATTCATGATACAATTCATAGGAGAGCAGTACAGAATTATCAGGATTGCACAAAAAGGACTTGGCAAGGTAGCAGGCGGCATGTGGTGGACCAGACAGAACCTTCCCGCGGGCGTTAACATCTACCCCGCCAAATGATTTGAAATAATTTAAAATATCAGACTGACAGGCCCGCATAGAGTACCAAAGTCCTGACATCACTCACTCATCCCCTGGGTTGTGGAAGTAATTTCTCTATGAAGAATTTAACATAGGGTCATCGTAGAATCATCTGGTATATATAAAAAGTCGGGGAGGTGGCTCTGTATGGTTTACGATGGTCAGTCAGTCTATTTAATAGTATGTTTCTGGCAAAGATTTGACTAATTCAGTAGCAGTAACATTAGTGTTTTCTCGTCAGTTGATTGACTTGATTCTTAATATCCATATGAGTGAAACCGCCGGGATCATTCTTTTATAACACAATTCTTATTTGACGCCATATATAAAATAAAAGGTCTATAGGAATTCAGAATGGGGGATAAAATGCGACCCAGGTAGGATGTGCATATTACATCAGACTTTGGTGCTCTATTGGTAGGATATGGACAGCAATGGCTTTACATTGATGAAACCGGGTTGGGTGTAAGCATTACATTCTTTGAATGTAATATTTTCACTGTCAACTTTCTTCTTTAGACCTTTCAATGAAAATCCTCTCACATTAAAAAAAACAAACCAAAACCATGTTTTACATGACTAAGTTACAACAATATATATTGTTCCTCTCTGTTCTAAGAAGAGAGAGGAACCTTAAAATGAGTATGACTGTGTCCAGATAATCTGCCAACTGAAAGGATTCATGACTGATTTCATGGTTGCAGCAGAGGCCTTATACATCTACCGTATTCTAGTTCTGTTGTTCAAATGATTGACCATTCACTGTGTTGGATATGCACTGAGTGCAGGCCCAAAAAAGGATGGGCCTCTCTGCTGCCTAATTACACAAGCATTCATTTTTGTACCGGTGTGTTTTGCGCTTCCATCAGTACGGTAGTTATAACGCACACATCTTTATGTATTCACTTATTGTATATAAAGTGCTGTCCATCCAATGGCTTAGATCATTTTTTTCCAAAGCCAAACTTACTTGCGGACCTGCATTTAGATTGAGTCTGTCTTAATAATCCAATACAAAGCTAAATGTAAAAATTACTCAGTCTCCTCAATGTCCTTGGTTTGTGTACCTTTGGCCAGCAGAAGAGTACAAGCAGTCCTATAGGCAGACCCACTGTCAGTATGTAAATCACCCAGAGCCATGGTCTCTCCTCAGCAGCCATCATCAGCTGGGCAAACACCCCCGGCTGGTGGGAGGGAGGGACAAAGAGTCAGCATGAACCATTTCTTCACCTTCTCTTCTGCTATATTGATCAAGTGTCTGTCTGTATACTTGTTAAAGGGTATGCAAAAGTCCATGTATCCATTCCAAAGTTTATAAGTTAGTGGGTTTAGTCAACTAGTCTCAAGGAAGCCCTATATAATTAGTTGTGTATACATGGAATTCATGGCCACACCCCCTACGTCCGCTCTGGCGTCTTTTCTCTGAGCGTAACTGTCATAGTGATTCTCGTTCTATGGATTCTAGTACTTGATCAGATGCGTTTGTTTTACTTTGTAACTGATTAATAATGCAACAACCCGTTTGAGCACAAGTAGAGAGCATATTATGTGTTTGGGGATGTTGAAAGTAATGTTATTTAGCTAGGCTAACAACACATAACTACACTACACAGATGCACATCATTATCTAACTGCTATTAATTTACTAAGGAGAGAACATGTTTGCCTGATCACTTAAAGCTAAATTAATAATAGTCTAAAATAAAGACGTCAGTGTAAACAAGGTTTAGCGTAGTGTAGGCTATGTGAGGTTGTGTGCATTCTCATAGAGTACCTCGTTGGCACTGGCTACCAGCTTCTTCAGCCCCCAGCTATCAGAGGCCCAGCGGTCAGCCACCTCCTTGTGCGACGTGACGATGAAGTTGTCAAAGTAGATGTCGGAGGTCATGGACCACAGTTCCAGGCCGACAGCATTGAATGGCACCATCTTGAACGGTGTTAGGTCCTCAAAGTAGTCTGGGTTGTCAATCTTACGGGGGCTCCAAACTCCCTGGGCGGTGGAGGGAATTCATGTTTGTATCAATAATAAAAGTTCCTTACAAACCAGGAGCATTTAATTCATGTGACTAATTTGCATCAATTTAAGAGATAAAAGCATCATAGAAGAGAAAGCTCTACCAGCTCTACCTGGTTAATGATCTAGCTCTGTGTGGCAAGGATTATACGTTTAATTTGGTCGAATATTACTAGTAATCAGAAGTTCCCCGTTACCTGATAGCTGGGGTTGTCCACCAGTGTGGCCTTCCACTTGCCCTTATACTTGGGGTTGTTGACCATGGGTGGCTTCCACTCTCCACAGCCCGGGGCAGTCTCACAGGCTGGATTAGGAATTTGAGGGGCCTCCCATTCTCCATCCATTTCCTCATCCCTACGGGCAGAGTGAGAAATAAAGAAGAGAGCAGTGAGGTCGGATAATTGAGACGGATGGGTAACACAGTGTTTCAATTTGACATTTCTTTTCCATCCCTACCAGTCATCGGGTTTATCAGCACTAGGGTCAGAGACAAATTCTGCTTCGTCATCCAGCCAGCCCTCTGGCTTCAGAGCATCAGGGTCCTCCATTTTTGCTGGCTCCTCCTCATCCCTAGAACACAGCTACAGTTAGCTACCGTTCAAAAACTATGACATGTGAACACTGTAAAGATAATATGCGTAACTTGAATCTCTAGATATACACATAAACACAAGCTGTCACAAAACGGTCACAGCAGCCTATTCTCTTTATACAAGTTACCCCGGCCCCCGGTATAACATTATGGATATATATAAGAAAGTCTGAATGAAATTAATGAAATCTGAATGAAATTAAAAAGTAAAATGCTTGGTTTTGAACAGAGTTCATTCCAGTCAAAATACATTCTGGGAGATCCGCTTACCAGTCCTCGGGTTTGATGGCCTCTGGGTCAGGAACCTTTGCTCTCTCATCCCAGTCGTCTGGCTTTGAGTCATTGGGGTCATCTATCTCTTTGGTTGGGTTAACGGGAGGCACAACATCATGAAGCAGGCTGCCGCGGCTCACACTGGACTGGTCAATGAACATCTCATAACTGTTGTCTGGGTTCAGGACTGAACGGAATTAGAGAAACACACATGCAGCAATTTAGATGTGCACAGGTTCACGTTAAGAGAATGGACAGGTTGAAAGGAGACATTGTTCATTATACATACATGCTCATCTGAACAGTAAACACACACTTTACTGCTCTTGTGCTTTATTTTTAATTTGTTGGAGAAATCTGGGTTGCAAGATAACCCTTTAGTTTAGACCACTTACCCAGAGTGTAGAGGTGGGTCTTCTTGTCTGTGTAGAACTTCTTGAGATCGACGTCAGCCCTCTTGGCATGCTTTTCCTCCAGATCTTTGTTCTGAGGGTTCTGATGGCGGAAGATGAAATGTAGCTTGTAGTCCTCCCCACACTTATCAGGTCCAAACATGATGGTGTAGGGCGTACGGTCGTTGAACTGCTCCTATGGTTCCACACAACCAAAATGTAGATATTAATTCAAGTATTTATTTAGTACAGAAGAACCTTATTTCACCAGGACCACTTGTAGCTACAGTACATGGATCATGCATGATGTCAACACTGCTATGGTTACAGTATATATTCATCATAGTCTAAACTCTAGCGGTAGTTATAGAACTCCAGCTAAATCAACACAGTAAAACTCTGCAGTTTGAGATTTCCAAATAGAATGAATGGCTTTCTGATTGAGAGGGAATCTACATTCAAACAGTAAGTTATATTATATTTTGAACGATATATTCATAATAATAAAGTTTAATAAAGTTTTAGGTTTATTTATTGATATATTTTAACCACCTAAACCCTGGCAAAAATGTAGTGTCATCTTATCAAAGTACAGTATGGCTTAGTCTTATACTAGAGATGCATAAAATGTTTTTTGACTATGAAGCCAACGATGCTTACAGTAAATGTATTGCACAGAAGGCGATATACCAAACTGTCCTCATATAATGTATACAAACCAGATTCACGCTGCCAGAGTCAGAGAGGAGTTTGATGTATGCTCCACCACAGTCGATGCCATCCTGGAAATTCACTTCATACCTAGGACACAAACATACTTTTTGGTCTGTTCATCAGATGAGTCACAGTACATAGATTACAGAAATTATGGATTTAATATGAAAAGCATGTGAATCCAAAGGATGCCCTGGCTGATGGATAACGTAGTATGACAGTGTGAACTCACTGTACAACCAAGGAGTCATCTTCGAAGACAAAGGTTTTGTCCAGCAGGGCGGCGATGGCATGGTGTTTTGCCCGGGACTTGAGCACCAGGCCTTGGTCTCCAGGAACCTTGTTCTCTTTCAGCTGCTCCACGGCCCACTTGCCTGCAGACCACCAGAGGGGTGAGGGAAGACAGTCAGCAGACAACCAGAGGGGTGAGGGAAGACAGTCAGCAGATCACCAGAAGGGTGAGGGAAGACAGTCAGCAGATCACCAGAAGGGTGAGGGAAGACAGTCAGCAGATCACCAGAAGGGTGAGGGAAGACAGTCAGCAGACCACCAGAGGGGTGAGGGAAGACAGTCAGCAGACCACCAGAGGGGTGAGGGAAGACAGTCAGCAGATCAGCACATATGTCACAATTATACATTTAAGTTGACGATTAATTACCACATAAATAATTTAATTGTGCGTTTCTTTTTGCATTGAACATTGGAACGTTACAATTTGTATTTCTCTTTGCCTTTTGATTCGTAATCATAATTTGCACGGGGCAGATATGACAAATAACTTAAACATACAAAGATATTACTGACACATTTAATAATTGTTTCTTTCCAAAACATTGACAAAATAGCAGAATAGTTGATCTGCAAGCTTACATGTGCTATTTCTGCTATTTTTGAAAAATGTTTGAAAATGTATGAACATTTCTCAACATGGAAATAAAAAAGACAATGTCTCGATTGTGATGAGAAAAAACCTTTTCACTTTTCACGTATTACTGTACAAGCATTGTACATGGTTCCACATTAAAGGGGGTAGGGGACAAAAAAAAGGAACAAACCATCATATTTGGCAATATCATCATCAGCATCGTCCTTCACCGTCTTTGACACCTGCCACCTGTGGAGATCAACAAAAGGTAGCGTCCAATGAAATAATCCTGACATTCTATTACAAAGATTATTTTGTCAAGTATATCCAGTGTAATCACCCAAAGCTACATGAGACAGCAGACAGGAATGGAATGTTTCACTGTCTTTTGAGTGTAAATTAATACCTGTCCAATGATCCGTCATCAAAGGTCTCAGCAAAGTGGACCTCTCCAGTGGGAACTGGGGTCTTGTATGTTACCTGTGGAGAGGCAAAGTTAATGGCAAATAATTAAGAAACTTAAAAGCTGGGAGGTTTCAATTGAAGGCGATTATATTATGTATACAGTTTAGTATGCTAGCTAGATCATTCTAATACCTAATGTGTTGTGGATGCATAACATTGCCCTACTGTGACGAGTAAATGTCCTAGTCGTACCCCATTCTTTGACCCCATTCATTCCTGACCTGGAAAGAGATGTTGGTGTCGGCCGCGTCTTTTCCCGCCTCTTCGTCTTTGTTCTCTCCATCCTCGCTTCCTAGCGTGAAGGAGTCTTCCTCCTCCTCATCTTCCTCTTCCTCCTCTACCAACGCATCCTCCTCCATCATGGTCATGATGTCCTCCTCCAGATCCACATGGGTGTCCAGGTCTAAGCTCTCAGCCTGGGACTGCTGTTCCTGTTCCTGGCCTGCCACTGCTGTCACAGCCAGGGAGGAGAGGAGCAGCAAGCACCACGTCCAGCCCCCAACCACCTTCATCTGGAAAGAGACATGACAACAGGAGTGAGGGGGTAGGACCACGTCCAGCCCCCAACCACCTTCATCTGGAACCGGGGGAGGAAAGAGACATGACAACAGGAGTGAGGGGGTGGGACCACGTCCAGCCCCCAACCACCTTCATCTGGAACCGGGGGAGAAAAGAGACATGACAACAGGAGTGAGGGGGTGGGGAGAGGAGCAGCAAGCACCACGTCCAGCCCCCAACCACCTTCATCTGGAACCGGGGGAGGAAAGAGACATGACAACAGGAGTGAGGGGGTGGGGTGTAATGAGGAATAGGAGTGGGGGTGGTGGTGACAGGAAGGTGCCGTTGTGATGATGATCAGGAGGGAGCGGGAGGTGAGGAGGAAGGGAGAGGGACAGAAAGAGGACAGACCCAGCATATAAATAGGAAAAGGGAGCAAGTGTACACAGGAAGTGAGGTTATGTGAGAAAAGGGTTCAGAGATTTTATTTGTCATGTGCAGTGAAATCAACTTCTGACAGAATGATTACCGGTAGATAACAGGCCTATACAGTATGTCTCCCTCTGATCAGATGCAGTATAGGCCCACAGACAGTGGCCTTGTGGTTAGAGTGTCCGCCCTGAAATTGGGAGGTTCGATCCCCGGCCGGGTCATATACCAAAGACTGTAAATGGGACCCAATGCCTCCCTGCTTGGTACTCGGCATCAATGGGTTGGATTGGGGGTCCAAAAAGATGGGTTGCAGCTCCAAAAGATGGGTCAAATGCGGAGAACAAATTTCACTGCGGTAACGTGTGTAACTAATCATATGATTAGTATCTTCAGCTTATCTGATGATTTGTGTGTGAATGTTTTTGTAAATTAATGCATTAAAAGCATAAGCTTAGTAGGGGCTGGGCAATTAACCGAAAATATATCAAAACCGATATTTAGAACCGATAAAATGTATCTTGCTCATGTGGGTTAGATTAATTGAAAAGCAGTTTTTTTTAATACATTTGTCTAATTTGTAAATAAACAAATCAACACTAAACATGTTTAATAGATTTTTCATAATGAATTAAATAAATTAGTCTCATTAAACCGATTAAATACTTAACAATAAATGTGAAAATAGCTTGTCTACAAGCTCACAATGTATCGTGTTTTTGACTGTTATTATAATCATTAATCATAATTGAGGCAAGTTTGAAATAATTGTGATATTGATTTATCATATCGCTCAGCCTAATACCAATATTCAGCTATCTGTCTTTGTACCTTTAACTACCACAGCTGTCACACCATGTCACAAAGAAGAAACCAGGAATACAGACTGGAAAGCATCAAGCATTGCACAGTACTTTTATTAGTTGATCATGATGATGATCCTCTTAATGATAATAATCCCCTCACAGGATTATCAGAATAGAACTGTGTGTGTGTGTGTGTGTGTGTGTGTGTGTGTGTGGTGTGTGTGTGTGTGTGTAACTACATAGAAATGTCTATTTGTATGTCTCTAAATGGTTGTATGTCTTTAAATGTTTTGATGAATTGAACAATGTGGACCCTGTTGTAAACAAGTGTAATGCTTAATTGGGTCGTCCACTCACAGTTGACAGTCTTTGTATTGAGTTTGTGCTTAAAATGTACTGTAAATTCTACAAACTGTTAATAAATATTTCAATCAATCAATCAATGTGTGTGTGGTGTGTGTGTGTGTGCGTGCGTGCGTGTGTGTAGTACTGTATTGGGTCAAATAGAATGTGGATCAAAAGGATGAACATGAGTGGTGGTGTTACTGTACTTCACTGCTTGGGGATCAATAGCAATGATTATTGGGGCTGCGTTTTCCCCCAATGGCAATTATAGAGTTGGTTATAAGCTTCTTAGCTTTGAGGATATCTGACAGTGAGAAAATGAGAAATGAGAAAAAAATACAACATTCTAAAACGATGAGTTTGTATAGATGGGTAATTTGCTTGACAAGACAATCTGCACAGGAAATAATTACAAGTATCATATCATTATTGATAGACAGATAGGGCCGATTCATACTCCTATTTTACCGCTGTTTCGGCGCTGTAGTGCCGAAATGATTTTGGCTCGTCAGAAATTTTCAGTAGCACCGAAGAGCCGACTTTAGGACGGTACCCGCCCCCCCCCCGAAACTCAAATGACGTCAAATTGTAGGCTCTACAGAGCCGAACCGACTTTTATTCGGCTCTAAAATAGGAGTATGAATCGGCCCATAGACTATCAACTTCTCTATCTGAATGTCTGCCTGCCGCCACCGCCGAGCTACAGTAGCCTACACTTTTTTGGGACGTCCTTTCAACATACAGCCATAGCAACGCGTTTAACACTGCAGCAAACAGCAATGGTCTTAATCAAGTATAACCATAGTAGCCTATTCTGTGTGCCAGCCAGTCCCAACATTTTAAACACCACATAGAATCGCCAGTTGTTAATTCGACGGCAATAAAGGCCAATTAGGCCATGGTACATTATTGGCCAAACTCTTACTGGCCCTGAGAAGCGGACACCTGCTCCGCTGGCCTGATGGATGGTTGCATTGCATGGCGCGCACACAGATAGCACTTATTAGCTAGCCATCGTTAGCAATTTAGCGAATAGCGATTAGAAACACTATAGGATGGCAAAATGACGTGACTGACAAGTGGAAGTGTGTGGTGTGTATCCTGCGGTTTCCTCAATATGTTTTAGGTCGGACGTTACAGTAGTACACGCTACCCTTTCGAAAGTACCATTTCGGCAGAAATTACGCGTTTTGAGTTGGACATTTGCAACATAACTTGCTGTTCAAGGGCCCCATGAAGACCGAATCGCCAACGCTAGCTGGCCCCTTCTTTGTTACATCACTAACGAATCCTTATAGTATCTTATTCCAATCCATGCTGAAATAAAGAACGGGTTTTAGCAAATGGGGGACACAAACTTCATAATTAAACGGGCCTCAAACGAGAACATTTAATGAACCAGGTCCATTAAGCAAAAATAACTTCTCTAAAAATCTCTAAAAAGCGAATAACCATGCAGAAAACAAATATGAACAGCCAGCTACACACATTTAGCTTAACACTGCTAATGTGTGATGTTGTGTTATGACATGATAATGAACGATGGAGAGTGAATGAATGAAATGAATGAATGAAATGCATGCACACAAACCTCGAGTGTTGCGTTACTGTGGGGAGATCAATGCGATATCGATGTGTGATCCTCAGCCTTGCAAAATATTTTTCGCTTTTTCGGCGTTGATACTGTCCCACTTTTGAGTCGCGGGGTACCGAGGCGAGGCCTGATGAATAAATATAACAGCCCCCCCAACGGCCGTGGATGACAGCTAGTGGACAACTGAACTGACTGCTTGTGGCGGTTGTTGCCAGTGTTGGCAACCCGGGTCTGTGAAAACAAGCCCAACGTACAGTAGAAAATAAAATTAATCTTGGGATAACATCAGATGGTGGTCAGTGGATATAAATTGGGGGTACTTGACCTTATAGGCTTGACATAAACACGACTGGACAACATTTAGGTTAGGCTACAACCTCAAATAAAGCCCTAAAAAACCCCGCGGAAAAACAATTAAGCCCAGATCGCTTATAAAAAGCAGTATGGGGGCAAGCGGTTGACTGAACCGCGCACGCGCATAGAGAAAACAGCCACTGCGGCGTCGTACGAGGGTGCCGCGCGCTAAAAATAGCAGATAAACAAGCCCACAACACGTGGCGTTCGAGACGCGCTGTGAGCTTGTAGATCTCACATTTTTGCTACTTCCCTGAGTACCCACCACCACCCTTCAAAATAAGAGCTATATTCTTGTTACGTTCAATAACTTACAAGTGGTTGAAGTCTACATAGCAATGTTATACTTCAGATAAAGATGAGAATAAATGTTTACATGCAGTATATACATACGGGCCAGCTTGAGGCGTTTCTTTGTTATCATAACATTTACTTTGGTACAATCCATCCATGCTCTTCCGGGCTGGAGTTCATCACGACGTTGCACGCATGTTATTTATTTTTTCAACGAGTTCCATTATAGTAGTAGTAACGTTAGGTTAAACAATTAATTATAGAATATTACAATATTATGATATTTAGTTTACAGAATGAAAGACACTCAGTTATCCAACTGTGAGCGCGACTTCTTGCTTAAAGCAATTGAAGAGAAAAAGGTAAGGAGGAGGCATGTTGCATCCTGTGTCGTTGTGGGACCAGTGGGACCATATACATAGTGGGGCCACAGACAATATCTAACTCTGGTCCATCGCTCAATGCCTTCATCATTAGACAATATCTATGGGTGGGAGCCTTTACCCTTATAATAAAATACAACAACAACTCCCCCCCCCTCCCCCCAAACACACACACACACACACACACACACACACACACACACACACACACTGCATGCGTGTACATTTATCTGTGTAGGCCTACACAGTTTACACTACAGAAGTACATCTCAGTTGTTCTTCATAAATGTTACTGATCACGTTTCAGACCTCCAGTTCTAGTCAACACAGAATGGGGGGACTTTTTTATTATTTCCACAGAACTCTTAAGGGAATATATTAATGACATAGTAAAATGTTGAAAATGTGTGGTATTCTGGCCTGGGTTCTTGGGAGGTGTTCATAATAATCTAAAATATTCTTCAGAATATTCAATAGTTTTGATTAATTTAGCGTCTGCTAAATGCTAGCCCCTCTCGGAACCCTACATAAAGCTTTTCTGAAATTTTGATGAGTTTTATTTAGGGTCCCTGATCATAACTATATTTTCGTATGGGAATTCTGGAACGCGGACATTCATATTCTCTCTAAGACTGTATCTGCGCCGTTTGACGGCCTTTTTTTCTTTGAGTTATTCTAAATTTGTGAACTTTAAGTACCTATACATTCCGCTGCGAATATCTCCTGTGGCGCGGAAGCCGTTAAGTATTTTTAATCTTTGTTTGACCGATTTGGTCGCTTTATTTCTTCTTGTTTGTTTACCGTTTATTGTACCGCCTCCCGGTGTGCGGTTGGCTTGTGCTGCTACGTCCCTGCCTCTGATCTGCTCTGTCATAGCTATAGCGCCACTAGCTAGCCAGATAGGCGGTACAATGAGGTGTCAATAAACAAGGAAGGAAGAGAAGAATCAAAGCGACCAAATCGGTCAAACAAAGATTAAAAATACTTAACGGCTTCCGCGCCACAGGAGATATTCGCAGCGGCATGTATGGGTACTTATACTTCACATATTCAGAAAGCCTCACACAGAAAAATGACGTCAAAGAGTGCAGACAGGCGTTATCCATGTTGTTTATGTTTTATGAATGGCCGCGTACCAGGTGGCAGGATACTGATGCAACAGGACCCAATGCACTGGGTCGAACAAATGTCAGAAACTTCAGTAGCATTGGGTTCTGCTTGGAGGGCTAGCTAAATGCCTAATAAGTGTAAGGACTGGAGTTACACCTTTTTATTTTGGTGGCATAGCAAATAGCAGTAGAACAAATTTAACCCCTTGTGTGAGCCCAACCTGGGTTGAACGATATATATATATATATATATATATATATATTGAGAGTATAGAGAAGATCTGAATCGGTTTACTTCCTTTTCCTACAGCGTCTAGATGGCCGGCAGACATATGACTACAGAAGCATAAAGATCTCATTTGGGAGCAACCATGGATGCTGCTTTGTTGATCTGGGAAAAACCAGGTCAGTGTTTGCACACACATTTTGGATACCCTTTGTACCTTGTATAATTGGTAATCTATTTGAATGGAGTGTGCAAGTTCTTCATTTACATTTTAGCTTATTGTCTTACGTGCATTGTTAATAACAACCCGAATGAGTTAAGAGGTAAAGTAAAAGTATATTAAAAACAAGAAAAAAAGACTACTACAGTATCAAAGCAATTACAATTTACAATTTAGGCATTTAGCAGACGCTCTTAATCCAGAGCAATTTAAAGTGAAAAGCAAGAACACCACATGGTAATACAGTGATGCAAATAGCCTGCATCCATGACGCAATTATGTCACCCTCCGGGGGTCCTGGGATGCAATACTGTACTCAGTAGGCCTACTGTACTCTAACGTTGTTGAAGTAGGACTCATAAAATGTCACTGGGACCCATCTAAAAGACCCACCCCTGGGTCCTGGGACCCATTACATTGAAAACCTATTTACATCACTGCATCAAATTCATAAAAACAAATAGTCAATAATCATTAATCAAGCTAAGAACCTAACATCCGTCTAACAGTGGAATATCTATACAATGAAACTCTGCGTATACACTTTAGAGTGCTATGTCTACATACAATTATATATAAATTACATAAATTGAGCCCTTGCATACGCCTGTAATGTCGTCGAGCCTAGGGCAAGTGCTATGGGCTAAGATGGAGTCTGAACAGTTGAGTTTACAGACTATGGTGGAAAATTGGGAGTGAGTCTGCGATTCTGATTGCAATGGGAAGTGCATTCCATAGTTTTGGAGCCAGTTTGGGACATGTGGAGCATTGTCTACTCAATTGGTTGCAGCTCATTTTAGAGGGATTTTCACTAAGTAGGCAATGATGCATGGCAAAATGCCAATACTGTTTGTTAACTCAATTTCTGTATTCAGTATCATGCCACTATTGTTGATGTCAATGTCCTTTCATTCAACTGTACAGAGTCATGGCCCAGGTGTCCTGTGAGTTGGTTGTTCCCAAAGAGAATCGGCCAAATGAAGGAATCATGTTCTTCAACATCGAATTGTCACCCATGGCCTCACCAGCATTTGAAGTGGGAAGGTAGGAAAGCTAGCAGACAATCCTGCATTTTGACTTTAATTACTGCCACTGATTATTGTCTTTGGCTTTTACAAAATGTAATAGTCAAGTCATAACACATGTACTTGTATGTTTCATTTGTCGAATAGAGACTACAATAGGATTATTTGTGTTGTCTCTACAGGTCTACAGACCTGCTAGTGAAGCTAAACAGACAACTGGAGAGATGCTTGAGGAACTCAAAGTGCATTGACACAGAGTCTCTGTGTGTGGTATCTGGAGAAAAGGTAATACTTGCACATTATGAAACCGTACATTTTACATGATCCCCCATTAAATCAACATGCATTGTTAGTTGTACTGCATGGTCTTCAACGTTGCTAAGTATTTGCGTCTCACCCTTCTGCGCTCTCTTGACTGGCTTCCGGTTGCAGAATGAAACCCCCACACCTTCAAGACATAATATCCCCTCACACCCCTTCCTGCTTACTTAGATCAGCTAACACAGGACATCTGTCCCCCCCCCTTCCCTATGTGACGTCACCCTGGCCATCGCTCCAAGCATCCTAAACTGTGCTGGAATACCAGTACACGCTGGGTAAAACATTAACATAAATTATTGGCATAGTCATTGCAACATGCCCTCCGATTAAGTACTTTTATCACCTAGAATATAATGGGTATTATGTTTGACACCGGCCCATTTTCTCCCCAATTTAGTCGTCATGCCAATTAATCCAATTTAAAACTTCCACCTCGCTCGTTATTCAACTAACCAATCAACAAATCAAACCATGAAGAGTCCTTTTTTATTGTTCCACTTGTTCCAAATTGACAAAATGACAGATGTTTTAGCTATCAATTTACAATTAAAATGTAGGCATTTAGCAGACACTCATAATCCCGAGCGATTTACATTAAGCTAGAACAACACAAGGTAATACAGTAAGCAAGAACAAGGTAATACATCAAATGCATAGAAAGTCATTAAGAATCATAAGTAAGCTAAGAACCTAACATAAAGCAGAATTTCCTAATCAAAAATATTGACTTTTATTTCTGAGTGTGACCCTTCACGGTTTGATTAATGAATCCTTCCCCACACATTACTGAGGAGTATGTGCAGTGACAAATATCATCCTCCCCGCCCTGCTTCTCTCCCCCGAACGTGGTCCAATTGTGTTCGTAATAGAGTAGACGCTCAACAAAGCCGGATGCACCGCATGTCATGATGATACCTGTAAGGTGACACTTTGTGTTCAAACTCACATGCTGTGATAATGCAGGCATTCTTTCTAGGTAGGATGATGTTCTTTCTAGGTAGGGTGATGTGGTATATTGGCAGTACGACACATGTACTCTCGAATTCAAAATCAGCTCACGTTAATAAAATATACCAGTAAATTGCAGGCATTTCAAGCAATTGGGAACTGGGTTTAGAAACTTCACCAGTCTGGCTCCCATGCTGTGGAATGACAGCAGATACAAACTGCAGACTCACTAGAAGTCCTCATCCTCTGAAAACATACTCACTCACTCCTAGCTCACTCCTCACTCCTATCTGCTAAATGCTTAGATTGTGTATGTTTGAACAGGTATGGCAAATCAGAGTGGATGTTCATACATTGAATCATGATGGTAACCTGATGGATGCTGCCAGTATAGCTGCTATCACTGCTCTTTGCCACTTCAAACGGCCTGACATAGGAATCCAAGGAGACGAAGTTACTGTGGTGAGTAGACTGTGATCCCATTTCTCCTGTTTGTAATTTAAATCTTGTGATCATGTTATATTTGAAACTTATAAGAGAGATTTACAAAGGCAGCCTAATTGATAAACACCAGTTAATTTGAATGCGTTGAATGTCATTTAATTGTCCCAAGAGAAAATGTATCCACATGTTAGTCTATAAGAAAGTCTGATTATAAAACAAGTGTTACACCCCTGTGTTCTGTCAGTATGGTCCTGAGGAGAGAGACCCTATTCCTCTGAGCATCTACCACATGCCAATCTGTGTCAGCTTCGCCTTCTTCCAACAGGGGTAAGGACAATACATGGCCATAAATATACAGGGATTTACCTTTTGGGTACTACTGGTCCAGAGGCTTGTTTAGCAAGTTCAGCAAGGAAATTATTTGACAGTAAAGTATGTATTATTGGTCAGCTACACCCACAACGTCTTCCAACAATCAATTGTAGTGATCAAATCCTGTTTTCCTGTTCAAATAGAGAACAGAAAAGCAAAAAACATAAAGCAACATCAAAATCAATAATAGCATATGACAAAAACATAAAAAGGCAGTGAAATAGGCAAAACAGTAAGTACAATAGAAAAAGCTAAACTCAGCAAAAAGGGGGTGAAAAAGTAGGTCTTGAGCTGAGTCTCTTCAAATATGATGTATTTAACTAAACGTACTATATCTGTCTCCAAATATGAATTTCCTCTCACCCCATCTTCTGCACATGTGTCTGTCCTCCTCACTTCTTTACACCGGTCCAGTACCTACCTGCTTGTAGACCCATGTGAGCGCGAGGAGCGTGTGATGGACGGCCTGTTGATGATCGCCATGAACAAACACAGAGAGATCTGCTCCGTCCAATCCAGTGGGGGCATCATGTTGCTCAAAGAACAGGTAATAACCTTACTAAAATACTAATACCATGGCAGCCAGCAGGCAAACTACCACAAGTCTTTTTTCTAATATTTGATTCATTCTTTTGGTGAATAAAATAGTGTACAGAAGGCAGCAATGCCACTGAAGTATGGTACAAGGGATACTTTTTGACTCGATGCAATGTTTTCTATGGTGTTTTAGGTTCTGAGATGTAGTAAGATTGCCAGCGTCAAAGTGTCTGAGATCACAGAGCTTATCATTAAAGCCCTGGAGAATGATAAGAAAGCCAGGTAATTAGTTGCATCATACTTATATTTGGGCCTGCCCTGTGGTAGCTGAGATGTTTGTCCCTAGAGTGTAGACCCAAATGATCCCTCGGGTATCATTGTTATTATTATCATTATGTTTCATCTCACCAGGAAGGAAGGGGGAAGGTGCGGCTTTGCAGAGTCTATGCCCAGGGAACGAATCACAGCACTGAAAGCGGACGAGACTCCAATGGAGATGGAAGAGGTCACAGAAAGAGCCAATGATATTGTACAGCGAGCTGAAGCCCTGCCTGAAACGTATCTTTGACTGTGAATTTGAAGGGAATTTATTTTCCTGAACCTGCATTAACAAATCTTAACACAAAAATGACCCGGTACTTATGTCATACCACCCGTCAACATGCACTGCTGCAATTCATGTTTAGCACTACACAAAAGTACAATTAATTGACAAGTCTAGGGCTGTCACATTTAAGTTGACGATTTATTGTCATACAAATAATTGCGATTAATGATTTAATTGTGTTTTTGGCATTGGAAATTGTTATCTTATGAATAATAATTTAGGTATTTATAGCTGACAACAATCTCTTCACTCAGATCAGAGCATGTGAGCGGAGCGGCCGATAATTCCGCTCTTCGCTCTCGACGGCTTTTGTTACGCTCGCTCCGCGCTCACGTTCATCTTCCCCCACGCCGCTCTCCGCTCGCTCAGCGCTCACCTTCATTTACGCACAGAGCGCTCCCCGCTCCGTGCTCGCTCATCATAGAATAATTAAAACAGACCCAGTTCAAATGTATCAACCGAAGTATGGTATTTATTTTAATGTACCACTGCGAGCACCATGCCGCAACCAAGTTCAACGCCAGTGACAGAAGCAGAACCACAATAAAAAAAAACGATAATTATGCACAGCGGCTCGGAGCGGAGGACAGTTCTCGCTCCGAGCGGCTCGGAGCGGAGGACAGTTCTCGCTCCGGAAGTCAATCTGACCCATTTAAAAACCCGCTCTGCGCTCACGTCAAAATCCCCCCGCTCCGCTCCTCGCTCGCTCCGCGCTCCGCTCCGCTCACATGCTCTGACTCAGATGGTGTCTGGAGCGGGAAGAAGAGGCTTCTGATTTTGTCTTTGATACATTGAGTTAAAAAAAGAAGAAGAAATTAATCAACCACAAGGCCATGACTTGATTTATCATAATGAGTCATCTGTCAAAACTGGCTCTGATAATCATCTGTGTAGACTCAGAATATAGAAGAGTGGTGGTTCTTAGCAACAGGAATAACAATAGACTTTCCATATTGTATGTGGACGGGACCTTAATCCTGCATGTCAGGGTGCCATCTCCTGTGCTTCCTGCGCCAGGCATGGGCCAGGTGGGCCAGGTTCTGAAGAATAATTGGGGACTGGAAGAGGATGAGGAGGACGAGGAGGAGCAGGAGGAGGAGGTAACGATAGAAGAGGACCAACATGAGAGGGAGGACACAGGGAGAGGTAAATTAAACATTTCGTAAAGGGACATTTATGATGACTGATGAGTAAAACTTATTTTTGTTTGAAGTAAAACTTCAGACAATGTAGTGGCATAGGTAATTATAATGGTAAAGGAAAAAAAATAGTTTTATACAAATAGCGTATGTGCAACTTATATGTATGACATATACAGTAACAGTACACCATCAGAATTTATCAGTAGCTGCCACAGTACCTGGTTATGGTTATCATAGTCCATAGAAACAACAATGATACAATCCATATGGACAGAAAACGCTTAGTATGTTTTGACCTTTCTGTGGTCCTACAAGTTCCATGTAATGATGCATTTTGCAGGTATGCATCACCAGGTGCCTACTGCCTAGCATGCCCATGTGATGTCTGGTCACCATTACATCAGCCTGACTCATATTTTCTGATCATCACCATTTTGCCATAAACAAGAATAAACTAAGCTTGTTGTTTGGCTTTGAAGGAGATGTGGTAGTTATATCGGACAGTGAGGAGGAAGAAGTGATCATACTCAACCCAGAGACATCTACCAAGTAAGCACCTTCACAATACTATCTTGAACATGGTTTGTGTCACTAACACACTAATATATTATCATTTGTTTTAATTCAAAATAATAATGTAATGGTATGTTGTTAACCATCAGATCTGCATGTGTAAAAACATGAATAACCCATTTTGAGCGGGAACCCCTTTTGGTGTTAGCATTATGTTATGCTTTAGCTATTGAAAAATCACACACGTGTGAACTGAGTGGTGCAATTCCCCCCCCCCCCCCCCCCTCTCTCTCTCTCTCTCAATTCAATTCAATTCAAAGGGCTTTATTGGCATGAGAAAACATACGTTTACATTGCCAAAGCAGAAAGAACAGTACAACAATACAGCAATACAATCAAAACAAAAACAAAAATTATGTACTTTGTCAGATTCTTCAATAGATCAACTTCTATGTACCAAGATCACTCGATGCAGGTATAGTGCAGGCATATACACAATGATTAGTCTTTACGGTGGTTGTGTTCCATTTGATATCCTTCTCCTATCACAGCAACTCACAAATCTTGCTGCTGTGTTTGCACATTGTTGTACTTCGCCCAGCAGATATGGGAGTTTTTTGTCATTGGTCATGTTTTCAAAATCATCATTAGAGACACAGCACCTACCCTCTCTCTGTTTCTGGCGCCCCCTACTGGTATAAATAAGTCACATACTCGTGCTCATAGTTACAGGTACACAGGTACACAGGTACACGGACATTGCAAGCTGGATGTAGGAGTGGTTGCACCACTCAAAAATAGCAGATCTACAAGCTCGTAGGTCTGCTTGTAGCTATTTTTGAAAAAAAAAAATAATTAAAGAACGACTGACATAGAAACATAGCTTTTTCAGAAAACTGTCAGGATGTAGAAGACATTTTTAGAATCTGATCTCAGGTCAAAATGGGATAAATGAACGCTTCTTTCTTTCTGTTAGGAATGCAGGACCAAAATCTTGCCACCAGGGGGCAGCAAAGACCAAGAAGAAGATGAATTAGCACAGCATAAAGCAGTCACAGCCCTCTGTGAGCTGTAGCTGCTGTTAGGAGTTGGGTTAAATGCAGAGGGCAAATTACATAATTACATTATGTGCCATATGTACTGTAGCAAATATCCCAACAACTGAAGGGTACACATACTACACAATTATATTGTGTTATTTGATAAAACATGATTGTAAAAAGCTCTTGCAAATCTGTATGTGTGTAGTATGTTTTCAATCTATTGACACAAGTAATGTCATGACGTGTAACTCCAAATTTGGGCATGGCTTCAGCTGGATCAGAGCACCTTTTACTTTTAATGAAAGTTCAACATTTTAAAAGGTGTAACAACATGGATGTATTTCTGTTGCTTACTGGCAGTGTGCATACACACACAATGTGGCATTGATATGGTCCAGAGTCTCAGACACTTACAATAGACCCACCCATAGACAGCTATCCTCCTTTTGATTATATGGAATTCATGTTTGAACTATGATTTAGCTTTTTTCTGGGTTCATTTATTTGGAGAGAATAAGACTCTAGTGAGAGTGTTTAAACAATGTTAGTCCTCTTATAAGAAGCACCTGACGGTTGAGCAAACGTTCAATGTAAATAAAATGTCTGACTGATAAAATAATGTCTTCATTTCCACTGAAATGGATCTGGCGCAAACAATCACTACACATTCTCAGACATCCCATTGTTCATTCCAAGATCCAAGCAACATGGTAAAGCAAAAGGCTTTACCACGATCTTAATCCCTCTTTAGCAGATGATGTATTTGGCAGGTAAACTTGAAAATGGTCAAAATGTCATTTGCATAAGAAGTACAGGATCTTGGAGAACCTTATGAGTGCGTTCGGAAATGTGCACCTGGAATGCGGTCAGTTTGTTGAGTGTGGTGGGCGTTGACGTGACAGAGTGTGTTCAGTGCCTTATTTACGAACGACCACAGCTGTGATGCATTCACACCGGACGACCCCAGCTTCAGGGTAGGGGTAAGGTCGCTCAGTGCGGACACTCACCCGGTGCACAGCGCACTGGATTTTAGAACGACAACGCACCGAGTGCACTGAATAAACCAACGACAAGAGCACACCAGTGCGTTCAGGGCGCATTTACGAACGCACCCTATGTATCCTGCACCTCTTATGCTGAAATTTGGTCATCTTTGCATATCCCTCCCAAATGCACGTACGAGTAGCTTATACTTCAAAGGCGAGCACATCTAGGTCTGATTACATAATCACCTAATCAACAATTATCAAGTAAAATGTCATGATAAAGACTACAGTCTGGGTAACATTACAATACCCAACAATTACCATTTAGGCAAAATGATGTATGCAAGCTATTTGAAGGACAGGTGCATGTGTTGTGTATTGTATATCTTTTCATAGCCTACTTTTGCAATGCCAGGGAGTGAATATGATTGACATTGTGCTGTATATGCACAGCAACCAGAACCTCAGTTTAGCCTCTACAGCAGTTTCAGCAATAGATAAGTTAAATAAAATATGATATATCCTGTAATGACGTATCTGTGATAGTTCAGATGCACCGACGGTACAGCAACACCACCCTGCCCTCCTGCTCTTTCAAAATAGCAGCCAGGAGTTCAGGTAGTGTCTGGAAGCTGCCTGCAAATTGTGCTTTGGCAAACTTCCAAACAAACTTCATGACTCCTAGCAATCCATCACAGATAAAGTCATAGAGGAGTGTGCCATGGCCCTGGTGGGCCTCTGCAGTGGCGTGCACAGATAGACACTAGGGGGCGCTAGAGCCCTTTTGGCAATGTGCCCTTTTGAAAGAACCACACTAGTGTACAGTATGTGGACCATGGTGACATTGATCAATTCTTGATAAAAAGCTTCTAATATATTATTTAGGCCCCAAAATCTATGAATCTCACACTATTAAGGCAACCGGCCGGTTCCACACACTGCCCTTTTTTCACTTGAGCACCTTCCCCTCTAAATTTATGTCTGTGCACGCCACTGGGCCTCTGGAAGGCACAGCCAAAGAACAAGGCATTGGTGGGGCCATTACAGAGCAAAATGGGCAGCGGGCCACAGTAGCACCCCGGCAATCTGTACTCTGAGCTCAGCAGAGGTCTGAAGGCATGCATGGCCTGTGTTCTAATAAGAGACTGTGGTGGTGTCCTGGAGTCTGCACACACTAAAAGTAACTTCTGTTGGGCCTCATGTAGGAAACAAAGGTTTTAGTTTCATGAATTATCCTCAATTTAATCATTTGATAATACTGTCAATCTATCTAACCTGCAAGGACAACAGCCACGCCACACTACGTGTCAGCAATTCCGATGCTCCTGTGGGGTGATGCAGCAGAGGTGAGAAGTCCTCATATCTGTAAAAAAAACAAAAACAATCAGCTGTGCATCGGTACAGTGTCAGTATGTTATGTGACCTGACAGTACAGTATGACTTGTCTTGCACTGAACAAAAATTAAATTTGTATTAAGTTACTTACATATTACATAAGAGAAGAGCAAGAGGAATTGTCTTCAGGCTATGAGCTTAAAGGGTGTGACCAACAGCTGCAGTCAAGCGAGGCACAGCACTAAACTTAATTGACATTCATCCATCTACCCATGTCCCACACGCCTACTCATCCATCCAGCAAACATATTCTCATTCTTTACTGAAGTAAACGTATGAATCAGTGACGTAGACTCTGTGGGGGCGGTGGGGCTCGAGCCCCCATGAGGAATTAGACCTGAATAGTATATTCGCCTAGTCGGTTCGTCCCGTTTGCGTGTGGAGGGGGGGGGACAGCGTCTCTGGTATGAATACTGCAATATTGAAGTACTCTTTTACAAGTAAAAGTCCAGAATTCAATTTGTCACGATGCAAGGCATTGTGAGCTTGTAAAATCTACAAAGTAATTAGTAACTAACATTCTCAAATACATTTAGTGGAGTAAAATTACAATATTTGGATCTGAGATGTAGTGGAGTATAAGTAAAAGTATTGGAATTTGGAAAAATACAAATACCTTAAAATTGTACAGTACTTTAAGGATCACTTTACCACTTTTCAACCTATCTTTATTCTTCATATAATTGGTCCTCACTAATGATCATGATAAAAAAATAGAACCATTTTTAGGAGGGCTTTGGGCCGCTCAGAAACCCGTCCACCAGCGACATCATCGATGGGGAATCCAAGCTAATAGAAACTGCAGGCTTTCTATTCCTCATAATTCCTGAAAAGTTGCAATGCGAAAATGCAAGCCATCATTCTCACGATAATAAAAATCTAAATATATATATTTAAATAGAAAATGATGTGGACTCGGTGGACGAGTTTCTGAACTGCCCATAGCCCTCCTATGAGACACAGACCAAGTACAGTAGGATTTCTTTTGCTATTTTATCATGAACATTAGTGAGGAGCAATTATATGGTAGATAGGTTGAAAAGTTGTGAAGTGGTCCTTTAAGTAAATGTACTTAGTTACATTCCACCACTCCCATCCAGTTCCTTGAGTGGGAGTAATACTAAGAATCAGTGAATGTTCGGTTCGTACAACAATCACATAAAATCCAGGCCAATAAAAATCCAGGCCAATAACCAAGAAATTATCAACAACTTTTTTCTTGCTACATTCAAACAAAAACACAGAAATGCAGATACTTGTCTGTCTGGTTATTTTTGCCAAGCTGTTGGTGGAACAGCATGTGGGGGCAGTACAGTATATGCATACTCGTATGTCTAACCACTTAAGCCTTATTTTAACATTTTAATACTATGTGCATGATGGTGTTGTGTGGCGAAAATAGCAAATCTTCAGGGTCACAACATGTCACATCTGCCGTTTTGGAAGATGTTTTGCCTATAACGACATGCTCAAAACAAGGACGCCAGGTTCAATGTGGTTATAATAATACTTCATCGACATAAAAACAGTATAGAGCCCCCCACACCGGGACCTACTGTAAGGGGAGATGTACTGTGATGTGCATTTGTGCATGTGATGATGTCCAATCATATAACTGATATGTAACTAACATTGGCTCTGTTCACTGGTGTTTGTCAAGTGGGTGTCCAGCACAAGGGGCTGACCTGGCTGATCAACTCACCCAATTATACAACTAAACAAACACAAGTAAAAATGCACTCACTGCCCATTGACCATTCCTGCATTCTACAAAGATAAGAACATAAAATGGCACAGTTTAGCTTGTAGGTTTCAATATTAAGTAGTTTATGGAAAAAGTGGTTAAGGAATATGCTGCTGAAGGCAGCACAGGAACTGCATAGTATAGTGCTTGCAAAAGGCACTCAGACAGATAGAGTGAGTCCCTTTTATTCCCATATATTATGGATGGAGTTCTGTGTCAGCCATGTACAAATATGCCATAGCCAGCCTATGGTTTCAGAACTATGATGTCATATTGATGACATCATGGTACTCCATATATGACCACCAATCCAGTCAATTTCCCACTGGGCATCTCACAAAGAAATATGGCAATTTATACACTCCATTGATAATTGAGTGGGAAGAACATGACTTCTAGGAAAGCACACAGCAAAGTCATAGAGGTGAGTGTGCCATGGCCCTGGGCCTCTGGAAGGCACAGTGCAAGGCACTAGTGGGACCATTACAGAGCAAAATGGGCACTGGGCCACGGTAGCCACCCCCGCAATTCGTACGCTGAGCTCAGCTCAGCTGAAGGCATGGCCTAAACGTAACGGTCCCGAAATACTGTCCGGCCCGGGGGGCTCCTGAAACAGTGATTAATCAGTTTCAAAAAAGCATCTGCAGAACCTAACTCTCTGATCTCGTCTGTCTTGTGCCATCCTCTCCAGCTGTTTCCACGTCAGTGCCTTCTGTATTCCTTGTGGGTTCCACGTTAGTGCCTGTTTAGTTATTGCTGTTTTGTTTTTTCTTAATGTTTTTCTTAATGTGTGACCAATCCAGCTCCACTTTCTCCTTCAGCTTTATCTTTATTGTTTCTTGTTTGGTGCGTTCCCATAGTTTGATGTTGTTGATGCGGCTTGGCCAGAAGATCCTGAGTATGCGTCAGGCAGTGGTTGATGAATGTCTGCAGTTTATTGGTGATGTAGTTGATGGTCCTCCAGGTTTCTGATCCGTACATAAGTACGGATTTGACATTGGAGTTGAAGGTTTTGTATTGAGTGAGATATTTTTGGTTTTCCAGATCTTATTTAAAATGTTGAATGTTGCTCTTGCTTTCCCTATTCGTGACTTCACATCTTCCTCTGTCCCACCGTCAACTGCTATCACACTTGACACTTCCCAGATATGTGAATTTGTCGGCCCCAAAATAATTAGCAAAACACTAAGATGGTATTCTATTTCAAGAATACCATCTTAGTGTTTTGCTAATTATTTTGGGGCCCAATTGCAATACCCTCGTGACCCACCAGTGGGCCCCAGTCCATACCTTAACAACGACTGCACCTTTCTTGGTTATTTTGGTGGTGTACAGAGTACAGTTGACAACTTACTATTTCAGTGTATAATTCAAATGGACACGTGGGTTACACGCCAACCGTATTAACCCATTAAGAGGCCGATTCTACAAATGCCTTCTAAATCAGTAGTTCTCACACTCACACTGATTGTACAAGCTTGCAGGGCTTTTAATGGGTTAAACAGTACATTTACTGTAAATCATAATGCACATTGAATATTCTATGGTTTTATGTGTCTGCTGTGCAGTAATGGTTGATTAATCTTATGCTTATCGTTCTCATTTCATACCTTCTTTGCAATCAATCACCACAGTCGTATTGTACAACAGATGTGTCGCTTTGATACCGATCAACAATAATAAGCACCAATAAGTTATTTTCCACACCCTAAATGACAAAGCCATATAGGTTTATATCTTCTCTCACAGCCACCACTGTGTGTGTGTGTGTGTGTGTGTGTGTGTGTGTGTGTGTGTGTGTGTGTGAGAGAGGCAGTTTGTCTGTGTGGAGAAGGAGGTGCCATGTGTATCCTTAAGTGAACATGAACTGTCAACCCCGTTATATTTGTTTCCTTGTAAAATTAATTGTAATTTGTGGATTCAAATAAAGACATCGAAATGTATGTATGTGTGTGTGTGTGTGTGTGTGTGTGTGTGTGTGTGTGTCAGGGATGTCATGTCATGTCATGGATTAACTCCCACGAGGGCCCCTGGGCCGGTAATCTTTGCAGGGCCCCCATAGCGCGTGTGAGTGCGACATTTTTATGTTTTTCAGTGTTTTTATCACCTTTTTGACCTAAATTTAACAAAATAAATGGCCAATGAAGGGCCCCAGGAGCCCATTTCAGGGTGTCAAACCTAATACCTGACGGTCCAATTTCCCTGAAGGGCCCCTGAGAGCCAAGGGCCCCTGGGCCACGGCCCCACTGGCGTGCGTGCGTGCGTGAACCTTCTAAATTGGTAAAGTCTTCACAAATGTGTTCATGAAGGTGTCAGCTGCTGAAAGTTGGGGTACCGTTTACAAACTATATGCAGGAAAAATTGACCAAAATGTCATTCTGCTTTAAGTAGCATGTGACAGGAAAAACACGTCCATAGCCACTTTTCCAAATGTGATGACTCATCACATTTGATGCTATAGCCGTTTGTAGCCCAAGGAGTGTTTTTCATGCAAAACAAATGCTTGCAACGTCTCGCAGAATCATGAAAAACCCCTAGTTTGACCACATGCTACTTTCAGCAGCTGTCACAAAGTTTCCCAAGGAAGTTGGGTTGGAACAAATTGAAAGGTGATAGTAGACACCTTTATGAACACATTTGTGAAGTAAGCTATTGGTAATCGCATTTATTTTGCAGACACATTTGGTCACACATTTTCCTAACTTTCCCTATAACTAAAAAGGATGAGTGGATAATGTAAAAGGTGCCACTCAAGGTATGCATTAAGGAACTGTATTGGCGCTGGTCTAATCTAATAATAGTGTAGTCCAATACATCTCCACATAGGCTACTGTCTCACACCCTTGAAAATCTTCAGGTGCATATAGCTCTTCTGTAAATGTAGAAAGAAACCAATCAAACCAGTTTGTGCCGAAAGATTTTGAAATGTTTGTCAAGCACCTGGGTGATGAAGAAGTTGGAAACCACCAGTGTACAATTGAAAGTGGTGCCTCGGCCGGGTGCTCACAACCAGCGCAACGGGTGTTTGACAGTAAATATAATACCAGCAGGGGATTTGTGATCTTGACACTGCACCAGGATCTCCTACTGGTTGGTCGGGGCTACTGTTCAGCTGGGAGGGGATCTGGGGGAGATAGTGTGAGGTTTTGTGAACCTCTGTCACTCTGCATGCGGATAAAAGAAGATTGGGAACTAAGGAGTCACGCTTTTCCGTCACGCTTTTTCGTCCGTCTAGCTTTTTTTGGGTCAAAAATGATGAAAAAAAGATTTGAAAAAAAGACGAAAATGACGAAAAAAAGGACATAATATAGTCCATGGTTTCGGACGGCATACTATAGTATGTCGTTTTTTGTGATTTTGGAGGATTTGAAAAAAATATGAAAATCACAAAACAGGCCTACTATAGTTCATGGTTTCAGACAGCATACTATAGTATGTCATTTTTTATCTATTTATGTATTACTTCCTATACTTTACTTTCTATATTTTACAGTAGGCTATGTTTATATATCTCTTCTTTCAGGTTTCTTTAATCAATAAACCGTTTATAATGTATTCATGATATTAATTTAATTTAATATAAAATGTTTTTGAGTGCATGCCACTCGCCTGTGTGTGTGTGTGTGTGTGTGTGTGTGTGTGTGTGTGTGTGTGTGCGTGCGCGTGTGTGTGTGCGTGTGCGTGTGTGTGTGCATGCGTGTGTGTGTGTGCGCACACACCTGCAGCGGATGAGATGATCCATTCACTCTGACGGAACCAACCAATGACTGACGGACTTTCCAATGACGTGGTTAAACAGACCCGGATACTGTAGGCTGTATTTAGGGGTTTTATGTGTTTTTAGATATTTTAGTATTTCAAAGTGTCCATCATGGGCTCCATGATTTCCATGGACACTGGGCTCACTTCCTTCCTCGACTACAATTCCCATAATGCTTTGGTGCACTGCTCATCCTTGTGGATAGGGGAGGGGGAGTCAAGGCTCATACATAGTCTGGATTTTCGGTGGTGGGGTGACCACCGAACTACAACATGACGTCACGAGCCGCGGTGAAGAGCAAACCACCGCCACCGCTCCAGCCCTTCTCTCTGTTTTTACTCACCACCGCTCAACGTTATTTCAGCTCCGGTGATCAGCTCACCACCGGAGCGGTGGTCACTTCACCACCGAAAATCCAGACTATGAATAGGCCTTTACTGAGACAACATGTAGTCCAGGAAGGAAGTGAGCCCAGTGTCCACTGTCCATGACATCATGGAGTCCATGGACACTTTGAAATACTGAAATATCTAAACACAACTCATTACCCCCATTAAAAACCCCAGGAAAGTGTTTCTTGTCTCTCAAACAACAAACGTCATCATTGTAAAAGGGCTGACCAAAACAAAGAGTCCCTAACTAACAGGTTAAAGGGCCTGTCAGTGACATGGGACATCTTTTTTTCCTTTTGTGGATTAAATGGGTTTTTTTTTAATGAGTTGTATGTATGAGGTGCTTTGCGATAGGTGCTGGGTAATTAATCACACCACCTGCCAATTGTGTGACCCAAACCTTTGTGTTTCCTTGGTCAATTTGTGATGACGTCTTTGGTAAACAACAGGAAGTATCTAAAATCGGTTCATCGATATTCCCGTGCCCCCCCTCGCCGGAGAGAAAGGCGTCCGTGTGCATCTCATGAAAAAGTGGAGATAATTCACTAAATACGCGTTTTGTGCCAGAACTTTCACATGGATATAAAACTAGAGGACCATTTTTCACTCCACGTCTTTGGAATAATTTAATGGGTGAGTACAAACGGAGCATTTATCACATTTATGCCGCACATGTTAAAGTTCTACCACAAATCAAGGAGCGTGTTCTATGGCTCTGTATGTGAAATACTGTACATACTGTATGTAACAAGAGCCGTTCTAGGGCTAGAATCCTCCATGCTTCGCCCGCCTCGCTGCGTCGCACACCAGCCGCCTTCCTACAGGCTTCTCGCAATTTCTATTACTACCTTTCCTCACTCACCGTTCGTCCACGGAACCAGCATTCTACCTCCCTCGCCGATCAGATGACATCACCCACAGTTCAAGAGCCACGCCGTTCGAGCCAACAGAACGATCCATCCGCCTCCCCAACACTACAACTCACAAAGCTAAGTGTCATTCAACCGTCCGTCCTTGCATTAAGCCACAGCGTAGCTCAGGGCTTTCCATTGAATACTGGACTACTCGCCCCGGTGCTTGCCTGTTTATCCTCCCGGAATTTTCCCCAGTGAGGGGGATAACTTTGTAATATGCTATTGGCTGTTTGTATTCTTTTTGGAAAAATATAAAAAGATACTCCTGTGGAAAGGCTATATTATTTGACTTATATTGAACCTATAAACAATTTAGTATTATTTAGTATATTATGTAAGGTTTTGCCCCCTCAAATGGTACCTCGTCAGATAATCCCCACATATCCTACAACAACTTCTGTGAACAGACTTCACTGTAGTAGCTTTTCATAAATTATATTTGTACTTAGGCTGTTCTGCTGTCATGAAAGTTTATAGTTAGAGAAATTCAAAGTCCAGCCGTCTGCTGTCCAGCCTCTCTTACCCCTCACTGGGGAAAATTCTGGGAGGAAAACAGAAACGGGGCGAGTAGTCTTGCCCGCCTTCCTCATGGCTTCTCCTGCCGAGGTTCCGCCCACCTTCCTCATGGCTTCTCCTGCCGAGGTTCCGCCCGCCTTCCTCATGGCTTCTCCTGCCGAGGTTCCGCCCACCCTCCCTCCGGCCTCTCCGCCTTCCCACAGGCTTCACCCACCTACCCTCCCCTCCCGGCCCCCCCTCCCCAGGCTCCGCCCACCTTCCCTCCGGCCTCTCCGCCTTCCCACAGGCTTCACCCGCCTACCCTCCCCTCCCGGCCCCCCCTCCCCAGGCTCCGCCCACCTTCCCTCCGGCCTCTCCGCCTTCCCACAAGCTTCACCGGCCCCCCTCCCCAGGCTCCGCCCACCTTCCCTCCGGCCTCTCCGCCTTCCCACAGGCTTCACCCGCCTACCCTCCCCTCCCGGCCCCCCCTCCCCAGGCTCCGCCCACCTTCCCTCCGGCCTCTCCGCCTTCCCAAAGGCTTCACCCACCTACCCTCCCCTCCCGGCCACCTACTACCCTACGCTGGATCTCCCCAGCGTTCACTCCACGCTGCTACCCCCCAGCGTCCTTTCCGACCCCTCCTACCCCCCGTCCCCTCCCTCTCCCATCCCCCCTCCCTCTCTTCTATCCGCCCTCTCCCGTCCGTCCTCCCTCTCTCCTATCCCCCCTCTCCTATCCCCCCATCTCCTCCCAGCCACCTCGCCACTGCGGTACCCCTTTTCATAATAGTCCATATTCGTAATATTCCATGTCAAATGTTTTGGTCACCGTGCTAGGACAAATGTGCCTTGTTATCAGTCCATATTTGCAATATTCCACGTTAAATGTTTTGGTCACTGTGCTAGGACAAATGTGCCTTGTCATTAGTCCATATTTGCAATATTCGTCTTTTGTCATTTACAGATGATCTGCCGCCCGCCGTCTCACTCCTCTCTCTCCTGTCCTCCTCCACCCCTACAACTCTCCCTTCCCTAGACCTAGCCAAGCTCTCCAACCTCCTCTAGCCACGGCCACCTCGCTCCTCCACCCCTACAACTCTCCCTTCCCTAGACCTAGCCACGCTCTCTGCCTCCTCTAGTCACTTTCAGTAGCCACGGCCACCTCTCTCCACCCCTACAACTCTCCTTTCCCTAGACCTAGCCACGCTCTCTGCCTCCTCTAGCCACTTTCAGCAGCCACGGCAACCTCGCTCCACCCCTACAACTCTCTCTTCCCTAGACCTCGCCACGCTCTCCGCCTCCTCTAGTCACAACTTCCACAGCACTCCCCCCACATCGGCGCCGCATCCACTGCTGCCAGCCGAGGCCCCCCAAGACCTCGCCGCCCACCTGCTTGGCAGATGGGCCTCCCAAGCCTACCAGTTCCACCCGTACGAACCTCCCTGCTTCCCTTAATAAGTAGTCGCGGCCCGTTTCTCCTTTTGGGGATATCGTCCATGCGCACCGTAAGACGAACGCCTTACGACGAACACCACACGGCGAGTGCCATTCGACCTCCTCCCCAAAGACTCCAGGGTCGGCGACCCCCCCGGAACCTACACATCCGCTTCATTCATCCCTCCTTCATCCCTCCATTTCTTCACTGTCAATAAATTCCTTAAACCTCCCCAATGGCGTGTTTATTCCTACTAGTGAAATGGAGTTGGAACAACTGATGTTCAGGAGGAGGAGAAACGCGCATTGGCCCTGCCCTTCACGCCACTCTCCACCCTCTACGTCAATCTACCTGTCCCCATTTATACCTGCCCAGTACCACCCAGAATCCTCCATGCTTCGCCCGCCTCGCTGCGTCGCACACCAGCCGCCTTCCTACAGGCTTCTCGCAACCCACCCCCACCCCTTCACCTCCATAGCAGCTCCTCTCCCCGCTCCCCCCAAAGGAGCTACTACATCCACCTCGCCAAAAGTGGATCAAACGATTAAAACAAAACTCTCTCCTCTCCTTATCAGGTTCCTGTGGGGGATATCGTCCATGCGCACCGTAAGACGAACGCCTTACGACGAACGCCACACGACGAGTGCCATTCGACCTCCTCCCCAAAGACTCCAGGGTCGGCGACCCCCCCGGAACCTACACATCCGCTTCATTCATCCCTCCTTCATCCCTCCATTTCTTCACTGTCAATAAATTCCTTAAACCTCGCCAATGGCGTGTTTATTCCTACTAGTGAATACCAGTTTATCTTCAACCGAGCGACGGAAGGCACCCCACGGTATGTACCTGGATTACATGTGGGGAGTAGAAACTAGGGCTATGTTAAGTTGACCATTCATTGTCATACAAATGTTTGTGATTAACAATTGTGATTGATGTTGAACATATTTGACTGAGGGACTGCCTTTGGATTTATTTTATTTTTTAGTTCTTTCATGCCATATGAAAGCGGGGAATCATAGCTTCAAATTGACATTGGTGGTTCAGTTTGACCCACCAGTTTTGGAGATATGGCTTATAGAGTAATGTCTTGCAGAAAACAGCGTTGAGAAAACAGACTTGACAGGTTCACTTCTGTGGACTCTAACATTACACCTAGCTACATGTTTAAGCATTGATTTCATATTTACATGTCTATTTCAGCTCTGACACGGGGGGGGGGGGGGGGGGGGAGTTCTCCTCGGGTGAAAAGCTGGAATTTGCACGATGGCAGGCTCAGTCAAATCTGGTCACATATGAATACAAACTTTTAATTTCTCCATGGCTTTTAGGCTTCATAAAAACATTGTTGCACAAGGCAGATGTGACTAATTATAGCCCTATTTGTTACATAGATTGCAGTATTTCACATACCAGAGCCATATAGTTCAATGCTATAGACTTGCGGTTGCAGTGGCAGAATGGCAGCATAAATGTGGTCGGCACTCCGTGTGTACTCGCTCAAATGGATATGAAACTTGAGGACCATATCTGACTCCCAAGTCTTTGAAATAAAGACTTGGGAGTCCGATATGGTCCTCAACTTTCATATCCATGTGAGTCATTATCATAAAATGTTTGTTTAGTCAAATATCTCCACTTTTTCACAAGCTGCACCAGATGGATTTCTCTCCGGTCAAAGGCACTTGGAATGACAGCAGGACTTAATTCATCAAAACTTCCTTTGACCATCACAAACGTCATCAGGGAAACTCAAGTTTGGGGCACAATTGACAGCTGGTGTGATTAATTACCCAGCACCTATCGCATGGTGTGTTTCCCTGGTTAATTGGTGATTGTGGGGGTGTGGTCAGAGGAAGATTTGGTAAATTCAATCCAGCTGTCATTCTGGACCCCTTTGCCCGGAGTGAAAGGTGTCCGTGTGAATGCAATGGAAAAGTCGAGATATTTGACTAAATACACGTTTTGTGCTAGAACTTTCACATGGATATGAACCTAGAGGACAATCTCTCACTCCACGTCTTTGGAATTGGGTGACGTGGCCCTTTAATGGGTTGACTCGTTAATCACAATTTGTGACTATATAGTGAACTAATGGTGACACAGCCCTGTCAGTGACTGTTATGACTTCCAAAATGTCATCCTGTAGGCCGACAACTAATTATTTTCTTCTTTTCTGCCCTGCCATTTCAGAACGTCAAGCTGACAGGAGTAACGAACTCTATGCTGTTGTACTGCTGGGTGATCTCTATGCTGTTGCCACTGCTGGGTGCTGTTAGCAGTGAAGGTTAGTTAACCTTTTGATTCCTGCTGCTTGTTTATGTGTGCTACATGCTACCATACCGTAGGTTGTCTTTCACGTCATGTATCGTTTCACTTAATTTGTGTGTATAATGCCAGTCCACATCACATGCCGTTATGTGATGTTTGTGGAGGCATGTGATTTATTTATCGTTTCAGAGCATACTTATTTACACGCACCTCGACAGTGGGTGCAGGGCCTATAAGGCAATTATGGAAGGAGGTAGGGCCCGCACACAATTATTTTGGTAAAGGGTTACTTTATTGAGTTAAACGACAACGTTTTGATTTTGATAGATCTTTGTCGGGTCAGGATGTACTGATCAACATACTGACCTGATGAAGATCTATCAAGATCGAAATGTCGTTTAACTCAATAAAGTAATTATTTACCAAAATGGTGTGCAGGCTCTACCTCATAACATAATTTAACATAATTTATGGGTAAAGTCTTTCCACATCACATATGTATGTTCTGTACATTAGAGCTTGTGACTAATAACATTGGAACACATTATTATATTAATAATAAATATCATTGGATCACAGGTTGTTTTTGGTCCAGAAATTTCTTATTTCTTTCTTGCCTATATATGACACTATAGTTCTTCACTAGTGTGTGTGTGTGTATGTGTGTGTCTTTTATAATGTGCGTGTGACGCTTCATCGCTTCAGTTCAGATCACATTATGTGGTGTGTATTGATGTGATTTATTTATGCTGCCATTTCCAGCTAAAACTTCATCATTCATGCCGGTCAGTAGGTGAGGCATTGACGATGGGCCTATGACCCAAAAGTTTTCTGCTGCAGTTTTCACTTAGCACTTTGCAGCACTTTATGAGCACGGAAAAATAAAAATATTTTCTTAGTTTATGTCTGAGGAGTTTTCCTTAAGGTATCTGTGGAGTCTTCCGGTTTTCAATTGTATAAAGACATAATCATGGCTATCATTTATAGTCATGATTCAAATTGAGCGTGTAGGCTATTAAGGACTTTTGCTTGTTTTTATCATAAAGTTATCTTGCTGCAGGAGGTCGGCAAGAGTAAGTTTTAAAAATATTTTGCAAATTTGAAACTAATTACTGATTTGGATCTGTAAATTATAACACAAACTAAGGCACTGGTGTGGTACTCCTGGTTTACCAGAACGGGGTTCAACTCTCTGCGGTGCCCTCAATTTGTTGTATTTACATGGTTCATTTTCAGCTCATTGTTTCCTTTTCATAGATAACCCCCAGGCTCATAAGAATTAGTACTCCAAGACTTGCGGAGATTTATCCAGATGTAGATCCGATTTGCTCCAGATGCCACCAGGCTCCAGCCACTCTCTGTCATATGTTCTGGTCGTGCTCATCATTATCACAATTCTGGCTTTCTGTTTTTGAGACCTTCTCTTACATCTGTGACGAGAGCTAAATTCCAATACCCAAAATCTCGGCCACTCGCTCACTCCCACTCGGTCACTCGGGGTCATTCCAGCGTGACCCGGAAATGGTTTACGTTCCATTTGTTAAAGTGCTCCATCGAGGAGGAGAGTGGAGTCGAGTGGAGGAGCCGAGTGGGCTCTCCGAGACCGCATAAAGCAAGTGTACATCAGGTGCAGGCTTGGTGGGGTATTTTGTCTCCTCGCAGCGGATTTCCGCCTCACGTGTACATGTTTTTTTTCCTTCTCCAGTGACATAAGTCCGCCTCCTCCACATGTGGCACAAAAACACTGCTTGAAACCCGATACTATGCACCCCCCCACCCCACCCCATCCACTAGCTGCCGGCCGGCTGACTGGCTGAAGTCGCTGACCCAACGGCCAACACACACATGCACGCACTGTTCAACTGTTTGTTGAAGAGACACATTTTCGCCGAATGAATAGAGCTTCAGAATGATAAAGTAGCCTATCTAGCCTACTTATGTGAAAGTGAAAGGACCACAACAAGCCACTGGCTTTATTGCGTTGTGTGATATAAAGCATAATAAAAGTAGGATATATAAATTAGGCCGGCTATATTGTGCGCACCTCAAAAGCAATAGTTAATTTATCTCTGTGCATGCCTGAATGCACAGACTGCTATGAATGACGGTGACAAAAATGTATTTATTTATATGTGGACTGACTGTCGGAGGAGGGGGGGGGGGGGGTGATTTATACGTGTGCGCATCCTGGCGCTTATTCACTATTTCAGGAAGAAAATAGCCTTGCCTTGCACATGTTACCAATACATACACATTGGCCTCGGACCCTCGGTTACATGTACAAAATGATGAATTGTCTATTCTGTAGTGTAGACTGTACGGCTCTGTTCGGAGTTCCAGTGATCCAGCTGTGTGACACCACTTTTGCTTTGGCAATGTTAACGTATGTTTTCCCATGCCAATAAAGCCCTTTGAATTGAATTGAATTGATACACGTCATTAGTGATCGCGGAATGTGCCGTCGCTTTGAAATGACAGCGTAGTACATTCCGATTCTAGAGGAAAATTCGACCACCACTCTGTCCTCGCCATAGAGTATTAAAAGGATAGAGACTAAACTGGCGCGAAGCTCCGCCCCCTCCGCTATTCATGTCAGTGGAAGTTGCTCAGTGGCGTTTTGAAGCACCCGGAAGGCTGCCGGAAGTACCGTCTATTTCCGCATTCTTTCGCTGATTCAGCATTTGGACACCAAATTTTGGTGTCCAAATGCGGAAGTGCAGCTGGGCTTTAACATTGAGCGCTCGGTTGCACGGGGTTTCCTCGTCAAGAATCCACGGGTCCGCCTGCAGTCCTTCCTCTTACCACTAGGGCCCAGCGCTTCAACATTGGAGTGCCTAGCTGGCCCCTTGGTCCTCGCATAGAATCCTCTCCTCCTCCTCTCCTCCTCGCTGGGGGCGGAGCCGAGGAGCGAGTGGAGGACGCGAGGAGAGTGAGCGAGTGTGAAAGTTGCGGTATTGGAATTTAGCTTCGTCCTAACCCTTTCATTGCTGTGTTTGGGGTGGTCCCTGGTGAAATGATTGCATCAGTTGTCCAATCCGACGCCATAGCCTTCTCCTCCCTATTGGCCCGACGCCTTATTCTGTTCAATTGGAAATCAGCTACTCCCCCATCGCATCGACGCTGGGTCGGAGATGTGATGGCACACCTAAAACTTGAAAAGCTCAAATATTCTACCAGGGGCTCCGCCCAGAAATTCTATAAGGTCTGGCAGCCATTTTTGGACTACTTTAAACAAAAATTCCCGGCTGAGGATGTTCAGGTGTAGGACTGCTGTCTAAAGGTTTAATTATTCTTGTTTGGCAAGTGACGATCTGATTGAGAACATTGTAGTGTAATGCAATATGACATGACCTTGTTACCTTTACATTTTATTTTGTCTTATTTTATTGTCTGTTTTGGTCCTGTATTTCAGTCTTTTTTTTTTTAAATGTACTTATTCTTCTTAATGTACTGTATGCTTGTGTAGTCTAGTTGTGTATGTATGTATGTATGTATGTTGGTGTGTGTTGAAAAATCTATAAAAACAATTTAATAATAATAAATCGCCATCATAAAATAAAATAAAAAATAAAAAATTAGTACTCCCGAAGGGACTCTTGGGGCTGTATTTTGCGTGTCTTAAGTACCAGGTCTTATTCCCTAACTTGAGTAAACTAAAGACCTGGAGGCGTGATCAATGCCATTTGGCTATTCTGAGTGGCCAAAGAGCATTGATCACGCCTCCAGGTCTTTAGTTTACTCAAGTTAGGGAATAAGACCTGGTACTTAAGACACACAAAATACAGCCCTCTGTCCGTTATTGTCTCCACCAGGCCGAAGGCATGTGGGGAGAGTATGTTTTGCACTCCGTCCGTCCGTGTGTCCGTCCGTGTGTGTGTGTGTGTGTCCGTCCGTCCGTGAGGAGCTAATCTCGGCCACCGTTAACCCGGTCGATGCCAAATATTGCACACACACTCCCTGGATGCCAACGATGAACCTCTGCCCCAAACTTTCCACAACGGCCTGTTATAGCGCCACCAGGAGGCCGCTTTGTGCTAAACAAGTTTTTGCACAGTACACCTACAGATTTTGTCCAAACATCACGCAAATTGGTACACAGTCTCTCTACAGCCATTCAACCAAACCGGTCTTTCACATTTCTCAGACTCCATCCTGATTGGCTAAGATTGGCTTCCAAAGTTCACAGGAGTGCTCAGTTTCAAACAAAATGCTGCAAATCATGAACACATCGCAGGATTTCCGTGAAATTGTGCACCCACATTCCCACTAGGCCGAGGACGAAATGCCACATGAACAATTTCAACTCAGCCTCAAGGTGGCGCTATAACTGGCCGAAAACTGTTTTTACCTCTAACTGCACGGATCTGTGGATAACTTTGTATGCCAACTCCCTAGAGGCCAAGGAAAAACCTTTGTCTGGAATTTTTCACATCTGCTCTTTATAGCGCCACCAGGAGGCCGACATATGTAAAACACATTTTCTATTATTACTCCTTCAGATTTTATCCAAATTTCACGCAAATCGGTACACATGATCTCCATAGTCATGTGATCAAGACAGGTTTGTTTGATTTCTCATATTCCATCCTGATCCTGGCTAAGATTGGCTTCCAAAGCTCACACGATTCGTCCATTTCGAAAAAAGCCCACAAATCACAAACACAGTGTGCAATTTCCATTACATTATACACGCACATTTTCACTAGGCCGAGGACGACATGCCACAATTTATTCCTCAAAATCAGCCTCACGGTGGCGCTATAACAGGCCAATTCCTGTTTTTAGCTATAACTGCATCGATCTGTATACAACTTATGTATGCACACATGGAAAAACATTGTACCTGGCTGCATCCCTCCAATACGAACCTCCGGCCCAAATCTTCCTCAACAGCCTGTTATAGCGCCACCATGAGGCCACAACCTGACCTGCCCTGGTGGAGACCTGTGCCGATTGGCACTTTGTCTAGTTTCTCTCTCCTTCCAACAAAAATGGCAGTTCTGGCTGAACTGTTGTCAGGTTTTTGTGAAACTTGGCAATATGGTAGCCCTCTACCATACACTATTTATTTTTAATTTCTTGGGCTCCCAATGCCAATCATTTAAAAATGACGATTGGCCCTGATTTCCAATGCGAAACGGTGAGGACGCGAAGCCCACAACCATTGGCCAATGGGTGGCGCTATAGCACTCAACTGAAAATGCAAACCTTAAACGGGCATATCTCATGAACCATTTGACCGTGAGCAATAAAACTTTGATACCCATGTGTCTCTTCATGCCTCATGTTCGTGTTCTGACTTTTGAGTTTTGACCTGACAGCTCACCTGCCATTTTTAATTGTATTTCTCTTCTCCCGGAATCTTTGATCAAAATGCCCAAACATTTCTACACGAAGCTTGGACCTATACCGATAAAAGTCTAAAAAAAGTCACCAAAAAATGACTACTATAAATGAAGGCCCACAGACGAGTTTTTTTTCTTTTTGGCTTTTGCCTTTGTTTTATATACTAGTCCTTACCCGTTCTGAATATATGAACAGCAAATGATATTCAGTGTGGGTAATGCGATGTAATAGATCACATTACTGATAGGCAGGGAATAGTTTACAGATGATCTTGGGAAGTTGGGTTATAGGCACAAAAGTATAGGCTAATATGGATGGATGGATGGATGGATGGATGGATAGATAATGTTGCTGGTGGCCAAGCGATAACCCTAACGGCTACCCTAACCCATTTTTAGACGCACGTCTAATAGCCGGCTATTGCTCAGTGGGATGGTCAAAAATGATGAAAAATGAGGATAATTTTTTATCAAAAATTTAAAAAACGATGGGCTATAACCCATGTTTTTTTTGTTTTTTTTTCAAATCCTAAAAAATGATGGAAAACGGCGTGCTACAGTATGCCGTACGATATGGGCTATTAGACGAGCGTCTAAAAATGGGATAAAAAACGTCAAAAAATAGACGTCTAAAACACGTCAAAAAATAGACGTGTTTTAGACGTCTATTTTTAGACGTTTTTTTAGACGTCTATTTTTAGACGTTTTTTATCCCATTTTTAGACGCACGTCTAATAGCCGGCTATTGCTCAGTGGGATGGTCAAAAATTATGAAAAACGAGGATAATGCTTTTTTCAACAATTCAAAAAACGATGGGCTATAACCCTTTTTTTCCAAAATCTCAAAAATGATGAAAAACGGCGTGCTATAGTATGCCGTACTGTATGGGCTATAGCCCATGTTCAAAAATGATGAAAAACGAGGTTAAACTTTTTTTTTCAAAAATAAAAAAAACGATGGGCTATAACCCATGTTTTTCATTTTTTTCATTTTTTTAAATCCTCAAAAATGATGAAAAACGGCGTGCTATAGTATGCCGTACGGTATGGGCTATAGCCCATGGTCAAAAATAATGAAAAACAAGGTTAATTCTTTTTTTTTCAAAAATTCTAAAAACGATGGGCTATAACCCATGTTTGTTTATTTTTTTCATTTTTTTCAAAACCTCAAAAATGATGAAAAACGGCGTGCTATAGTATGCCGTATGGTATGGGCTATAGCCCATGGTCCAAAATGATGAAAAACGAGGTTTAAAAAAAATCAAAAAACGATGGGCTATAACCTTAGAGTATATATTTCTAGAGAAGGCACCCAGAGGAAACCCTGAGGCGAAATGGACATAGTGGCCGGATTTGGTAGTGCAGCTCGAGCCAGCGCTGCTCCGTTGACTATCATTGCGCACGTTCATGTGATTGGGGCCATGACACGTGAACGAATGTTTCATACGTGAACGCGCACAAACGGCACAATGATAGTCAACGGCAGCGCGTTCATGTGTTTGGGGCCAATCCGTCCCAGAATGCACTCTGTTCCTACCAGGAAGGAGGAGTGAATCCGCCTCATGCGCTTTTGAGCAACTTAATGCAAGTGGATGGGAGGAGAACTCGGGTGTCTTCTCTATAGATATATAACTCTATGGCTATAACCCATGTTTTTTTTTTTTTTTCAAATCCTCAAAAATGATGAAAAACGGCGTGCTATAATATGCCGTACGGTATGGGCTATAGCCCATGTTCAAAAATGATGAAAAACGAGGTTAATTTCTTTTTCAAAAATTGAAAAAACGATGGGCTATAACCCATGTTTTTTTTTTTTTCCATTTTTTTCAAAACCTCAAAAATGATGAAAATGGCATGCTATAGTATGCCGTACGATATGGGCCATAACCCATGGTCCAAAATGATGAATAACGAGGTAATTTTTTTTTTTTTTAATAAAAAAAACAATGGGCTATAACCCATGTTTTTTTTTTTTTTTTTTAATCCTCAAAAATGATGAAATACGGCGTGCTATAGTATGCCGTACGGTATGGTCTATAGCCCATGTTCAAAAATGATGAAAAACGAGGTTAAACTTTTTTTTTCAAAAATAAAAAAAACGATGGGCTATAACCCATGTTTTTTGTTTTTTTCCATTTTTTTCAAATCCTCAAAAATGATGAAAAACGGCGTGCTATAGTATGCCGTACGGTATGGGCTATATATAGCCCATGTTCAAAAATGATGAAAAACGAGGTTAATTATTTTTTCAAAAATTCAAAAAACGATGGGCTATAACCCATGTTTTTTTTTTTTCTTTCATTTTTTTCAAATCCTCAAAAATGATGAAAAACGGCGTGCTACAGTATGCCGTACGATATGGGCTATTAGACGAGCGTCTAAAAATTGGATAAAAAACGTCTAAAAATAGACGTCTAAAACACGTCTAAAAATAGACGTGTTTTAGACGTCTATTTTTAGACGTTTTTTAGACGTCTATTTTTTGACGTTTTTCATCCCATTTTTAGACGCACGTCTAATAGCCGGCTATTGCTCAGTGGGATGGTCAAAAATTTAGAAAAACGAGGATTTTCTTTTTTCAAAAATTCAAAAAACGATGGGCTATAACCCATGTTTGTTTTTTTCCCCCCATTTTTTTCAAATCCTCAAAAATGATGAAAAACGGCGTGCTATAGTATGCCGTACGGTATGGGCTATAGCCCATGTAAAAAAATGATGAAAAGCGAGGTAAATTTTTTTTTCCAAAAATTAAAAAAACGATGGGCTATAACCCATGTTTTTTGTTTTTTTGTTTTTTTTTCAAAACCTCAAAAATGATGAAAAACGGCGTGCTATAGTATGCCGTATGGTATGGGCTATAGCCCATGGTCCAAAATAATGAAAAACGAGGTAAAAAAAAAAATCAAAAAACGATGGGCTATAACCCATGTTTTTTTTATTTCCATTTTTTTCAAATCCTCAAAAATGATGAAAAACGGCGTGCTATAGTATGCCGTACGGTATGGGCTATAGCCCATGTTCAAAAATGATGAAAAACGAGGTTAATTTCTTTTTCAAAAAATCAAAAAACGATGGACTATAACCCATGTTTTTTTTTTTTTTTCATTTTTTTCAAAACCTCAAAAATTATGAAAAACGGCGTGCTATAGTATGCCGTACGGTATGGGCTATAGCCCATGTTCAAAAATGATGAAAAACGAGGTTAATTTCTTTTTCAAAAAATCCAAAAACGATGGACTATAACCCATGTTTTTTTTTTTTTTTTTTTTTTTTTTAATCCTCAAAAATGATGAAAAACGGCGTGCTACAGTATGCCGTACGATATGGGCTATTAGACGAGCGTCTAAAAATTGGATAAAAAACGTCTAAAAATAGACGTCTAAAACACGTCTAAAAATAGACGTGTTTTAGACGTCTATTTTTAGACGTTTTTTAGACGTCTATTTTTAGACGTTTTTCATCCCATTTTTAGACGCACGTCTAATAGCCGGCTATTGCTCAGTGGGATGGTCAACAATTATGAAAAACGAGGATTTTCTTTTTTCAAAAATTCAAAAAACGATGGGCTATAACCCATGTTTGTTTTTTTTCCCCCATTTTTTTCAAATCCTCAAAAATGATGAAAAACGGCGTGCTATAGTATGCCGTACGGTATGGGCTATAGCCCATGTTCAAAAATGATGAAAAACGAGGTTAATTTATTTTTCAAAAAATCAAAAAACGATGGACTATAACCCATGTTTTTTTTATTTCCATTTTTTTCAAATCCTCAAAAATGATGAAAAACGGCGTGCTATAGTATGCCGTACGGTATGGGCTATAGCCCATGTAAAAAAATGATGAAAAACGAGGTTATTTTTTTTTTCCAAAAATTAAAAAAACGATGGGCTATAACCCATGTTTTTTTTTTTTTTTTCATTTTTTTCAAAACCTCAAAAATTTTTAAAAACGGCGTGCTATAGTATGCCGTATGGTATGGGCTATAGCCCATGGTCCAAAATAATGAAAAACTAGGTTAAAAAATAAATAAAAAAACGATGTGCTATAACCCATGTTTTTTTTATTTCCATTTTTTTCAAATCCTCAAAAATGATGAAAAACGGCGTGCTATAGTATGCCGTACGGTATGGGCTATAGCCCATGTAAAGAAATGATGAAAAACAAGGTTAATTTTTTTTTCCAAAAATAAAAAAAACGATGGGCTATAACCCATGTTTTTTTTTTTTTTTTCATTTTTTTCAAAACCTCAAAAATTATGAAAAACGGCGTGCTATAGTATGCCGTATGGTATGGGCTATAGCCCATGTCCAAAATAATGAAAAACTAGGTTAAAAAATAAATAAAAAAACGATGTGCTATAACCCATGTTTTTTTTATTTCCATTTTTTTCAAATCCTCAAAAATGATGAAAAACGGCGTGCTATAGTATGCCGTACGGTATGGGCTATAGCCCATGTTCAAAAATGATGAAAAACGAGGTTAATTTATTTTTCAAAAAATCAAAAAACGATGGACTATAACCCATGTTTTTTTTTTTTTTCATTTTTTTCAAAACCTCAAAAATGATGAAAAACGGCGTGCTATAGTATGCGGTACGGTATGGGCTATAGCCCATGTTAAAAAATGATGAAAAACGAGGTTAAACTTTTTTTTTTCAAAAATTCAAAAAACGATGGGCTATAACCCATGTTTGTTTTTTTCCCCCCATTTTTTTCAAATCCTCAAAAATGATGAAAAACGGCGTGCTATAGTATGCCGTACGGTATGGGCTATAGCCCATGTAAAAAAATGATGAAAAACGAGGTAAATTTTTTTTTCCAAAAATTAAAAAAAACGATGGGCTATAACCCATGTTTTTTTTTTTTTTTTTCATTTTTTTCAAAACCTCAAAAATTATGAAAAACGGCGTGCTATAGTATGCCGTATGGTATGGGCTATAGCCCATGGTCCAAAATAATGAAAAACTAGGTTAAAAAATAAATAAAAAAACGATGTGCTAAAACCCATGTTTTTTTTATTTCCATTTTTTTTTAATCCTCAAAAATGATGAAAAACGGCGTGCTATAGTATGCCGTACGGTATGGGCTATAGCCCATGTAAAAAAATGATGAAAAACGAGGTTATTTTTTTTTTCCAAAAATTAAAAAAACGATGGGCTATAACCCATGTTTTTTTTTTTTTTTTCATTTTTTTCAAAACCTCAAAAATTATGAAAAACGGCGTGCTATAGTATGCCGTATGGTATGGGCTATAGCCCATGTCCAAAATAATGAAAAACTAGGTTAAAAAATAAATAAAAAAACGATGTGCTATAACCCATGTTTTTTTTATTTCCATTTTTTTCAAATCCTCAAAAATGATGAAAAACGGCGTGCTATAGTATGCCGTACGGTATGGGCTATAGCCCATGTTCAAAAATGATGAAAAACGAGGTTAATTTCTTTTTCAAAAAATCAAAAAACGATGGACTATAACCCATGTTTTTTTTTTTTTTTTCATTTTTTTCAAAACCTCAAAAATGATGAAAAACGGCGTGCTATAGTATGCGGTACGGTATGGGCTATAGCCCATGTTAAAAAATGATGAAAAACGAGGTTAAACTTTTTTTTTTCAAAAATTCAAAAAACGATGGGCTATAACCCATGTTTTTTTTTTTTCCCCCATTTTTTTCAAATCCTCAAAAATGATGAAAAACGGCGTGCTATAGTATGCCGTACGGTATGGGCTATAGCCCATGTTCAAAAATGATGAAAAACGAGGTTAATTTATTTTTCAAAAAATCAAAAAACGATGGACTATAACCCATGTTTTTTTTTTTTTTCATTTTTTCAAAACCTCAAAAATGATGAAAAACGGCGTGCTATAGTATGCCGTACGGTATGGGCTATAGCCCATGTTAAAAAATGATGAAAAACGAGGTTAATTTTTTTTTTCAAAAATTAAAAAAACGATGGGCTATAACCCATGTTTTGTTTTTTTTTCATTTTTTTCAAAACCTCAAAAATGATGAAAAACGGCATGCTATAGTATGCCGTATGGTATGGGCTATAGCCCATGGTCCAAAATGATGAAAAACGAGGTTAAGAAAAAATCAAAAAACGATGGGCTATAACCCATGTTTTTTTTATTTCCATTTTTTTCAAATCCTCAAAAATGATGAAAAACGGCGTGCTATAGTATGCCGTACGGTATGGGCTATAGCCCATGTTCAAAAATGATGAAAAACGAGGTTAATTTCTTTTTCAAAAAATCAAAAAACGATGGACTATAACCCATGTTTTTTTTTTTTTTTCATTTTTTTCAAAACCTCAAAAATGATGAAAAACGGCGTGCTATAGTATGCGGTACGGTATGGGCTATAGCCCATGTTAAAAAATGATGAAAAACGAGGTTAAACTTTTTTTTTTCAAAAATTCAAAAAACGATGGGCTATAACCCATGTTTTTTTTTTTTTCCCCATTTTTTTCAAATCCTCAAAAATGATGAAAAACGGCGTGCTATAGTATGCCGTACGGTATGGGCTATAGCCCATGTTCAAAAATGATGAAAAACGAGGTTAATTTATTTTTCAAAAAATCAAAAAACGATGGACTATAACCCATGTTTTTTTTTTTTTTCATTTTTTTCAAAACCTCAAAAATGATGAAAAACGGCGTGCTATAGTATGCCGTACGGTATGGGCTATAGCCCATGTTAAAAAATGATGAAAAACGAGGTTAATTTTTTTTTTCAAAAATTAAAAAAACGATGGGCTATAACCCATGTTTTGTTTTTTTTTCATTTTTTTCAAAACCTCAAAAATGATGAAAAACGGCGTGCTATAGTATGCCGTATGGTATGGGCTATAGCCCATGGTCCAAAATGATGAAAAACGAGGTTAAGAAAAAATCAAAAAACGATGGGCTATAACCCATGTTTTTTTTATTTCCATTTTTTTCAAATCCTCAAAAATGATGAAAAACGGCGTGCTATAGTATGCCGTACGGTATGGGCTATAGCCCATGTTCAAAAATGATGAAAAACGAGGTTAATTTCTTTTTCAAAAATTAAAAAAACGATGGACTATAACCCATGTTTTTTTTTTTTTTCATTTTTTTCAAAACCTCAAAAATGATGAAAAACGGCGTGCTATAGTATGCCGTATGGTATGGGCTATAGCCCATGGTCCAAAATAATGAAAAACGAGGTTAAAAAATAAATAAAAAAACGATGTGCTATAACCCATGTTTTTTTTATTTCCATTTTTTTCAAATCCTCAAAAATGATGAAAAACGGCGTGCTATAGTATGCCGTACGGTATGGGCTATAGCCCATGTAAAAAAATGATGAAAAACGAGGTAAATTTTTTTTTCCAAAAATTAAAAAAACGATGGGCTATAACCCATGTTTTTTTTTTTTTTTTCATTTTTTTCAAAACCTCAAAGATTATGAAAAACGGCGTGCTATAGTATGCCGTATGGTATGGGCTATAGCCCATGGTCCAAAATAATGAAAAACTAGGTTAAAAAATAAATAAATAAACGATGTGCTATAACCCATGTTTTTTTTATTTCCATTTTTTTTAAATCCTCAAAAATGATGAAAAACGGCGTGCTATAGTATGCCGTACGGTATGGGCTATAGCCCATGTAAAAAAAATGATGAAAAACGAGGTTATTTTTTTTTCTCCAAAAATTAAAAAAACGATGGGCTATAACCCATGTTTTTTTGTTTTTTTTCATTTTTTTCAAAACCTCAAAAATTATGAAAAACGGCGTGCTATAGTATGCCGTATGGTATGGGCTATAGCCCATGTCCAAAATAATGAAAAACTAGGTTAAAAAATAAATAAAAAAACGATGTGCTATAACCCATGTTTTTTTTATTTCCATTTTTTTCAAATCCTCAAAAATGATGAAAAACGGCGTGCTATAGTATGCCGTACGGTATGGGCTATAGCCCATGTTCAAAAATGATGAAAAACGAGGTTAATTTCTTTTTCAAAAAATCAAAAAACGATGGACTATAACCCATGTTTTTTTTTTTTTTCATTTTTTTCAAAACCTCAAAAATGATGAAAAACGGCGTGCTATAGTATGCGGTACGGTATGGGCTATAGCCCATGTTAAAAAATGATGAAAAACGAGGTTAAACTTTTTTTTTTCAAAAATTCAAAAAACGATGGGCTATAACCCATGTTTTTTTTTTTTTCCCCATTTTTTTCAAATCCTCAAAAATGATGAAAAACGGCGTGCTATAGTATGCCGTACGGTATGGGCTATAGCCCATGTTCAAAAATGATGAAAAACGAGGTTAATTTATTTTTCAAAAAATCAAAAAACGATGGACTATAACCCATGTTTTTTTTTTTTTTCATTTTTTTCAAAACCTCAAAAATGATGAAAAACGGCGTGCTATAGTATGCCGTACGGTATGGGCTATAGCCCATGTTAAAAAATGATGAAAAACGAGGTAAATTTTTTTTTTCAAAAATTAAAAAAACGATGGGCTATAACCCATGTTTTGTTTTTTTTTCATTTTTTTCAAAACCTCAAAAATGATGAAAAACGGCGTGCTATAGTATGCCGTATGGTATGGGCTATAGCCCATGGTCCAAAATGATGAAAAACGAGGTTAAGAAAAAATCAAAAAACGATGGGCTATAACCCATGTTTTTTTTATTTCCATTTTTTTCAAATCCTCAAAAATGATGAAAAACGGCGTGCTATAGTATGCCGTACGGTATGGGCTATAGCCCATGTTCAAAAATGATGAAAAACGAGGTTAATTTCTTTTTCAAAAATTAAAAAAACGATGGACTATAACCCATGTTTTGTTTTTTTTTCATTTTTTTCAAAACCTCAAAAATTATGAAAAACGGCGTGCTATAGTATGCCGTATGGTATGGGCTATAGCCCATGGTCCAAAATAATGAAAAACTAGGTTAAAAAATAAATAAAAAAACGATGTGCTATAACCCATGTTTTTTTTATTTCCATTTTTTTCAAATCCTCAAAAATGATGAAAAACGGCGTGCTATAGTATGCCGTACGGTATGGGCTATAGCCCATGTAAAAAAATGATGAAAAACAAGGTTAATTTTTTTTTCCAAAAATTAAAAAAACGATGGGCTATAACCCATGTTTTTTTTTTTTTTTTCATTTTTTTCAAAACCTCAAAAATTATGAAAAACGGCGTGCTATAGTATGCCGTATGGTATGGGCTATAGCCCATGTCCAAAATAATGAAAAACTAGGTTAAAAAATAAATAAAAAAACGATGTGCTATAACCCATGTTTTTTTTATTTCCATTTTTTTCAAATCCTCAAAAATGATGAAAAACGGCGTGCTATAGTATGCCGTACGGTATGGGCTATAGCCCATGTTCAAAAATGATGAAAAACGAGGTTAATTTCTTTTTCAAAAAATCAAAAAACGATGGACTATAACCCATGTTTTTTTTTTTTTTTAAACCTCAAAAATGATGAAAAACGGCGTGCTATAGTATGCGGTACGGTATGGGCTACAGCCCATGTTAAAAAATGATGAAAAACGAGGTTAAACTTTTTTTTTTCAAAAATTCAAAAAACGATGGGCTATAACCCATGTTTGTTTTTTTTCCCCCATTTTTTTCAAATCCTCAAAAATGATGAAAAACGGCGTGCTATAGTATGCCGTACGGTATGGGCTTTAGCCCATGTTCAAAAATGATGAAAAACGAGGTTAATGTATTTTTCAAAAAATCAAAAAACGATGGACTATAACCCATGTTTTGTTTTTTTTTCATTTTTTTCAAAACCTCAAAAATGATGAAAAACGGCGTGCTATAGTATGCCGTATGGTATGGGCTATAGCCCATGGTCCAAAATGATGAAAAACGAGGTTAAGAAAAAATCAAAAAACGATGGGCTATAACCCATGTTTTTTTTATTTCCATTTTTTTCAAATCCTCAAAAATGATGAAAAACGGCGTGCTATAGTATGCCGTACGGTATGGGCTATAGCCCATGTTCAAAAATGATGAAAAACGAGGTTAATTTCTTTTTCAAAAAATCCAAAAACGATGGACTATAACCCATGTTTTTTTTTTTTTTTTTTTTTTTTTAATCCTCAAAAATGATGAAAAACGGCGTGCTACAGTATGCCGTACGATATGGGCTATTAGACGAGCGTCTAAAAATTGGATAAAAAACGTCTAAAAATAGACGTCTAAAACACGTCTAAAAATAGACGTGTTTTAGACGTCTATTTTTAGACGTTTTTTAGATGTCTATTTTTAGACGTTTTTCATCCCATTTTTAGACGCACGTCTAATAGCCGGCTATTGCTCAGTGGGATGGTCAACAATTATGAAAAACGAGGATTTTCTTTTTTCAAAAATTCAAAAAACGATGGGCTATAACCCATGTTTGTTTTTTTTCCCCCATTTTTTTCAAATCCTCAAAAATGATGAAAAACGGCGTGCTATAGTATGCCGTACGGTATGGGCTATAGCCCATGTTCAAAAATGATGAAAAACGAGGTTAATTTATTTTTCAAAAAATCCAAAAACGATGGACTATAACCCATGTTTTTTTTTTTTTTTTTTTTTTTTTAATCCTCAAAAATGATGAAAAACGGCGTGCTACAGTATGCCGTACGATATGGGCTATTAGACGAGCGTCTAAAAATTGGATAAAAAACGTCTAAAAATAGACGTCTAAAACACGTCTAAAAATAGACGTGTTTTAGACGTCTATTTTTAGACGTTTTTTAGATGTCTATTTTTAGACGTTTTTCATCCCATTTTTAGACGCACGTCTAATAGCCGGCTATTGCTCAGTGGGATGGTCAACAATTATGAAAAACGAGGATTTTCTTTTTTCAAAAATTCAAAAAACGATGGGCTATAACCCATGTTTGTTTTTTTTCCCCCATTTTTTTCAAATCCTCAAAAATGATGAAAAACGGCGTGCTATAGTATGCCGTACGGTATGGGCTATAGCCCATGTTCAAAAATGATGAAAAACGAGGTTAATTTATTTTTCAAAAAATCAAAAAACGATGGACTATAACCCATGTTTTTTTATTTCCATTTTTTTCAAATCCTCAAAAATGATGAAAAACGGCGTGCTATAGTATGCCGTACGGTATGGGCTATAGCCCATGTAAAAAAATGATGAAAAACGAGGTTATTTTTTTTTCCAAAAATTAAAAAAACGATGGGCTATAACCCATGTTTTTTTTTTTTTTTTCATTTTTTTCAAAACCTCAAAAATTATGAAAAACGGCGTGCTATAGTATGCCGTATGGTATGGGCTATAGCCCATGGTCCAAAATAATGAAAAACTAGGTTAAAAAATAAATAAATAAACGATGTGCTATAACCCATGTTTTTTTTATTTCCATTTTTTTCAAATCCTCAAAAATGATGAAAAACGGCGTGCTATAGTATGCCGTACGGTATGGGCTATAGCCCATGTAAAAAAATGATGAAAAACAAGGTTAATTTTTTTTTCCAAAAATTAAAAAAACGATGGGCTATAACCCATGTTTTTTTTTTTTTTTTTTTTTTTTCAAAACCTCAAAAAATATGAAAAACGGCGTGCTATAGTATGCCGTATGGTATGGGCTATAGCCCATGTCCAAAATAATGAAAAACTAGGTTAAAAAATAAATAAAAAAACGATGTGCTATAACCCATGTTTTTTTTATTTCCATTTTTTTCAAATCCTCAAAAATGATGAAAAACGGCGTGCTATAGTATGCCGTACGGTATGGGCTATAGCCCATGTTCAAAAATGATGAAAAACGAGGTTAATTTCTTTTTCAAAAAATCAAAAAACGATGGACTATAACCCATGTTTTTTTTTTTTTTTCATTTTTTTCAAAACCTCAAAAATGATGAAAAACGGCGTGCTATAGTATGCGGTACGGTATGGGCTATAGCCCATGTTAAAAAATGATGAAAAACGAGGTTAAACTTTTTTTTTTCAAAAATTCAAAAAACGATGGGCTATAACCCATGTTTGTTTTTTTCCCCCCATTTTTTTCAAATCCTCAAAAATGATGAAAAACGGCGTGCTATAGTATGCCGTACGGTATGGGCTATAGCCCATGTAAAAAAATGATGAAAAACGAGGTAAATTTTTTTTTCCAAAAATAAAAAAAACGATGGGCTATAACCCATGTTTTTTTTTTTTTTTTCATTTTTTTCAAAACCTCAAAAAATTATGAAAAACGGCGTGCTATAGTATGCCGTATGGTATGGGCTATAGCCCATGGTCCAAAATAATGAAAAACTAGGTTAAAAAATAAATAAAAAAACGATGTGCTATAACCCATGTTTTTTTTATTTCCATTTTTTTTAAATCCTCAAAAATGATGAAAAACGGCGTGCTATAGTATGCCGTACGGTATGGGCTATAGCCCATGTAAAAAAATGATGAAAAACGAGGTTATTTTTTTTTTCCAAAAATTAAAAAAACGATGGGCTATAACCCATGTTTTTTTTTTTTTTTTCATTTTTTTCAAAACCTCAAAAATTATGAAAAACGGCGTTCTATAGTATGCCGTATGGTATGGGCTATAGCCCATGTCCAAAATAATGAAAAACTAGGTTAAAAAATAAATAAAAAAACGATGTGCTATAACCCATGTTTTTTTTATTTCCATTTTTTTTAAATCCTCAAAAATGATGAAAAACGGCGTGCTATAGTATGCCGTACGGTATGGGCTATAGCCCATGTAAAAAAATGATGAAAAACGAGGTTATTTTTTTTTTCCAAAAATTAAAAAAACGATGGGCTATAACCCATGTTTTTTTTTTTTTTTTCATTTTTTTCAAAACCTCAAAAATTATGAAAAACGGCGTTCTATAGTATGCCGTATGGTATGGGCTATAGCCCATGTCCAAAATAATGAAAAACTAGGTTAAAAAATAAATAAAAAAACGATGTGCTATAACCCATGTTTTTTTTATTTCCATTTTTTTCAAATCCTCAAAAATGATGAAAAACGGCATGCTATAGTATGCCGTACGGTATGGGCTATAGCCCATGTTCAAAAATGATGAAAAACCAGGTTAATTTCTTTTTCAAAAAATCAAAAAACGATGGACTATAACCCATGTTTTTTTTTTTTTTTCATTTTTTTCAAAACCTCAAAAATGATGAAAAACGGCGTGCTATAGTATGCGGTACGGTATGGGCTATAGCCCATGTTAAAAAATGATGAAAAACGAGGTTAAACTTTTTTTTTTCAAAAATTCAAAAAACGATGGGCTATAACCCATGTTTTTTTTTTTTCCCCCATTTTTTTCAAATCCTCAAAAATGATGAAAAACGGCGTGCTATAGTATGCCGTACGGTATGGGCTATAGCCCATGTTCAAAAATGATGAAAAACGAGGTTAATTTATTTTTCAAAAAATCAAAAAACGATGGACTATAACCCATGTTTTTTTTTTTTTTCATTTTTTTCAAAACCTCAAAAATGATGAAAAACGGCGTGCTATAGTATGCCGTACGGTATGGGCTATAGCCCATGTTAAAAAATGATGAAAAACGAGGTTAATTTTTTTTTTCAAAAATTAAAAAAACGATGGGCTATAACCCATGTTTTTTTTTTTTTTCATTTTTTTCAAAACCTCAAAAATGATGAAAAACGGCGTGCTATAGTATGCCGTATGGTATGGGCTATAGCCCATGGTCCAAAATGATGAAAAACGAGGTTAAGAAAAAATCAAAAAACGATGGGCTATAACCCATGTTTTTTTTATTTCCATTTTTTTCAAATCCTCAAAAATGATGAAAAACGGCGTGCTATAGTATGCCGTACGGTATGGGCTATAGCCCATGTTCAAAAATTATGAAAAACGAGGTTAATTTCTTTTTCAAAAATTAAAAAAACGATGGACTATAACCCATGTTTTTTTTTTTTTTCATTTTTTTCAAAACCTCAAAAATGATGAAAAACGGCGTCCTATAGTATGCCGTATGGTATGGGCTATAGCCCATGTAAAAAAATGATGAAAAACGAGGTTATTTTTTTTTCCAAAAATTAAAAAAACGATGGGCTATAACCCATGTTTTTTTTTTTTTTTTCATTTTTTTCAAAACCTCAAAAATTATGAAAAACGGCGTGCTATAGTATGCCGTATGGTATGGGCTATAGCCCATGGTCCAAAATAATGAAAAACTAGGTTAAAAAATAAATAAAAAAACGATGTGCTATAACCCATGTTTTTTTTATTTCCATTTTTTTCAAATCCTCAAAAATGATGAAAAACGGCGTGCTATAGTATGCCGTACGGTATGGGCTATAGCCCATGTAAAAAAATGATGAAAAACAAGGTTAATTTTTTTTTCCAAAAATTAAAAAACGATGGGCTATAACCCATGTTTTTTTTTTTGTTTTTTTTTTTTTCAAAACCTCAAAAATTATGAAAAACGGCGTGCTATAGTATGCCGTATGGTATGGGCTATAGCCCATGGTCCAAAATAATGAAAAACTAGGTTAAAAAATAAATAAAAAAACGATGTGCTATAACCCATGTTTTTTTTATTTCCATTTTTTTCAAATCCTCAAAAATGATGAAAAACGGCGTGCTATAGTATGCCGTACGGTATGGGCTATAGCCCATGTTCAAAAATGATGAAAAACGAGGTTAATTTCTTTTTCAAAAAATCAAAAAACGATGGACTATAACCCATGTTTTTTTTTTTTTTTTCATTTTTTTCAAAACCTCAAAAATTATGAAAAACGGCGTGCTATAGTATGCCGTATGGTATGGGCTATAGCCCATGGTCCAAAATAATGAAAAACTAGGTTAAAAAATAAATAAAAAAACGATGTGCTATAACCCATGTTTTTTTTATTTCCATTTTTTTCAAATCCTCAAAAATGATGAAAAACGGCGTGCTATAGTATGCCGTACGGTATGGGCTATAGCCCATGTAAAAAAATGATGAAAAACAAGGTTAATTTTTTTTTCCAAAAATTAAAAAAACGATGGGCTATAACCCATGTTTTTTTTTTTTTTTTCATTTTTTTCAAAACCTCAAAAATTATGAAAAACGGCGTGCTATAGTATGCCGTATGGTATGGGCTATAGCCCATGTCCAAAATAATGAAAAACTAGGTTAAAAAATAAATAAAAAAACGATGTGCTATAACCCATGTTTTTTTTATTTCCATTTTTTTCAAATCCTCAAAAATGATGAAAAACGGCGTGCTATAGTATGCCGTACGGTATGGGCTATAGCCCATGTTCAAAAATGATGAAAAACGAGGTTAATTTCTTTTTCAAAAAATCAAAAAACGATGGACTATAACCCATGTTTTTTTTTTTTTTTCATTTTTTTCAAAACCTCAAAAATTATGAAAAACGGCGTGCTATAGTATGCCGTATGGTATGGGCTATAGCCCATGTCCAAAATAATGAAAAACTAGGTTAAAAAATAAATAAAAAAACGATGTGCTATAACCCATGTTTTTTTTATTTCCATTTTTTTCAAAACCTCAAAAATGATGAAAAACGGCGTGCTATAGTATGCGGTACGGTATGGGCTATAGCCCATGTTAAAAAATGATGAAAAACGAGGTTAAACTTTTTTTTTTCAAAAATTCAAAAAACGATGGGCTATAACCCATGTTTGTTTTTTTCCCCCCATTTTTTTCAAATCCTCAAAAATGATGAAAAACGGCGTGCTATAGTATGCCGTACGGTATGGGCTATAGCCCATGTAAAAAAATGATGAAAAACGAGGTAAATTTTTTTTTCCAAAAATTAAAAAAACGATGGGCTATAACCCATGTTTTTTTTTTTTTTTTCATTTTTTTCAAAACCTCAAAAAATTATGAAAAACGGCGTGCTATAGTATGCCGTATGGTATGGGCTATAGCCCATGGTCCAAAATAATGAAAATCTAGGTTAAAAAATAAATAAAAAAACGATGTGCTATAACCCATGTTTTTTTTATTTCCATTTTTTTTAAATCCTCAAAAATGATGAAAAACGGCGTGCTATAGTATGCCGTACGGTATGGGCTATAGCCCATGTAAAAAAATGATGAAAAACGAGGTTATTTTTTTTTTCCAAAAATTAAAAAAACGATGGGCTATAACCCATGTTTTTTTTTTTTTTTTCATTTTTTTCAAAACCTCAAAAATTATGAAAAACGGCGTTCTATAGTATGCCGTATGGTATGGGCTATAGCCCATGTCCAAAATAATGAAAAACTAGGTTAAAAAATAAATAAAAAAACGATGTGCTATAACCCATGTTTTTTTTATTTCCATTTTTTTCAAATCCTCAAAAATGATGAAAAACGGCGTGCTATAGTATGCCGTACGGTATGGGCTATAGCCCATGTTCAAAAATGATGAAAAACGAGGTTAATTTCTTTTTCAAAAAATCAAAAAACGATGGACTATAACCCATGTTTTTTTTTTTTTTTCATTTTTTTCAAAACCTCAAAAATGATGAAAAACGGCGTGCTATAGTATGCGGTACGGTATGGGCTATAGCCCATGTTAAAAAATGATGAAAAACGAGGTTAAACTTTTTTTTTTCAAAAATTCAAAAAACGATGGGCTATAACCCATGTTTTTTTTTTTTTCCCCATTTTTTTCAAATCCTCAAAAATGATGAAAAACGGCGTGCTATAGTATGCCGTACGGTATGGGCTATAGCCCATGTTCAAAAATGATGAAAAACGAGGTTAATTTATTTTTCAAAAAATCAAAAAACGATGGACTATAACCCATGTTTTTTTTTTTTTTCATTTTTTTCAAAACCTCAAAAATGATGAAAAACGGCGTGCTATAGTATGCCGTACGGTATGGGCTATAGCCCATGTTAAAAAATGATGAAAAACGAGGTTAATTTTTTTTTTCAAAAATTAAAAAAACGATGGGCTATAACCCATGTTTTGTTTTTTTTTCATTTTTTTCAAAACCTCAAAAATGATGAAAAACGGCGTGCTATAGTATGCCGTATGGTATGGGCTATAGCCCATGGTCCAAAATGATGAAAAACGAGGTTAAGAAAAAATCAAAAAACGATGGGCTATAACCCATGTTTTTTTTATTTCCATTTTTTTCAAATCCTCAAAAATGATGAAAAACGGCGTGCTATAGTATGCCGTACGGTATGGGCTATAGCCCATGTTCAAAAATGATGAAAAACGAGGTTAATTTCTTTTTCAAAAATTAAAAAAACGATGGACTATAACCCATGTTTTTTTTTTTTTTCATTTTTTTCAAAACCTCAAAAATGATGAAAAACGGCGTGCTATAGTATGCCGTATGGTATGGGCTATAGCCCATGGTCCAAAATAATGAAAAACGAGGTTAAAAAATAAATAAAAAAACGATGTGCTATAACCCATGTTTTTTTTATTTCCATTTTTTTCAAATCCTCAAAAATGATGAAAAACGGCGTGCTATAGTATGCCGTACGGTATGGGCTATAGCCCATGTTCAAAAATGATGAAAAACGAGGTTAATTTCTTTTTCAAAAAATCAAAAAACGATGGACTATAACCCATGTTTTTTTTTTTTTTTCATTTTTTTCAAAACCTCAAAAATGATGAAAAACGGCGTGCTATAGTATGCGGTACGGTATGGGCTATAGCCCATGTTAAAAAAAATGATGAAAAACGAGGTTAAACTTTTTTTTTTCAAAAATTCAAAAAACGATGGGCTATAACCCATGTTTTTTTTTTTTTCCCCATTTTTTTCAAATCCTCAAAAATGATGAAAAACGGCGTGCTATAGTATGCCGTACGGTATGGGCTATAGCCCATGTTAAAAAATGATGAAAAACGAGGTTAATTTTTTTTTCAAAAATTAAAAAAACGATGGGCTATAACCCATGTTTTGTTTTTTTTTCATTTTTTTCAAAACCTCAAAAATGATGAAAAACGGCGTGCTATAGTATGCCGTATGGTATGGGCTATAGCCCATGGTCCAAAATGATGAAAAACGAGGTTAAGAAAAAATCAAAAAACGATGGGCTATAACCCATGTTTTTTTTATTTCCATTTTTTTCAAATCCTCAAAAATGATGAAAAACGGCGTGCTATAGTATGCCGTATGGTATGGGCTATAGCCCATGTAAAAAAATGATGAAAAACGAGGTTATTTTTTTTTTCCAAAAATTAAAAAAACGATGGGCTATAACCCATGTTTTTTTTTTTTTTTTCATTTTTTTCAAAACCTCAAAAATTATGAAAAACGGCGTGCTATAGTATGCCGTATGGTATGGGCTATAGCCCATGGTCCAAAATAATGAAAAACTAGGTTAAAAAATAAATAAAAAAACGATGTGCTATAACCCATGTTTTTTTTATTTCCATTTTTTTCAAATCCTCAAAAATGATGAAAAACGGCGTGCTATAGTATGCCGTACGGTATGGGCTATAGCCCATGTAAAAAAATGATGAAAAACAAGGTTAATTTTTTTTTCCAAAAATTAAAAAAACGATGGGCTATAACCCATGTTTTTTTTTTTTTTTTCATTTTTTTCAAAACCTCAAAGATTATGAAAAACGGCGTGCTATAGTATGCCGTATGGTATGGGCTATAGCCCATGTCCAAAATAATGAAAAACTAGGTTAAAAAATAAATAAAAAAACGATGTGCTATAACCCATGTTTTTTTTATTTCCATTTTTTTCAAATCCTCAAAAATGATGAAAAACGGCGTGCTATAGTATGCCGTACGGTATGGGCTATAGCCCATGTTCAAAAAATCAAAAAACGAGGTTAATGTATTTTTCAAAAAATCAAAAAACGATGGACTATAACCCATGTTTTTTTTTTTTTCCATTTTTTTCAAAACCTCAAAAATGATGAAAATGGCATGCTATACGTATGCCGTACGATATGGGCCATAACCCATGGTCCAAAATGATGAATAACGAGGTAATTTTTTTTTTTTTTAATAAAAAAAACAATGGGCTATAACCCATCTTTTTTTTGTTTTTTTTTAATCCTCAAAAATGATGAAATACGGCGTGCTATAGTATGCCGTACGGTATGGTCTATAGCCCATGTTAAAAAATGATGAAAAACTAGGTTAAACTTTTTTTTTCAAAAATAAAAAAAACGATGGGCTATAACCCATGTTTTTTGTTTTTTTCCATTTTTTTCAAATCCTCAAAAATGATGAAAAACGGCGTGCTATAGTATGCCGTACGGTATGGGCTATATATAGCCCATGTTCAAAAATGATGAAAAACGAGGTTAATTATTTTTTTCAAAAATTCAAAAAACGATGGGCTATAACCCATGTTTTTTTTTTTTCTTTCATTTTTTTCAAATCCTCAAATATGATGAAAAACGGCGTGCTACAGTATGCCGTACGATATGGGCTATTAGACGAGCGTCTAAAAATTTGATAAAAAAACGTCTAAAAATAGACGTCTAAAACACGTCTAAAAATAGACGTGTTTTAGACGTCTATTTTTAGACGTTTTTTAGACGTCTATTTTTAGACGTTTTTCATCCCATTTTTAGACGCACGTCTAATAGCCGGCTATTGCTCAGTGGGATGGTCAAAAATGATGAAAAACGAGGATTTTCTTTTTTCAAAAATTCAAAAAACGATGGGCTATAACCCATGTTTGGTTTTTTCCCCCCATTTTTTTCAAATCCTCAAAAATGATGAAAAACGGCGTGCTATAGTATGCCGTATGGTATGGGCTATAGCCCATGTCCAAAATAATGAAAAACTAGGTTAAAAAATAAATAAAAAAACGATGTGCTATAACCCATGTTTTTTTTATTTCCATTTTTTTCAAATCCTCAAAAATGATGAAAAACGGCGTGCTATAGTATGCCGTACGGTATGGGCTATAGCCCATGTTCAAAAATGATGAAAAACGAGGTTAATTTCTTTTTCAAAAAATCAAAAAACGATGGACTATAACCCATGTTTTTTTTTTTTTTTCATTTTTTTCAAAACCTCAAAAATTATGAAAAACGGCGTGCTATAGTATGCCGTATGGTATGGGCTATAGCCCATGTCCAAAATAATGAAAAACTAGGTTAAAAAATAAATAAAAAAACGATGTGCTATAACCCATGTTTTTTTTATTTCCATTTTTTTCAAAACCTCAAAAATGATGAAAAACGGCGTGCTATAGTATGCGGTACGGTATGGGCTATAGCCCATGTTAAAAAATGATGAAAAACGAGGTTAAACTTTTTTTTTTCAAAAATTCAAAAAACGATGGGCTATAACCCATGTTTGTTTTTTTCCCCCCATTTTTTTCAAATCCTCAAAAATGATGAAAAACGGCGTGCTATAGTATGCCGTACGGTATGGGCTATAGCCCATGTAAAAAAATGATGAAAAACGAGGTAAATTTTTTTTTCCAAAAATTAAAAAAACGATGGGCTATAACCCATGTTTTTTTTTTTTTTTTCATTTTTTTCAAAACCTCAAAAAATTATGAAAAACGGCGTGCTATAGTATGCCGTATGGTATGGGCTATAGCCCATGGTCCAAAATAATGAAAATCTAGGTTAAAAAATAAATAAAAAAACGATGTGCTATAACCCATGTTTTTTTTATTTCCATTTTTTTTAAATCCTCAAAAATGATGAAAAACGGCGTGCTATAGTATGCCGTACGGTATGGGCTATAGCCCATGTAAAAAAATGATGAAAAACGAGGTTATTTTTTTTTTCCAAAAATTAAAAAAACGATGGGCTATAACCCATGTTTTTTTTTTTTTTTTCATTTTTTTCAAAACCTCAAAAATTATGAAAAACGGCGTTCTATAGTATGCCGTATGGTATGGGCTATAGCCCATGTCCAAAATAATGAAAAACTAGGTTAAAAAATAAATAAAAAAACGATGTGCTATAACCCATGTTTTTTTTATTTCCATTTTTTTCAAATCCTCAAAAATGATGAAAAACGGCGTGCTATAGTATGCCGTACGGTATGGGCTATAGCCCATGTTCAAAAATGATGAAAAACGAGGTTAATTTCTTTTTCAAAAAATCAAAAAACGATGGACTATAACCCATGTTTTTTTTTTTTTTTCATTTTTTTCAAAACCTCAAAAATGATGAAAAACGGCGTGCTATAGTATGCGGTACGGTATGGGCTATAGCCCATGTTAAAAAATGATGAAAAACGAGGTTAAACTTTTTTTTTTCAAAAATTCAAAAAACGATGGGCTATAACCCATGTTTTTTTTTTTTTCCCCATTTTTTTCAAATCCTCAAAAATGATGAAAAACGGCGTGCTATAGTATGCCGTACGGTATGGGCTATAGCCCATGTTCAAAAATGATGAAAAACGAGGTTAATTTATTTTTCAAAAAATCAAAAAACGATGGACTATAACCCATGTTTTTTTTTTTTTTCATTTTTTTCAAAACCTCAAAAATGATGAAAAACGGCGTGCTATAGTATGCCGTACGGTATGGGCTATAGCCCATGTTAAAAAATGATGAAAAACGAGGTTAATTTTTTTTTTCAAAAATTAAAAAAACGATGGGCTATAACCCATGTTTTGTTTTTTTTTCATTTTTTTCAAAACCTCAAAAATGATGAAAAACGGCGTGCTATAGTATGCCGTATGGTATGGGCTATAGCCCATGGTCCAAAATGATGAAAAACGAGGTTAAGAAAAAATCAAAAAACGATGGGCTATAACCCATGTTTTTTTTATTTCCATTTTTTTCAAATCCTCAAAAATGATGAAAAACGGCGTGCTATAGTATGCCGTACGGTATGGGCTATAGCCCATGTTCAAAAATTATGAAAAACGAGGTTAATTTCTTTTTCAAAAATTAAAAAAACGATGTGCTATAACCCATGTTTTTTTTATTTCCATTTTTTTCAAATCCTCAAAAATGATGAAAAACGGCGTGCTATAGTATGCCGTACGGTATGGGCTATAGCCCATGTTCAAAAATGATGAAAAACGAGGTTAATTTCTTTTTCAAAAAATCAAAAAACGATGGACTATAACCCATGTTTTTTTTTTTTTTTCATTTTTTTCAAAACCTCAAAAATGATGAAAAACGGCGTGCTATAGTATGCGGTACGGTATGGGCTATAGCCCATGTTAAAAAATGATGAAAAACGAGGTTAAACTTTTTTTTTTCAAAAATTCAAAAAACGATGGGCTATAACCCATGTTTTTTTTTTTTTCCCCATTTTTTTCAAATCCTCAAAAATGATGAAAAACGGCGTGCTATAGTATGCCGTACGGTATGGGCTATAGCCCATGTTAAAAAATGATGAAAAACGAGGTTAATTTTTTTTTCAAAAATTAAAAAAACGATGGGCTATAACCCATGTTTTGTTTTTTTTTCATTTTTTTCAAAACCTCAAAAATGATGAAAAACGGCGTGCTATAGTATGCCGTATGGTATGGGCTATAGCCCATGGTCCAAAATGATGAAAAACGAGGTTAAGAAAAAATCAAAAAACGATGGGCTATAACCCATGTTTTTTTTATTTCCATTTTTTTCAAATCCTCAAAAATGATGAAAAACGGCGTGCTATAGTATGCCGTATGGTATGGGCTATAGCCCATGTAAAAAAATGATGAAAAACGAGGTTATTTTTTTTTTCCAAAAATTAAAAAAACGATGGGCTATAACCCATGTTTTTTTTTTTTTTTTCATTTTTTTCAAAACCTCTAAAATGATGAAAAACGGCGTCCTATAGTATGCCGTATGGTATGGGCTATAGCCCATGTAAAAAAATGATGAAAAACGAGGTTATTTTTTTTTCCAAAAATTAAAAAAACGATGGGCTATAACCCATGTTTTTTTTTTTTTTTTCATTTTTTTCAAAACCTCAAAAATTATGAAAAACGGCGTGCTATAGTATGCCGTATGGTATGGGCTATAGCCCATGGTCCAAAATAATGAAAAACTAGGTTAAAAAATAAATAAAAAAACGATGTGCTATAACCCATGTTTTTTTTATTTCCATTTTTTTCAAATCCTCAAAAATGATGAAAAACGGCGTGCTATAGTATGCCGTACGGTATGGGCTATAGCCCATGTAAAAAAATGATGAAAAACAAGGTTATTTTTTTTTTCCAAAAATTAAAAAAATGATGGGCTATAACCCATGTTTTTTTTTTTTTTTTTTTTTTTTTTCAAAACCTCAAAAATTATGAAAAACGGCGTGCTATAGTATGCCGTATGGTATGGGCTATAGCCCATGGTCCAAAATAATGAAAAACTAGGTTAAAAAATAAATAAAAAAACGATGTGCTATAACCCATGTTTTTTTTATTTCCATTTTTTTCAAATCCTCAAAAATGATGAAAAACGGCGTGCTATAGTATGCCGTACGGTATGGGCTATAGCCCATGTTCAAAAATGATGAAAAACGAGGTTAATTTCTTTTTCAAAAAATCAAAAAACGATGGACTATAACCCATGTTTTTTTTTTTTTTTTCATTTTTTTCAAAACCTCAAAAATTATGAAAAACGGCGTGCTATAGTATGCCGTATGGTATGGGCTATAGCCCATGGTCCAAAATAATGAAAAACTAGGTTAAAAAATAAATAAAAAAACGATGTGCTATAACCCATGTTTTTTTTATTTCCATTTTTTTCAAATCCTCAAAAATGATGAAAAACGGCGTGCTATAGTATGCCGTACGGTATGGGCTATAGCCCATGTAAAAAAATGATGAAAAACAAGGTTAATTTTTTTTTCCAAAAATTAAAAAAACGATGGGCTATAACCCATGTTTTTTTTTTTTTTTTCATTTTTTTCAAAACCTCAAAAATTATGAAAAACGGCGTGCTATAGTATGCCGTATGGTATGGGCTATAGCCCATGTCCAAAATAATGAAAAACTAGGTTAAAAAATAAATAAAAAAACGATGTGCTATAACCCATGTTTTTTTTATTTCCATTTTTTTCAAATCCTCAAAAATGATGAAAAACGGCGTGCTATAGTATGCCGTACGGTATGGGCTATAGCCCATGTTCAAAAATGATGAAAAACGAGGTTAATTTCTTTTTCAAAAAATCAAAAAACGATGGACTATAACCCATGTTTTTTTTTTTTTTTCATTTTTTTCAAAACCTCAAAAATGATGAAAAACGGCGTGCTATAGTATGCGGTACGGTATGGGCTATAGCCCATGTTAAAAAAAATGATGAAAAACGAGGTTAAACTTTTTTTTTTCAAAAATTCAAAAAACGATGGGCTATAACCCATGTTTTTTTTTTTTTCCCCATTTTTTTCAAATCCTCAAAAATGATGAAAAACGGCGTGCTATAGTATGCCGTACGGTATGGGCTATAGCCCATGTTAAAAAATGATGAAAAACGAGGTTAATTTTTTTTTCAAAAATTAAAAAAACGATGGGCTATAACCCATGTTTTGTTTTTTTTTCATTTTTTTCAAAACCTCAAAAATGATGAAAAACGGCGTGCTATAGTATGCCGTATGGTATGGGCTATAGCCCATGGTCCAAAATGATGAAAAACGAGGTTAAGAAAAAATCAAAAAACGATGGGCTATAACCCATGTTTTTTTTATTTCCATTTTTTTCAAATCCTCAAAAATGATGAAAAACGGCGTGCTATAGTATGCCGTATGGTATGGGCTATAGCCCATGTAAAAAAATGATGAAAAACGAGGTTATTTTTTTTTTCCAAAAATTAAAAAAACGATGGGCTATAACCCATGTTTTTTTTTTTTTTTTCATTTTTTTCAAAACCTCAAAAATTATGAAAAACGGCGTGCTATAGTATGCCGTATGGTATGGGCTATAGCCCATGGTCCAAAATAATGAAAAACTAGGTTAAAAAATAAATAAAAAAACGATGTGCTATAACCCATGTTTTTTTTATTTCCATTTTTTTCAAATCCTCAAAAATGATGAAAAACGGCGTGCTATAGTATGCCGTACGGTATGGGCTATAGCCCATGTAAAAAAATGATGAAAAACAAGGTTAATTTTTTTTTCCAAAAATTAAAAAAACGATGGGCTATAACCCATGTTTTTTTTTTTTTTTTCATTTTTTTCAAAACCTCAAAGATTATGAAAAACGGCGTGCTATAGTATGCCGTATGGTATGGGCTATAGCCCATGTCCAAAATAATGAAAAACTAGGTTAAAAAATAAATAAAAAAACGATGTGCTATAACCCATGTTTTTTTTATTTCCATTTTTTTCAAATCCTCAAAAATGATGAAAAACGGCGTGCTATAGTATGCCGTACGGTATGGGCTATAGCCCATGTTCAAAAAATCAAAAAACGAGGTTAATGTATTTTTCAAAAAATCAAAAAACGATGGACTATAACCCATGTTTTTTTTTTTTTCCATTTTTTTCAAAACCTCAAAAATGATGAAAATGGCATGCTATACGTATGCCGTACGATATGGGCCATAACCCATGGTCCAAAATGATGAATAACGAGGTAATTTTTTTTTTTTTTAATAAAAAAAACAATGGGCTATAACCCATCTTTTTTTTGTTTTTTTTTAATCCTCAAAAATGATGAAATACGGCGTGCTATAGTATGCCGTACGGTATGGTCTATAGCCCATGTTAAAAAATGATGAAAAACTAGGTTAAACTTTTTTTTTCAAAAATAAAAAAAACGATGGGCTATAACCCATGTTTTTTGTTTTTTTCCATTTTTTTCAAATCCTCAAAAATGATGAAAAACGGCGTGCTATAGTATGCCGTACGGTATGGGCTATATATAGCCCATGTTCAAAAATGATGAAAAACGAGGTTAATTATTTTTTTCAAAAATTCAAAAAACGATGGGCTATAACCCATGTTTTTTTTTTTTCTTTCATTTTTTTCAAATCCTCAAATATGATGAAAAACGGCGTGCTACAGTATGCCGTACGATATGGGCTATTAGACGAGCGTCTAAAAATTTGATAAAAAAACGTCTAAAAATAGACGTCTAAAACACGTCTAAAAATAGACGTGTTTTAGACGTCTATTTTTAGACGTTTTTTAGACGTCTATTTTTAGACGTTTTTCATCCCATTTTTAGACGCACGTCTAATAGCCGGCTATTGCTCAGTGGGATGGTCAAAAATGATGAAAAACGAGGATTTTCTTTTTTCAAAAATTCAAAAAACGATGGGCTATAACCCATGTTTGGTTTTTTCCCCCCATTTTTTTCAAATCCTCAAAAATGATGAAAAACGGCGTGCTATAGTATGCCGTATGGTATGGGCTATAGCCCATGGTCCAAAATGATGAAAAACGAGGTTAAGAAAAAATTCAAAAAACGATGGGCTATAACCCATGTTTTTTTTATTTCCATTTTTTTCAAATCCTCAAAAATGATGAAAAACGGCGTGCTATAGTATGCCGTACGGTATGGGCTATAGCCCATGTTCAAAAATGATGAAAAACGAGGTTAATTTCTTTTTCAAAAATTCAAAAAACGATGGGCTATAACCCATGTTTTTTTTATTTCCATTTTTTTCAAATCCTCAAAAATGATGAAAAACGGCGTGCTACAGTATGCCGTACGATATGGGCTATTAGACGAGCGTCTAAAAATTGGATAAAAAACGTCTGAAAATAGACGTCTAAAAATAGACGTGTTTTAGACGTCTATTTTTAGACGTTTTTTAGACGTCTATTTTTTGACGTTTTTCATCCCATTTTTAGACGCACGTCTAATAGCCGGCTATTGCTCAGTGGGATGGTCAAAAATTTAGAAAAACGAGGATTTTCTTTTTTCAAAAATTCAAAAAACGATGGGCTATAACCCATGTTTGTTTTTTTCCCCCCATTTTTTTCAAATCCTCAAAAATGATGAAAAACGGCGTGCTATAGTATGCCGTACGGTATGGGCTATAGCCCATGTAAAAAAATGATGAAAAGCGAGGTTAATTTTTTTTTCCAAAAATTTAAAAAACGATGGGCTATAACCCATGTTTTTTTTTGTTTTTGTTTTTTTTCAAAACCTCAAAAATGATGAAAAACGGCGTGCTATAGTATGCCGTATGGTATGGGCTATAGCCCATGGTCCAAAATAATGAAAAACGAGGTAAAAAAAAAAATCAAAAAACGATGGGCTATAACCCATGTTTTTTTTATTTCCATTTTTTTCAAATCCTCAAAAATGATGAAAAACGGCGTGCTATAGTATGCCGTACGGTATGGGCTATAGCCCATGTTCAAAAATGATGAAAAACGAGGTTAATTTCTTTTTCAAAAAATCAAAAAACGATGGACTATAACCCATGTTTTTTTTTTTTTTTTTTTTTTTTCAAAACCTCAAAAATTATGAAAAACGGCGTGCTATAGTATGCCGTACGGTATGGGCTATAGCCCATGTTCAAAAATGATGAAAAACGAGGTTAATTTCTTTTTCAAAAAATCCAAAAACGATGGACTATAACCCATGTTTTTTTGTATTATTATTTTTTTTTTTATCCTCAAAAATGATGAAAAACGGCGTGCTACAGTATGCCGTACGATATGGGCTATTAGACGAGCGTCTAAAAATTGGATAAAAAACGTCTAAAAATAGACGTCTAAAACACGTCTAAAAATAGACGTGTTTTAGACGTCTATTTTTAGACGTTTTTTAGACGTCTATTTTTAGACGTTTTTCATCCCATTTTTAGACGCACGTCTAATAGCCGGCTATTGCTCAGTGGGATGGTCAACAATTATGAAAAACGAGGATTTTCTTTTTTCAAAAATTCAAAAAACGATGGGCTATAACCCATGTTTGTTTTTTTTCCCCCATTTTTTTCAAATCCTCAAAAATGATGAAAAACGGCGTGCTATAGTATGCCGTACGGTATGGGCTATAGCCCATGTTCAAAAATGATGAAAAACGAGGTTAATTTATTTTTCAAAAAATCAAAAAACGATGGACTATAACCCATGTTTTTTTTATTTCCATTTTTTTCAAATCCTCAAAAATGATGAAAAACGGCGTGCTATAGTATGCGGTACGGTATGGGCTATAGCCCATGTTAAAAAATGATGAAAAACGAGGTTAAACTTTTTTTTTTCAAAAATTCAAAAAACGATGGGCTATAACCCATGTTTTTTTTTTTTCCCCCATTTTTTTCAAATCCTCAAAAATGATGAAAAACGGCGTGCTATAGTATGCCGTACGGTATGGGCTATAGCCCATGTTCAAAAATGATGAAAAACGAGGTTAATTTATTTTTCAAAAAATCAAAAAACGATGGACTATAACCCATGTTTTTTTTTTTTTTCATTTTTTTCAAAACCTCAAAAATGATGAAAAACGGCGTGCTATAGTATGCCGTACGGTATGGGCTATAGCCCATGTTAAAAAATGATGAAAAACGAGGTAATTTTTTTTTTTCAAAAATTAAAAAAACGATGGGCTATAACCCATGTTTTGTTTTTTTTTCATTTTTTTCAAAACCTCAAAAATGATGAAAAACGGCGTGCTATAGTATGCCGTATGGTACGGGCTATAGCCCATGGTCCAAAATGATGAAAAACGAGGTTAAGAAAAAATCAAAAAACGATGGGCTATAACCCATGTTTTTTTTATTTCCATTTTTTTCAAATCCTCAAAAATGATGAAAAACGGCGTGCTATAGTATGCCGTACGGTATGGGCTATAGCCCATGTTCAAAAATGATGAAAAACGAGGTTAATTTCTTTTTCAAAAATTAAAAAAACGATGGACTATAACCCATGTTTTTTTTTTTTTTCATTTTTTTCAAAACCTCAAAAATGATGAAAAACGGCGTGCTATAGTATGCCGTACGGTATGGGCTATAGCCCATGTTAAAAAATGATGAAAAACGAGGTTAATTTTTTTTTTCAAAAATTAAAAAAACGATGGGCTATAACCCATGTTTTTTTTTTTTTTCATTTTTTTCAAAACCTCAAAAATGATGAAAAACGGCGTGCTATAGTATGCCGTATGGTATGGGCTATAGCCCATGGTCCAAAATGATGAAAAACGAGGTTAAGAAAAAATCAAAAAACGATGGGCTATAACCCATGTTTTTTTTATTTCCATTTTTTTCAAATCCTCAAAAATGATGAAAAACGGCGTGCTATAGTATGCCGTACGGTATGGGCTATAGCCCATGTTCAAAAATGATGAAAAACGAGGTTAATTTCTTTTTCAAAAATTAAAAAAACGATGGACTATAACCCATGTTTTTTTTTTTTTTCATTTTTTTCAAAACCTCAAAAATGATGAAAAACGGCGTGCTATAGTATGCCGTATGGTATGGGCTATAGCCCATGTAAAAAAATGATGAAAAACGAGGTTATTTTTTTTTTCCAAAAATTAAAAAAACGATGGGCTATAACCCATGTTTTTTTTTTTTTTTTCATTTTTTTCAAAACCTCAAAAATTATGAAAAACGGCGTGCTATAGTATGCCGTATGGTATGGGCTATAGCCCATGGTCCAAAATAATGAAAAACTAGGTTAAAAAATAAATAAAAAAACGATGTGCTATAACCCATGTTTTTTTATTTCCATTTTTTTCAAATCCTCAAAAATGATGAAAAACTGCGTGCTATAGTATGCCGTACGGTATGGGCTATAGCCCATGTAAAAAAATGATGAAAAACAAGGTTAATTTTTTTTTCCAAAAATTAAAAAAACGATGGGCTATAACCCATGTTTTTTTTTTTTTTTTCATTTTTTTCAAAACCTCAAAAATTATGAAAAACGGCGTGCTATAGTATGCCGTATGGTATGGGCTATAGCCCATGTCCAAAATAATGAAAAACTAGGTTAAAAAATAAATAAAAAAACGATGTGCTATAACCCATGTTTTTTTTATTTCCATTTTTTTCAAATCCTCAAAAATGATGAAAAACGGCGTGCTATAGTATGCCGTACGGTATGGGCTATAGCCCATGTTCAAAAAATCAAAAAACGAGGTTAATGTATTTTTCAAAAAATCAAAAAACGATGGACTATAACCCATGTTTTTTTTTTTTTTCATTTTTTTCAAAACCTCAAAAATGATGAAAATGGCATGCTATACGTATGCCGTACGATATGGGCCATAACCCATGGTCCAAAATGATGAATAACGAGGTAATTTTTTTTTTTTTTAATAAAAAAAACAATGGGCTATAACCCATGTTTTTTTTGTTTTTTTTTAATCCTCAAAAATGATGAAATACGGCGTGCTATAGTATGCCGTACGGTATGGTCTATAGCCCATGTTAAAAAATGATGAAAAACTAGGTTAAACTTTTTTTTTCAAAAATAAAAAAAACGATGGGCTATAACCCATGTTTTTTGTTTTTTTCCATTTTTTTCAAATCCTCAAAAATGATGAAAAACGGCGTGCTATAGTATGCCGTACGGTATGGGCTATATATAGCCCATGTTCAAAAATGATGAAAAACGAGGTTAATTATTTTTTTCAAAAATTCAAAAAACGATGGGCTATAACCCATGTTTTTTTTTTTTCTTTCATTTTTTTCAAATCCTCAAATATGATGAAAAACGGCGTGCTACAGTATGCCGTACGATATGGGCTATTAGACGAGCGTCTAAAAATTTGATAAAAAAACGTCTAAAAATAGACGTCTAAAACACGTCTAAAAATAGACGTGTTTTAGACGTCTATTTTTAGACGTTTTTTAGACGTCTATTTTTAGACGTTTTTCATCCCATTTTTAGACGCACGTCTAATAGCCGGCTATTGCTCAGTGGGATGGTCAAAAATGATGAAAAACGAGGATTTTCTTTTTTCAAAAATTCAAAAAACGATGGGCTATAACCCATGTTTGGTTTTTTCCCCCCATTTTTTTCAAATCCTCAAAAATGATGAAAAACGGCGTGCTATAGTATGCCGTATGGTATGGGCTATAGCCCATGGTCCAAAATGATGAAAAACGAGGTTAAGAAAAAATTCAAAAAACGATGGGCTATAACCCATGTTTTTTTTATTTCCATTTTTTTCAAATCCTCAAAAATGATGAAAAACGGCGTGCTATAGTATGCCGTACGGTATGGGCTATAGCCCATGTTCAAAAATGATGAAAAACGAGGTTAATTTCTTTTTCAAAAATAAAAAAAACGATGGACTATAACCCATGTTTTTTTTCTTTTTTTTTTTTTTTCAAATCCTCAAAAATGATGAAAAACGGCGTGCTACAGTATGCCGTACGATATGGGCTATTAGACGAGCGTCTAAAAATTGGATAAAAAACGTCTAAAAATAGACGTCTAAAAATAGACGTGTTTTAGACGTCTATTTTTAGACGTTTTTTAGACGTCTATTTTTTGACGTTTTTCATCCCATTTTTAGACGCACGTCTAATAGCCGGCTATTGCTCAGTGGGATGGTCAAAAATTTAGAAAAACGAGGATTTTCTTTTTTCAAAAATTCAAAAAACGATGGGCTATAACCCATGTTTGTTTTTTTCCCCCCATTTTTTTCAAATCCTCAAAAATGATGAAAAACGGCGTGCTATAGTATGCCGTACGGTATGGGCTATAGCCCATGTAAAAAAATGATGAAAAGCGAGGTTAATTTTTTTTTCCAAAAATTAAAAAAACGATGGGCTATAACCCATGTTTTTTTTTGTTTTTGTTTTTTTTCAAAACCTCAAAAATGATGAAAAACGGCGTGCTATAGTATGCCGTATGGTATGGGCTATAGCCCATGGTCCAAAATAATGAAAAACGAGGTAAAAAAAAAAATCAAAAAACGATGGGCTATAACCCATGTTTTTTTTATTTCCATTTTTTTCAAATCCTCAAAAATGATGAAAAACGGCGTGCTATAGTATGCCGTACGGTATGGGCTATAGCCCATGTTCAAAAATGATGAAAAACGAGGTTAATTTCTTTTTCAAAAAATCAAAAAACGATGGACTATAACCCATGTTTTTTTTTTTTTTTTTTTTTTTTCAAAACCTCAAAAATTATGAAAAACGGCGTGCTATAGTATGCCGTACGGTATGGGCTATAGCCCATGTTCAAAAATGATGAAAAACGAGGTTAATTTCTTTTTCAAAAAATCCAAAAACGATGGACTATAACCCATGTTTTTTTGTATTATTATTTTTTTTTTTATCCTCAAAAATGATGAAAAACGGCGTGCTACAGTATGCCGTACGATATGGGCTATTAGACGAGCGTCTAAAAATTGGATAAAAAACGAGGTTAATGTATTTTTCAAAAAATCAAAAAACGATGGACTATAACCCATGTTTTTTTTTTTTTTCATTTTTTTCAAAACCTCAAAAATGATGAAAAACGGCGTGCTATAGTATGCCGTACGGTATGGGCTATAGCCCATGTTAAAAAATGATGAAAAACGAGGTTAATTTTTTTTTTCAAAAATTAAAAAAACGATGGGCTATAACCCATGTTTTTTTTTTTTTTCATTTTTTTCAAAACCTCAAAAATGATGAAAAACGGCGTGCTATAGTATGCCGTATGGTATGGGCTATAGCCCATGGTCCAAAATGATGAAAAACGAGGTTAAGAAAAAATCAAAAAACGATGGGCTATAACCCATGTTTTTTTTATTTCCATTTTTTTCAAATCCTCAAAAATGATGAAAAACGGCGTGCTATAGTATGCCGTACGGTATGGGCTATAGCCCATGTTCAAAAATGATGAAAAACGAGGTTAATTTCTTTTTCAAAAATTAAAAAAACGATGGACTATAACCCATGTTTTTTTTTTTTTTTCATTTTTTTCAAAACCTCAAAAATGATGAAAAACGGCGTGCTATAGTATGCCGTATGGTATGGGCTATAGCCCATGTAAAAAAATGATGAAAAACGAGGTTATTTTTTTTTTCCAAAAATTAAAAAAACGATGGGCTATAACCCATGTTTTTTTTTTTTTTTTCATTTTTTTCAAAACCTCAAAAATTATGAAAAACGGCGTGCTATAGTATGCCGTATGGTATGGGCTATAGCCCATGGTCCAAAATAATGAAAAACTAGGTTAAAAAATAAATAAAAAAACGATGTGCTATAACCCATGTTTTTTTTATTTCCATTTTTTTCAAATCCTCAAAAATGATGAAAAACGGCGTGCTATAGTATGCCGTACGGTATGGGCTATAACCCATGTAAAAAAATTATGAAAAACAAGGTTAATTTTTTTTTCCAAAAATAAAAAAAACGATGGGCTATAACCCATGTTTTTTTTTTTTTTTTTTTTTTTTTTCAAAACCTCAAAAATTATGAAAAACGGCGTGCTATAGTATGCCGTATGGTATGGGCTATAGCCCATGTCCAAAATAATGAAAAACTAGGTTAAAAAATAAATAAAAAAACGATGTGCTATAACCCATGTTTTTTTTATTTCCATTTTTTTCAAATCCTCAAAAATGATGAAAAACGGCGTGCTATAGTATGCCGTACGGTATGGGCTATAGCCCATGTTCAAAAATGATGAAAAACGAGGTTAATTTCTTTTTCAAAAAATCAAAAAACGATGGACTATAACCCATGTTTTTTTTTTTTTTTTTTTTTTTTTAAACCTCAAAAATGATGAAAAACGGCGTGCTATAGTATGCGGTACGGTATGGGCTATATCCCATGTTAAAAAATGATGAAAAACGAGGTTAAACTTTTTTTTTTCAAAAATTCAAAAAACGATGGGCTATAACCCATGTTTGTTTTTTTTCCCCCATTTTTTTCAAATCCTCAAAAATGATGAAAAACGGCGTGCTATAGTATGCCGTACGGTATGGGCTATAGCCCATGTTCAAAAATGATGAAAAACGAGGTTAATGTATTTTTCAAAAAATCAAAAAACGATGGACTATAACCCATGTTTTGTTTTTTTTTCATTTTTTTCAAAACCTCAAAAATGATGAAAAACGGCGTGCTATAGTATGCCGTATGGTATGGGCTATAGCCCAAGGTCCAAAATGATGAAAAACGAGGTTAAGAAAAAATCAAAAAACGATGGGCTATAACCCATGTTTTTTTTATTTCCATTTTTTTCAAATCCTCAAAAATGATGAAAAACGGCGTGCTATAGTATGCCGTATGGTATGGGCTATAGCCCATGGTCCAAAATAATGAAAAACGAGGTTAAAATAAAATCAAAAAACGATGGGCTATAACCCATGTTTTTTTTATTTCCATTTTTTTCAAAACCTCAAAAATTATGAAAAATGGCGTGCTATAGTATGCCGTACGGTATGGGCTATAGCCCATGTTCAAAAATGATGAAAAACGAGGTTAAACTTTTTTTTTTCAAAAATTCCAAAAACGATGGACTATAACCCATGTTTTTTTTTTTTTTTTTTTTCAAATCCTCAAAAATGATGAAAAACGGCGTGCTACAGTATGCCGTACGATATGGGCTATTAGACGAGCGTCTAAAAATTGGATAAAAAACGTCTAAAAATAGACGTCTAAAACACGTCTAAAAATAGACGTGTTTTAGACGTCTATTTTTAGACGTTTTTTAGACGTCTATTTTTTGACGTTTTTCATCCCATTTTTAGACGCACGTCTAATAGCCGGCTATTGCTCAGTGGGATGGTCAAAAATTTAGAAAAACGAGGATTTTCTTTTTTCAAAAATTCAAAAAACGATGGGCTATAACCCATGTTTGTTTTTTTCCCCCCATTTTTTTCAAATCCTCAAAAATGATGAAAAACGGCGTGCTATAGTATGCCGTACGGTATGGGCTATAGCCCATGTAAAAAAATGATGAAAAACGAGGTTAATTTTTTTTTCCAAAAATGGTCCAAAATAATGAAAAACTAGGTTAAAAAATAAATAAAAAAACGATGTGCTATAACCCATGTTTTTTTTATTTCCATTTTTTTCAAATCCTCAAAAATGATGAAAAACGGCGTGCTATAGTATGCCGTACGGTATGGGCTATAGCCCATGTAAAAAAATGATGAAAAACGAGGTTATTTTTTTCTCTCCAAAAATTAAAAAAACGATGGGCTATAACCCATGTTTTTTTTTTTTTTTTCATTTTTTTCAAAACCTCAAAAATTATGAAAAACGGCGTGCTATAGTATGCCGTATGGTATGGGCTATAGCCCATGGTCCAAAATAATGAAAAACTAGGTTAAAAAATAAATAAAAAAACGATGTGCTATAACCCATGTTTTTTTTATTTCCATTTTTTTCAAATCCTCAAAAATGATGAAAAACGGCGTGCTATAGTATGCCGTACGGTATGGGCTATAGCCCATGTAAAAAAATGATGAAAAACAAGGTTAATTTTTTTTTCCAAAAATTAAAAAAACGATGGGCTATAACCCATGTTTTTTATTTATTTTTCAAAACCTCAAAAATTATGAAAAACGGCGTGCTATAGTATGCCGTATGGTATGGGCTATAGCCCATGTCCAAAATAATGAAAAACTAGGTTAAAAAATAAATAAAAAAACGATGTGCTATAACCCATGTTTTTTTTATTTCCATTTTTTTCAAATCCTCAAAAATGATGAAAAACGGCGTGCTATAGTATGCCGTACGGTATGGGCTATAGCCCATGTTCAAAAATGATGAAAAACGAGGTTAATTTCTTTTTCAAAAAATCAAAAAACGATGGACTATAACCCATGTTTTTTTTTTTTTTTCATTTTTTTCAAAACCTCAAAAATGATGAAAAACGGCGTGCTATAGTATGCGGTACGGTATGGGCTATAGCCCATGTTAAAAAATGATGAAAAACGAGGTTAAACTTTTTTTTTTCAAAAATTCAAAAAACGATGGGCTATAACCCATGTTTTTTTTTTTTTTTTCATTTTTTTCAAAACCTCAAAAATGATGAAAAACGGCGTGCTATAGTATGCCGTATGGTATGGGCTATAGCCCATGGTTCAAAATGATGAAAAACGAGGTTAAAAAATAAATAAAAAAACGATGGGCTATAACCCATGTTTTTTTTTTTTTTTTCATTTTTTTCAAATCCTCAAAAATGATGAAAAACGGCGTGCTATAGTATGCCGTACGGTATGGGCTATAGCCCATGTTCAAAAATGATGAAAAACGAGGTTAATTTCTTTTTCAAAAAATCAAAAAACGATGGACTATAACCCATGTTTTTTTTTTTTTTTCATTTTTTTCAAAACCTCAAAAATGATGAAAAACGGCGTGCTATAGTATGCGGTACGGTATGGGCTATAGCCCATGTTAAAAAATGATGAAAAACGAGGTTAAACTTTTTTTTTTCAAAAATTCAAAAAACGATGGGCTATAACCCATGTTTTTTTTTTTTTTTTCATTTTTTTCAAAACCTCAAAAATGATGAAAAACGGCGTGCTATAGTATGCCGTATGGTATGGGCTATAGCCCATGGTTCAAAATGATGAAAAACGAGGTTAAAAAATAAATAAAAAAACGATGGGCTATAACCCCCATGTTTTTTTTATTTCCATTTTTTTCAAATCCTCAAAAATGATGAAAAACGGCGTGCTATAGTATGCCGTACGGTATGGGCTATAGCCCATGTTCAAAAATGATGAAAAACGAGGTTAATTTCTTTTTCAAAAAATCAAAAAACGATGGACTATAACCCATGTTTTTTTCATTTTTTCATTTTTTTCAAAACCTCAAAAATGATGAAAAACGGCGTGCTATAGTATGCCGTACGGTATGGGCTATAGCCCATGTTCAAAAATGATGAAAAACGAGGTTAAACTTTTTTTTTTCAAAAATTCAAAAAACTATGGACTATAACCCATGTTTTTTTTGTTTTTTTTCAAATCCTCAAAAATGATGAAAAACGGCGTGCTACAGTATGCCGTACGATATGGGCTATTAGACGAGCGTCTAAAAATTTGATAAAAAACGTCTAAAAATAGACGTCTAAAACACGTCTAAAAATAGACGTGTTTTAGACGTCTATTTTTAGACGTTTTTTAGACGTCTATTTTTAGACGTTTTTCATCCCATTTTTAGACGCACGTCTAATAGCCGGCTATTGCTCAGTGGGATGGTCAAAAATTTAGAAAAACGAGGATTTTCTTTTTTTAAAAATTCAAAAAACGATGGGCTATAACCCATGTTTGTTTTTTTCCCCCCATTTTTTTCAAATCCTCAAAAATGATGAAAAACGGCGTGCTATAGTATGCCGTACGGTATGGGCTATAGCCCATGTAAAAAAAATGATGAAAAACGAGGTTAATTTTTTTTTCCAAAAATAAAAAAAAACAATGGGCTATAACCCATGTTTTTTTTTTTTTTTTCATTTTTTTCAAACCTCAAAAATTATGAAAAACGGCGTGCTATAGTATGCCGTATGGTATGGGCTATAGCCCATGGTCCAAAATAATGAAAAACTAGGTTAAAAAAAAAAAAAAAAACGATGTGCTATAACCCATGTTTTTTTTATTTCCATTTTTTTCAAATCCTCAAAATGATGAAAAACGGCGTGCTATAGTATGCTGTACGGTATGGGCTATAGCCCATGTTCAAAAATGATGAAAAACGAGGTTAATTTCTTTTTCAAAAAATCAAAAAACGATGGACTATAACCCATGTTTTGTTTTTTTTTTCATTTTTTTCAAAACCTCAAAAATGATGAAAAACGGCGTGCTATAGTATGCCGTACGGTATGGGCTATAGCCCATGTTCAAAAATGATGAAAAACGAGGTTAAACTTTTTTTTTCAAAAATTCAAAAAACGATGGACTATAACCCATGTTTTTTTGTTTTTTTTTTCAAATCCTCAAAAATGATGAAAAACGGCGTGCTACAGTATGCCGTACGATATGGGCTATTAGACGAGCGTCTAAAAATTGGATAAAAAACGTCTAAAAATAGACGTCTAAAACACGTCTAAAAATAGACGTGTTTTAGACGTCTATTTTTAGACGTTTTTTAGACGTCTATTTTTAGACGTTTTTCATCCCATTTTTAGACGCACGTCTAATAGCCGGCTATTGCTCAGTGGGATGGTCAAAAATTTAGAAAAACGAGGATTTTCTTTTTTCAAAAATTCAAAAAACGATGGGCTATAACCCATGTTTGTTTTTTTCCCCCCATTTTTTTCAAATCCTCAAAAATGATGAAAAACGGCGTGCTATAGTATGCCGTACGGTATGGGCTATAGCCCATGTAAAAAAATGATGAAAAACGAGGTTAATTTTTTTTTCCAAAAATTAAAAAAAACGATGGGCTATAACCCATGTTTTTTTGTTTTTTTTTTCATTTTTTTCAAAACCTCAAAAATGATGAAAAACGGCGTGCTATAGTATGCCGTATGGTATGGGCTATAGCCCATGGTTCAAAATGATGAAAAACGAGGTTAAAAAATAAAAATAAAAAACGATGGGCTATAACCCATGTTTTTTTTATTTCCATTTTTTTCAAATCCTCAAAAATGATGAAAAACGGCGTGCTATAGTATGCCGTACGGTATGGGCTATAGCCCATGTTCAAAAATGATGAAAAACGAGGTTAATTTCTTTTTCAAAAAATCAAAAAACGATGGACTATAACCCATGTTTGTTTGTTTTTTGTTTTTTTTTCAAATCCTCAAAAATGATGAAAAACGGCGTGCTACAGTATGCCGTACGATATGGGCTATTAGACGAGCGTCTAAAGATTTTATAAAAAACGTCTAAAACACGTCTAAAAATAGACGTGTTTTAGACGTCTATTTTTAGACGTTTTTCATCCCATTTTTAGACGCACGTCTAATAGCCGGCTATTGCTCAGTGGGATGGTCAAAAATTATGAAAAACGAGGATTTTCTTTTTTCAAAAATTCAAAAAACGATGGGCTATAACCCATGTTTATTTTTTTTCCCCCATTTTTTTCAAATCCTCAAAAATGATGAAAAACGGCATGCTATAGTATGCCGTACGGTATGGGCTATAGCCCATGTTCAAAAATGATGAAAAACGAGGTTAATTTCTTTTTCAAAAAATCAAAAAACCATGGACTATAACCCATGTTTTTTTCATTTTTTCATTTTTTTCAAAACCTCAAAAATGATGAAAAACGGCGTGCTATAGTATGCCGTACGGTATGGGCTATAGCCCATGTTCAAAAATGATGAAAAACGAGGTTAAACTTTTTTTTTTCAAAAATTCAAAAAACGATGGACTATAACCCATGTTTGTTTGTTTTTTGTTTTTTTTTCAAATCCTCAAAAATGATGAAAAACGGCGTGCTACAGTATGCCGTACGATATGGGCTATTAGACGAGCGTCTAAAAATTTTATAAAAAACGTCTAAAACACGTCTAAAAATAGACGTGTTTTAGACGTCTATTTTTAGACGTTTTTCATCCCATTTTTAGACGCACGTCTAATAGCCGGCTATTGCTCAGTGGGATGGTCAAAAATTATGAAAAACGAGGATTTTCTTTTTTCAAAAATTCAAAAAACGATGGGCTATAACCCATGTTTATTTTTTTTCCCCCATTTTTTTCAAATCCTCAAAAATGATGAAAAACGGCGTGCTATAGTATGCCGTACGGTATGGGCTATAGCCCATGTTAAAAAATGATGAAAAACGAGGTTAATTTCTTTTTCAAAAAATCAAAAAACAATGGACTATAACCCATGTTTTTTTTTTTTTTTCATTTTTTTCAAAACCTCAAAAATGATGAAAAACGGCGTGCTATAGTATGCGGTACGGTATGGGCTATAGCCCATGTTAAAAAATGATGAAAAACGAGGTTAAACTTTTTTTTTTCAAAAATTCAAAAAACGATGGGCTATAACCCATGTTTTTTTTTTTTTTTTCATTTTTTTCAAAACCTCAAAAATGATGAAAAACGGCGTGCTATAGTATGCCGTATGGTATGGGCTATAGCCCATGGTTCAAAATGATGAAAAACGAGGTTAAAAAATAAATAAAAAAACGATGGGCTATAACCCATGTTTTTTTTATTTCCATTTTTTTCAAATCCTCAAAAATGATGAAAAACGGCGTGCTATAGTATGCCGTACGGTATGGGCTATAGCCCATGTTCAAAAATGATGAAAAACGAGGTTAATTTCTTTTTCAAAAAATCAAAAAAACGATGGACTATAACCCATGTTTTTTTCATTTTTTCATTTTTTTCAAAACCTCAAAAATGATGAAAAACGGCGTGCTATAGTATGCCGTACGGTATGGGCTATAGCCCATGTTCAAAAATGATGAAAAACGAGGTTAAACTTTTTTTTTTCAAAAATTCAAAAAACGATGGACTATAACCCATGTTTTTTTTGTTTTTTTTCAAATCCTCAAAAATGATGAAAAACGGCGTGCTACAGTATGCCGTACGATATGGGCTATTAGACGAGCGTCTAAAAATTTGATAAAAAACGTCTAAAAATAGACGTCTAAAACACGTCTAAAAATAGACGTGTTTTAGACGTTTATTTTTAGACGTTTTTTAGACGTCTATTTTTAGACGTTTTTCATCCCATTTTTAGACGCACGTCTAATAGCCGGCTATTGCTCAGTGGGATGGTCAAAAATTTAGAAAAACGAGGATTTTCTTTTTTCAAAAATTCAAAAAACGATGGGCTATAACCCATGTTTGTTTTTTTCCCCCCATTTTTTTCAAATCCTCAAAAATGATGAAAAACGGCGTGCTATAGTATGCTGTACGGTATGGGCTATAGCCCATGTAAAAAAAATGATGAAAAACGAGGTTAATTTTTTTTTCCAAAAATAAAAAAAAACAATGGGCTATAACCCATGTTTTTTTTTTTTTTTTCATTTTTTTCAAAACCTCAAAAATTATGAAAAACGGCGTGCTATAGTATGCCGTATGGTATGGGCTATAGCCCATGGTTCAAAATGATGAAAAACGAGGTTAAAAAATAAATAAAAAAAACGATGTGCTATAACCCATGTTTTTTTTATTTCCATTTTTTTCAAATCCTCAAAAATGATGAAAAACGGCGTGCTATAGTATGCTGTACGGTATGGGCTATAGCCCATGTTCAAAAATGATGAAAAACGAGGTTAATTTCTTTTTCAAAAAATCAAAAAACGATGGACTATAACCCATGTTTTTTTCATTTTTTCATTTTTTTCAAAACCTCAAAAATGATGAAAAACGGCGTGCTATAGTATGCCGTACGGTATGGGCTATAGCCCATGTTCAAAAATGATGAAAAACGAGGTTAAACTTTTTTTTTTCAAAAATTCAAAAAACGATGGACTATAACCCATGTTTGTTTGTTTTTTGTTTTTTTTTCAAATCCTCAAAAATGATGAAAAACGGCGTGCTACAGTATGCCGTACGATATGGGCTATTAGACGAGCGTCTAAAAATTGTATAAAAAACGTCTAAAACACGTCTAAAAATAGACGTGTTTTAGACGTCTATTTTTAGACGTTTTTCATCCCATTTTTAGACGCACGTCTAATAGCCGGCTATTGCTCAGTGGGATGGTCAAAAATTATGAAAAACGAGGATTTTCTTTTTTCAAAAATTCAAAAAACGATGGGCTATAACCCATGTTTATTTTTTTTCCCCCATTTTTTTCAAATCCTCAAAAATGATGAAAAACGGCGTGCTATAGTATGCCGTACGGTATGGGCTATAGCCCATGTTAAAAAATGATGAAAAACTAGGTAATTATTTTTTCCCAAAAATTAAAAAAACGATGGGCTATAACCCATGTTTTTTTTTTTTTTTTCATTTTTTTCAAAACCTCAAAAATGATGAAAAACGGCGTGCTATAGTATGCCGTATGGTATGGGCTATAGCCCATGGTCCAAAATGATGAAAAACGAGGTTAAAAAAAAATCAAAAAACGATGGGCTATAACCCTTTTTTTTTTTTTTTTTTTTCATTTTTTTCAAAACCTCAAAAATGACGAAAAACTGCGTGCTATAGTATGCCGTACGGTATGGGCTATAGCCCATGTTAAAAAATGATGAAAAACGAGGTTAATTTTTTTTTTCAAAAATTAAAAAAACGATGGGCTATAACCCATGTTTGTTTTTTTTTTGTTTTTTTTCAAAACCTCAAAAATGATGAAAAACGGCGTGCTATAGTATGCCGTATGGTATGGGCTATAGCCCATGGTCCAAAATGATGAAAAACGAGGTTACGAAAAAATCAAAAAACGATGGGCTATAACCCATGTTTTTTTTATTTCCATTTTTTTCAAATCCTCAAAAATGATGAGAAACGGCGTGCTATAGTATGCCGTACGGTATGGGCTATAGCCCATGTTCAAAAATGATGAAAAACGAGGTTAATTTATTTTTCAAAAATTAAAAAAACGATGGACTATAACCCATGGTTTTTTTTTTTTTTTCTTTTTTCAAATCCTCAAAAATGATGAAAAACGGCGTGCTACAGTATGCCGTACGATATGGGCTATTAGACGAGCGTCTAAAAATTTGATAAAAAACGTCTAAAAATAGACGTCTAAAACACGTCTAAAAATAGACGTGTTTTAGACGTCTATTTTTAGACGTTTTTCATCCCATTTTTTGACGCACGTCTAATAGCCGGCTATTGCTCAGTGGGATGGTCAAAAATTTAGAAAAACGAGGATTTTCTTTTTTCAAAAATTCAAAAAACGATGGGCTATAACCCATGTTTGTTTTTTCCCCCCCATTTTTTTCAAATCCTCAAAAATGATGAAAAACGGCGTGCTATAGTATGCCGTACGGTATGGGCTATAGCCCATGTTCAAAAATGATGAAAAACGAGGTTAATTTCTTTTTCAAAAATTAAAAAAACGATGGACTATAACCCATGTTTGTTTGTTTTTTGTTTTTTTTCAAAACCTCAAAAATGATGAAAAACGGCGTGCTATAGTATGCCGTATGGTATGGGCTATAGCCCATGGTCCAAAATGATGAAAAACGAGGTTAAGAAAAAATCAAAAAACGATGGGCTATAACCCATGTTTTTTTTATTTCCATTTTTTTCAAATCCTCAAAAATGATGAAAAACGGCGTGCTATAGTATGCCGTACGGTCATCAAAAATGATGAAAAACGAGGTTAATTTCTTTTTCAAAAATTAAAAAAACGATGGACTATAACCCATGTTTTTTTTTTTTTTTTTTTTTTCAAATCCTCAAAAATGATGAAAAACGGCGTGCTACAGTATGCCGTACGATATGGGCTATTAGACGAGCGTCTAAAAATTTGATAAAAAACGTCTAAAAATAGACGTCTAAAACACGTCTAAAAATAGACGTGTTTTAGACGTCTATTTTTAGACGTTTTTCATCCCATTTTTTGACGCACGTCTAATAGCCGGCTATTGCTCAGTGGGATGGTCAAAAATTTAGAAAAACGAGGATTTTCTTTTTTCAAAAATTCAAAAAACGATGGGCTATAACCCATGTTTGTTTTTTCCCCCCCATTTTTTTCAAATCCTCAAAAATGATGAAAAACGGCGTGCTATAGTATGCCGTACGGTATGGGCTATAGCCCATGTAAAAAAATGATGAAAAACGAGGTTAATTTTTTTTTCCAAAAATTAAAAAAACGATGGGCTATAACCCATGTTTTTTTTTTTTCTTTTTTTTTTTTTCAAAACCTCAAAAATGATGAAAAAACGGCGTGCTATAGTATGCCGTATGGTATGGGCTATAGCCCATGGTTCAAAATGATGAAAAACGAGGTTAAAAAAAAAATCAAAAAACGATGGGCTATAACCCATGTTTTTTTTATTTCCATTTTTTTCAAATCCTCAAAAATGATGAAAAACGGCGTGCTATAGTATGCCGTACGGTATGGGCTATAGCCCATGTTCAAAAATGATGAAAAACGAGGTTAATATCTTTTTCAAAAAATCAAAAAACGATGGACTATAACCCATGTTTTTTTTATTTTATTTTTTTTTCAAATCCTCAAAAATGATGAAAAACGGCGTGCTACAGTATGCCGTACGATATGGGCTATTAGACGAGCGTCTAAAAATTTGATAAAAAACGTCTAAAAATAGACGTCTAAAACACGTCTAAAAATAGACGTGTTTTAGACGTCTATTTTTAGACGTTTTTTAGACGTCTATTTTTAGACGTTTTTCATCCCATTTTTAGACGCACGTCTAATAGCCGGCTATTGCTCAGTGGGATGGTCAAAAATTATGAAAAACGAGGATTTTCTTTTTTCAAAAATTCAAAAAACGATGGGCTATAACCCATGTTTGTTTTTTTTCCCCCATTTTTTTCAAATCCTCAAAAATGATGAAAAACGGCATGCTATAGTATGCCGTACGGTATGGGCTATAGCCCATGTTAAAAAATGATGAAAAACGAGGTAATTTTTTTTTCCCAAAAATTAAAAAAACGATGGGCTATAACCCATGTTTTTTTTTTTTTTTTTCATTTTTTTCAAAACCTCAAAAATGATGAAAAACGGCGTGCTATAGTATGCCGTATGGTATGGGCTATAGCCCATGGTCCAAAATGATGAAAAACGAGGTTAAAAAAAAATCAAAAATGGGCTATAACCCTTTTTTTTTTTTTTTTTTTCATTTTTTTCAAAACCTCAAAAATGACGAAAAACTGCGTGCTATAGTATGCCGTACGGTATGGGCTATAGCCCATGTTAAAAAATGATGAAAAACGAGGTAAATTTTTTTTTTCAAAAATTAAAAAAACGATGGGCTATAACCCATGTTTTTTTTTTTTTTTTTTTTTTTCAAAACCTCAAAAATGATGAAAAACGGCGTGCTATAGTATGCCGTATGGTATGGGCTATAGCCCATGGTCCAAAATGATGAAAAACGAGGTTAAGAAAAAATCAAAAAACGATGGGCTATAACCCATGTTTTTTTTATTTCCATTTTTTTTAAATCCTCAAAAATGATGAAAAACGGCGTGCTATAGTATGCCGTACGGTATGGGCTATAGCCCATGTTCAAAAATGATGAAAAACTAGGTTAATTTCTTTTTCAAAAATTAAAAAAACGATGGACTATAACCCATGGTTTTTTTTTTTTTTTTTTTTTCAAATCCTCAAAAATGATGAAAAACGGCGTGCTACAGTATGCCGTACGATATGGGCTATTAGACGAGCGTCTAAAAATTTGATAAAAAACGTCTAAAAATAGACGTCTAAAACACGTCTAAAAATAGACGTGTTTTAGACGTCTATTTTTAGACGTTTTTCATCCCATTTTTTGACGCACGTCTAATAGCCGGCTATTGCTCAGTGGGATGGTCAAAAATTTAGAAAAACGAGGATTTTCTTTTTTCAAAAATTCAAAAAACGATGGGCTATAACCCATGTTTGTTTTTTCCCGCCCATTTTTTTCAAATCCTCAAAAATGATGAAAAACGGCGTGCTATAGTATGCCGTACGGTATGGGCTATAGCCCATGTAAAAAAATGATGAAAAACGAGGTTAATTTTTTTTCCAAAAATTCAAAAAGCGATGGGCTATAACCCATGTTTTTTTTATTTCCATTTTTTTCAAATCCTCAAAAATGATGAAAAACGGCGTGCTATAGTATGCCGTACGGTATGGGCTATAGCCCATGTTCAAAAATGATGAAAAACGAGGTTAATTTCTTTTTCAAAAAATCAAAAAACGATGGACTATAACCCATGTTTTTTTTATTTTTTATTTTTTTCAAATCCTCAAAAATGATGAAAAACGGCGTGCTACAGTATGCTGTACGATATGGGCTATTAGACGAGCGTCTAAAAATTTGATAAAAAACGTCTAAAAATAGACGTCTAAAACACGTCTAAAAATAGACGTGTTTTAGACGTCTATTTTTAGACGTTTTTTAGACGTCTATTTTTAGACGTTTTTCATCCCATTTTTAGACGCACGTCTAATAGCCGGCTATTGCTCAGTGGGATGGTCAAAAATTATGAAAAACGAGGATTTTCTTTTTTCAAAAATTCAAAAAACGATGGGCTATAACCCATGTTTGTTTTTTTTCCCCCATTTTTTTCAAATCCTCAAAAATGATGAAAAACGGCATGCTATAGTATGCCGTACGGTATGGGCTATAGCCCATGTTAAAAAATGATGAAAAACGAGGTAAATTTTTTTTTCTCCAAAAATTAAAAAAACGATGGGCTATAACCCATGTTTTTTTTTTTTTTTTTCATTTTTTTCAAAACCTCAAAAATGATGAAAAACGGCGTGCTATAGTATGCCGTATGGTATGGGCTATAGCCCATGGTCCAAAATGATGAAAAACGAGGTTTAAAAAAAAAAAAAAAAGATGGGCTATAACCCATGTTTTTTTTATTTCCATTTTTTTTAAATCCTCAAAAATGATGAAAAACGGCGTGCTATAGTATGCCGTACGGTATGGGCTATAGCCCATGTTCAAAAATGATGAAAAACGAGGTTAATTTCTTTTTCAAAAATTCAAAAAACGATGGACTATAACCCATGTTTTTTTTTTTTTTTTCATTTTTTTCAAAACCTCAAAAATGATGAAAAACGGCGTGCCATAGTATGCCGTATGGTATGGGCCATAACCCATGGTCCAAAATGATGAATAACGAGGTTAAAAAAAAATTCAAAAATTCAAAAAACAATGGGCTATAACCCATGTTTTTTTTTCTTTTTTCAAATCCTCAAAAATGATGAAAAACGGCGTGCTATAGTATGCCGTACGGTATGGGCTATAGCCCATGTTCAAAAATGATGAAAAACGAGGTTAAACTTTTTTTTTTCAAAAATTCAAAAAACGATGGGCTATAACCCATGTTTTTGTTTTTTCTTCATTTTTTTCAAAACCTCAAAAATGATGAAAAACGGCGTGCTATAGTATGCCGTACGGTATGGGCTATAGCCCATGTAAAAAAATGATGAAAAACGAGGTTAAAAAAAATCAAAAAACGATGGGCTATAACCCATGTTTTTGTTTTTTCTTCATTTTTTTCAAAACCTCAAAAATGATGAAAAACGGCGTGCTATAGTATGCCGTACGGTATGGGCTATAGCCCATGTAAAAAAATGATGAAAAACGAGGTTAATTTTTTTTTCCAAAAATTAAAAAAACGATGGGCTATAACCCATGTTTTTTTTTTTTTTTTTTTTTTTTTCAAAACCTCAAAAATGATGAAAAACGGCGTGCTATAGTATGCCGTATGGTATGGGCTATAGCCCATGGTTCAAAATGATGAAAAACGAGGTTAAAAAAAATCAAAAAACGATGGGCTATAACCCATGTTTTTTTTATTTCCATTTCTTTCAAATCCTCAAAAATGATGAAAAACGGCGTGCTATAGTATGCCGTACGGTATGGGCTATAGCCCATGTTCAAAAATGATGAAAAACGAGGTTAATTTCTTTTTCAAAAAAATCAAAAAACGATGGACTATAACCCATGTTTTTTTTGTTTTTTCATTTTTTTCAAAACCTCAAAAATGATGAAAAACGGCGTGCTATAGTATGCCGTACGGTATGGGCTATAGCCCATGTTCAAAAATGATGAAAAACGAGGTTAAACTTTTTTTTTTCAAAAATTCAAAAAACGATGGGCTATAACCCATGTTTTTGTTTTTTCTTCATTTTTTTCAAAACCTCAAAAATGATGAAAAACGGCGTGCTATAGTATGCCGTACGGTATGGGCTATAGCCCATGTAAAAAAATGATGAAAAACGAGGTTAAAAAAAATCAAAAAACGATGGGCTATAACCCATGTTTTTGTTTTTTCTTCATTTTTTTCAAAACCTCAAAAATGATGAAAAACGGCGTGCTATAGTATGCCGTACGGTATGGGCTATAGCCCATGTAAAAAAATGATGAAAAACGAGGTTAATTTTTTTTTCCAAAAATTAAAAAAACGATGGGCTATAACCCATGTTTTTTTTTTTTTTTTTTTTTTTTTCAAAACCTCAAAAATGATGAAAAACGGCGTGCTATAGTATGCCGTATGGTATGGGCTATAGCCCATGGTTCAAGATGATGAAAAACGAGGTTAAAAAAAATCAAAAAACGATGGGCTATAACCCATGTTTTTTTTATTTCCATTTCTTTCAAATCCTCAAAAATGATGAAAAACGGCGTGCTATAGTATGCCGTACGGTATGGGCTATAGCCCATGTTCAAAAATGATGAAAAACGAGGTTAATTTCTTTTTCAAAAAAATCAAAAAACGATGGACTATAACCCATGTTTTTTTTGTTTTTTCATTTTTTTCAAAACCTCAAAAATGATGAAAAACGGCGTGCTATAGTATGCCGTACGGTATGGGCTATAGCCCATGTTCAAAAATGATGAAAAACGAGGTTAAACTTTTTTTTTTCAAAAATTCAAAAAACGATGGGCTATAACCCATGTTTTTGTTTTTTCTTCATTTTTTTCAAAACCTCAAAAATGATGAAAAACGGCGTGCTATAGTATGCCGTACGGTATGGGCTATAGCCCATGTAAAAAAATGATGAAAAACGAGGTTAAAAAAAATCAAAAAACGATGGGCTATAACCCATGTTTTTGTTTTTTCTTCATTTTTTTCAAAACCTCAAAAATGATGAAAAACGGCGTGCTATAGTATGCCGTACGGTATGGGCTATAGCCCATGTAAAAAAATGATGAAAAACGAGGTTAATTTTTTTTTCCAAAAATTAAAAAAACGATGGGCTATAACCCATGTTTTTTTTTTTTTTTTCATTTTTTTCAAAACCTCAAAAATGATGAAAAACGGCGTGCTATAGTATGCCGTATGGTATGGGCTATAGCCCATGGTTCAAAATGATGAAAAACGAGGTTAAAAAAAATCAAAAAACGATGGGCTATAACCCATGTTTTTTTTATTTCCATTTCTTTCAAATCCTCAAAAATGATGAAAAACGGCGTGCTATAGTATGCCGTACGGTATGGGCTATAGCCCATGTTCAAAAATGATGAAAAACGAGGTTAATTTCTTTTTCAAAAAAATCAAAAAACGATGGACTATAACCCATGTTTTTTTTGTTTTTTCATTTTTTTCAAAACCTCAAAAATGATGAAAAACGGCGTGCTATAGTATGCCGTACGGTATGGGCTATAGCCCATGTTCAAAAATGATGAAAAACGAGGTTAAACTTTTTTTTTTCAAAAATTCAAAAAACGATGGACTATAACCCATGTTTTTTTATTTTTATTTTTTTTCAAATCCTCAAAAATGATGAAAAACGGCGTGCTACAGTATGCCGTACGATATGGGCTATTAGACGAGCGTCTAAAAATTTGATAAAAAACGTCTAAAAATAGACGTCTAAAACACGTCTAAAAATAGACGTGTTTTAGACGTCTATTTTTAGACGTTTTTCATCCCATTTTTTGACGCACGTCTAATAGCCGGCTATTGCTCAGTGGGATGGTCAAAAATTTAGAAAAACGAGGATTTTCTTTTTTCAAAAATTCAAAAAACGATGGGCTATAACCCATGTTTGTTTTTTCCCGCCCATTTTTTTCAAATCCTCAAAAATGATGAAAAACGGCGTGCTATAGTATGCCGTACGGTATGGGCTATAGCCCATGTAAAAAAATGATGAAAAACGAGGTTAATTTTTTTTCCAAAAATTCAAAAAACGATGGGCTATAACCCATGTTTTTTTTATTTCCATTTTTTTCAAATCCTCAAAAATGATGAAAAACGGCGTGCTATAGTATGCCGTACGGTATGGGCTATAGCCCATGTTCAAAAATGATGAAAAACGAGGTTAATTTCTTTTTCAAAAAATCAAAAAACGATGGACTATAACCCATGTTTTTTTTATTTTTTATTTTTTTCAAATCCTCAAAAATGATGAAAAACGGCGTGCTACAGTATGCTGTACGATATGGGCTATTAGACGAGCATCTAAAAATTTGATAAAAAACGTCTAAAAATAGACGTGTTTTAGACGTCTATTTTTAGACGTTTTTTAGACGTCTATTTTTAGACGTTTTTCATCCCATTTTTAGACGCACGTCTAATAGCCGGCTATTGCTCAGTGGGATGGTCAAAAATTATGAAAAACGAGGATTTTCTTTTTTCAAAAATTCAAAAAACGATGGGCTATAACCCATGTTTGTTTTTTTTCCCCCATTTTTTTCAAATCCTCAAAAATGATGAAAAACGGCATGCTATAGTATGCCGTACGGTATGGGCTATAGCCCATGTTAAAAAATGATGAAAAACGAGGTAAATTTTTTTTTCTCCAAAAATTAAAAAAACGATGGGCTATAACCCATGTTTTTTTTTTTTTTTTTCATTTTTTTCAAAACCTCAAAAATGATGAAAAACGGCGTGCTATAGTATGCCGTATGGTATGGGCTATAGCCCATGGTCCAAAATGATGAAAAACGAGGTTTAAAAAAAAAAAAAAAAAAGATGGGCTATAACCCATGTTTTTTTTATTTCCATTTTTTTTAAATCCTCAAAAATGATGAAAAACGGCGTGCTATAGTATGCCGTACGGTATGGGCTATAGCCCATGTTCAAAAATGATGAAAAACGAGGTTAATTTCTTTTTCAAAAATTCAAAAAACGATGGACTATAACCCATGTTTTTTTTTTTTTTTTCATTTTTTTCAAAACCTCAAAAATGATGAAAAACGGCGTGCCATAGTATGCCGTATGGTATGGGCCATAACCCATGGTCCAAAATGATGAATAACGAGGTTAAAAAAAAATTCAAAAATTCAAAAAACAATGGGCTATAACCCATGTTTTTTTTTCTTTTTTCAAATCCTCAAAAATGATGAAAAACGGCGTGCTATAGTATGCCGTACGGTATGGGCTATAGCCCATGTTCAAAAATGATGAAAAACGAGGTTAAACTTTTTTTTTTCAAAAATTCAAAAAACGATGGGCTATAACCCATGTTTTTGTTTTTTCTTCATTTTTTTCAAAACCTCAAAAATGATGAAAAACGGCGTGCTATAGTATGCCGTACGGTATGGGCTATAGCCCATGTAAAAAAATGATGAAAAACGAGGTTAAAAAAAATCAAAAAACGATGGGCTATAACCCATGTTTTTGTTTTTTCTTCATTTTTTTCAAAACCTCAAAAATGATGAAAAACGGCGTGCTATAGTATGCCGTACGGTATGGGCTATAGCCCATGTAAAAAAATGATGAAAAACGAGGTTAATTTTTTTTTCCAAAAATTAAAAAAACGATGGGCTATAACCCATGTTTTTTTTTTTTTTTTCATTTTTTTCAAAACCTCAAAAATGATGAAAAACGGCGTGCTATAGTATGCCGTATGGTATGGGCTATAGCCCATGGTTCAAAATGATGAAAAACGAGGTTAAAAAAAATCAAAAAACGATGGGCTATAACCCATGTTTTTTTTATTTCCATTTCTTTCAAATCCTCAAAAATGATGAAAAACGGCGTGCTATAGTATGCCGTACGGTATGGGCTATAGCCCATGTTCAAAAATGATGAAAAACGAGGTTAATTTCTTTTTCAAAAAAATCAAAAAACGATGGACTATAACCCATGTTTTTTTTGTTTTTTCATTTTTTTCAAAACCTCAAAAATGATGAAAAACGGCGTGCTATAGTATGCCGTACGGTATGGGCTATAGCCCATGTTCAAAAATGATGAAAAACGAGGTTAAACTTTTTTTTTTCAAAAATTCAAAAAACGATGGACTATAACCCATGTTTTTTTATTTTTATTTTTTTTCAAATCCTCAAAAATGATGAAAAACGGCGTGCTACAGTATGCCGTACGATATGGGCTATTAGACGAGCGTCTAAAAATTTGATAAAAAACGTCTAAAAATAGACGTCTAAAACACGTCTAAAAATAGACGTGTTTTAGACGTCTATTTTTAGACGTTTTTTAGACGTCTATTTTTAGACGTTTTTCATCCCATTTTTAGACGCATGTCTAATAGCCGGCTATTGCTCAGTGGGATGGTCAAAAATTATGAAAAACGAGGATTTTCTTTTTTCAAAAATTCAAAAAACGATGGGCTATAACCCATGTTTGTTTTTTTTCCCCCATTTTTTTCAAATCCTCAAAAATGATGAAAAACGGCGTGCTATAGTATGCCGTACGGTATGGGCTATAGCCCATGTAAAAAAATGATGAAAAACGAGGTTAATTTTTTTTTCCAAAAATTTAAAAAACGATGGGCTATAACCCCTGTTTTTTTTTTTTGTTTTTTTTTTTTTTCAAAACCTCAAAAATGATGAAAAACGGCATGCTATAGTATGCCGTATGGTATGGGCTATAGCCCATGGTCAAAAATGATGAAAAACGAGGTTAAAAAAAATCAAAAAACGATGGGCTATAACCCATGTTTTTTTTATTTCCATTTTTTTTTAATCCTCAAAAATGATGAAAAACGGCGTGCTATAGTATGCCGTACGGTATGGGCTATAGCCCATGTTCAAAAATGATGAAAAACGAGGTTAATTTCTTTTTCAAAAATTCAAAAAACGATGGACTATTACCCATGTTTTTTTTTTTTTTCCATTTTTTTCAAAACCTCAAAAATGATGAAAAACGGCGTGCTATAGTATGCCGTACGGTATGGGCTATAGCCCATGTTCAAAAATGATGAAAAACGAGGTTAAACTTTTTTTTTTCAAAAATTCAAAAAACGATGGGCTATAACCCATGTTTGTTTTTTTTCCCCCATTTTTTTCAAATCCTCAAAAATGATGAAAAACGGCGTGCTATAGTATGCCGTACGGTATGGGCTATAGCCCATGTTCAAAAATGATGAAAAACGAGGTTAAACTTTTTTTTTTCAAAAATTCAAAAAACGATGGGCTATAACCCATGTTTGTTTTTTTCCCCCCCATTTTTTTCAAATCCTCAAAAATGATGAAAAACGGCGTGCTATAGTATGCCGTACGGTATGGGCTATAGCCCATGTTAAAAAATGATGAAAAACGAGGTTAATCTTTTTTTTTCAAAAATTAAAAAAACGATGGGCTATAACCCATGTTTTGTTTTTTTTTTCGTTTTTTTCAAAACCTCAAAAATGATGAAAAACGGCGTGCTATAGTATGCCGTATGGTATGGGCTATAGCCCATGGTCCAAAATGATGAAAAACGAGGTTAAGAAAAAATCAAAAAACGATGGGCTATAACCCATGTTTTTTTTATTTCCATTTTTTTCAAATCCTCAAAAATGATGAAAAACGGTGTGCTATAGTATGCCGTATGGTATGGGCTATAGCCCATGTTCAAAAATGATGAAAAACGAGGTTAATTTATTTTTCAAAAATAAAAATAAACGATGGACTATAACCCATGTTTTTGTTTTTTCTTCATTTTTTTCAAAACCTCAAAAATTATGAAAAACGGCGTGCCATAGTATGCCGTATGGTATGGGCCATAGCCCATGGTCCAAAATGATGAAAAACGAGGTTAAAAAAAAATTCAAAAATTCAAAAAACGATGGGATATAACCCATGTTTGTTTTTTTTCCCCCATTTTTTCAAATCCTCAAAAATGATGAAAAACGGCGTGCTATAGTATGCCGTACGGTATGGGCTATAGCCCATGTTCAAAAATAATAAAAAACAAGGTTAAACTTTTTTTTTTCAAAAATTCAAAAAACCATGGGCTATAACCCATGTTTTTCATTTTTTTTCATTTTTTTTAAAACCTCAAAAATGATGAAAAACGGCGTGCTATAGTATGCCGTATGGTATGGGCCATAGCCCATGGTCCAAAATGATGAAAAACGAGGTTAAAACAAAATTCAAAAATTCAAAAAACGATGGGCTATAACCCATGTTTTTTTTTGTTTTGTTTTTTTTAATCCTCAAAAATGATGAAAAACGGCGTGCTATTGTATGCCGTACGGTATGGGCTATAGCCCATGTTCAAAAATGATGAAAAACGAGGTTAATTCTTTTTTCAAAAATTCAAAAAACGATGGGCTGCCTATAACCCATGTTTTTTGTTTTTTTTCATTTTTTTTTAATCCTCAAAAATGATGAAAAACGGCGTGCTATAGTATGCCGTACGGTATGGGCCATAGCCCATGATCAAAAATGATGAAAAACGAGGTAATTTATTTTTTTCAAAAATTCAAAAAACTATGGGCTATAACCCATGTTTTTTCTTTCATTTTTTTCAAATCCTCAAAAATGATGAAAAACGGCGTGCTACAGTATGCCTTACGATATGGGCTATTAGACGAGCGTCTAAAAATGGGATAAAAAACGTCTAAAAATAGACGTCTAAAACACGTCTAAAAATAGACGTGTTTTAGACGTCTATTTTTAGACGTTTTTTAGACGTCTATTTTTAGACGTTTTTCAAAAAATTCTAAAATTCAAAAATTCAAAAAACGATGCTATAACCCATGTTTTTTTTTCTCCATTTTTTTCAAAACCTCAATAATGATGAAAAGCGGCGTGCTATAGTATGCCGTATGGTATGGGCCATAGCCTTTGGTCTAAAATGATGAAAAACGAGGTTAAAAAAAATAATCAAAAATTCAAAAAACGATGGGCTATAACCCATGTTTTGTTGTTTTTTTCATTTTTTTCAAAACCTCAAAAATTATGAAAAACGGCGTGCTATAGTATGCCGTACGGTATGGGCCATAGCCCATGGTCCAAAATGATGAAAAACGAGATTTTTTTTTTTAACAAATTCAAAAAACGATGGGCTATAACCCATCGTTCTTTTCATTTTTTTTTAAATCCTCAAAAATGATGAAAAACGGCGTGCTATAGTATGCTGTACGATATGGGCTATATAGCCCATGGTCCAAAATGATGAAAAATGAGGATTAAAAAAATAATCTAAAATTCTAAAAACGATGGGCTATAACCCATCGTTTTTTTATTTTTTTATTTTTTTTCAAATCCTCAATAATGATGAAAAACGGCGTGCTATAGTATGCCGTACGATATGGGCTATAGTCCATGGTCAAAAATTATGAAAAACGAGGATATTTTGTTTTTCAAAAATTCAAAAAACGATGGGCTATAACCCATCGTTCTTTTCATTTTTTTTTCCAAATCCTCAAAAATGATGAAAAACGGTGTGCTATAGTATGCTGTACGATATGGGCTATAGCCCATATCCTCGCGGTGTATAGCGGTGCATGAGAATGGGTGTTGCGGAGGATGAGAGGAATGATCCCCAATGCATTCTCTATGGCAATAGCACAAACTTTGGCATGCTACTAGTCCTACATACTTACACCTAGCAACCCCATTCTAGCCTACTTAGGTTCATCTTACGGTGGACATGTTTGCCTGAAAAGGAATATTTGAAATGTTTCATAGTTTTAGAAATATAGTGCTTTCAAATTTGAGACTTTTAACATGGGGCTCAATGGCAGATTTTGGCACATCAAAAAATCACTTTCACCTAGAAACTCCATTCACACTTTGTATTATTCAGCTTACTGTGGAGACACATGCTGGAACGTTTTACTTTGAAAAGTTTTGTAGTTTCTGAGTTATTTAACTTAAATGCCCAATGCATTCTCTATGGCAATAGCACAAACTTTGGCATGCTACTAGTCCTACATACTTACACCTAGCAACCCCATTCTAGCCTACTTAGGTTCATCTTACGGAAGTTACGGTGGACATGTTTGCCTGAAAAGGAATCTTTGAAAGGTGTCATAGTTTTAGAAATATAGTGCTTTCAAATTTGAGACTTTTAACATGGGGCTCAATGGCAGATTTTGGCACGTCAAAAAATCACTTTCACCTAGAAACTCCAGTCACACTTTTTATTATTCAGCTTTCTGTGGAGACACATGCTGGAAGTTTTTACTTGTGTTGTTTTATGTTTTATAGTTTCTGAGTTATTTAACTTAAACGCCCAATGCATTAAATTCAAAAAACGATGGGATATAACCCATGTTTGTTTTTTTTCCCCCATTTTTTCAAATCCTCAAAAATGATGAAAAACGGCGTGCTATAGTATGCCGTACGGTATGGGCTATAGCCCATGTTCAAAAATAATAAAAAACAAGGTTAAACTTTTTTTTTTCAAAAATTCAAAAAACCATGGGCTATAACCCATGTTTTTCATTTTTTTTCATTTTTTTTAAAACCTCAAAAATGATGAAAAACGGCGTGCTATAGTATGCCGTATGGTATGGGCCATAGCCCATGGTCCAAAATGATGAAAAACGAGGTTAAAACAAAATTCAAAAATTCAAAAAACGATGGGCTATAACCCATGTTTTTTTTTGTTTTGTTTTTTTTAATCCTCAAAAATGATGAAAAACGGCGTGCTATTGTATGCCGTACGGTATGGGCTATAGCCCATGTTCAAAAATGATGAAAAACGAGGTTAATTCTTTTTTCAAAAATTCAAAAAACGATGGGCTGCCTATAACCCATGTTTTTTGTTTTTTTTCATTTTTTTTTAATCCTCAAAAATGATGAAAAACGGCGTGCTATAGTATGCCGTACGGTATGGGCCATAGCCCATGATCAAAAATGATGAAAAACGAGGTTAATTTCTTTTTCAAAAAAATCAAAAAACGATGGACTATAACCCATGTTTTTTTTGTTTTTTCATTTTTTTCAAAACCTCAAAAATGATGAAAAACGGCGTGCTATAGTATGCCGTATGGTATGGGCCATAACCCATGGTCCAAAATGATGAATAACGAGGTTAAAAAAAAATTCAAAAATTCAAAAAACAATGGGCTATAACCCATGTTTTTTTTTCTTTTTTCAAATCCTCAAAAATGATGAAAAACGGCGTGCTATAGTATGCCGTACGGTATGGGCTATAGCCCATGTTCAAAAATGATGAAAAACGAGGTTAAACTTTTTTTTTTCAAAAATTCAAAAAACGATGGGCTATAACCCATGTTTTTGTTTTTTCTTCATTTTTTTCAAAACCTCAAAAATGATGAAAAACGGCGTGCTATAGTATGCCGTACGGTATGGGCTATAGCCCATGTAAAAAAATGATGAAAAACGAGGTTAAAAAAAATCAAAAAACGATGGGCTATAACCCATGTTTTTTTTTTTTTTTTCATTTTTTTCAAAACCTCAAAAATGATGAAAAACGGCGTGCTATAGTATGCCGTATGGTATGGGCTATAGCCCATGGTCCAAAATGATGAAAAACGAGGTTTAAAAAAAAAAAAAAAAAAGATGGGCTATAACCCATGTTTTTTTTATTTCCATTTTTTTTAAATCCTCAAAAATGATGAAAAACGGCGTGCTATAGTATGCCGTACGGTATGGGCTATAGCCCATGTTCAAAAATGATGAAAAACGAGGTTAATTTCTTTTTCAAAAATTCAAAAAACGATGGACTATAACCCATGTTTTTTTTTTTTTTTTCATTTTTTTCAAAACCTCAAAAATGATGAAAAACGGCGTGCCATAGTATGCCGTATGGTATGGGCCATAACCCATGGTCCAAAATGATGAATAACGAGGTTAAAAAAAAATTCAAAAATTCAAAAAACAATGGGCTATAACCCATGTTTTTTTTTCTTTTTTCAAATCCTCAAAAATGATGAAAAACGGCGTGCTATAGTATGCCGTACGGTATGGGCTATAGCCCATGTTCAAAAATGATGAAAAACGAGGTTAAACTTTTTTTTTTCAAAAATTCAAAAAACGATGGGCTATAACCCATGTTTTTGTTTTTTCTTCATTTTTTTCAAAACCTCAAAAATGATGAAAAACGGCGTGCTATAGTATGCCGTACGGTATGGGCTATAGCCCATGTAAAAAAATGATGAAAAACGAGGTTAAAAAAATTAAAAAAACGATGGGCTATAACCCATGTTTTTTTTTTTTTTTTCATTTTTTTCAAAACCTCAAAAATGATGAAAAACGGCGTGCTATAGTATGCCGTATGGTATGGGCTATAGCCCATGGTTCAAAATGATGAAAAACGAGGTTAAAAAAAATCAAAAAACGATGGGCTATAACCCATGTTTTTTTTATTTCCATTTCTTTCAAATCCTCAAAAATGATGAAAAACGGCGTGCTATAGTATGCCGTACGGTATGGGCTATAGCCCATGTTCAAAAATGATGAAAAACGAGGTTAATTTCTTTTTCAAAAAAATCAAAAAACGATGGACTATAACCCATGTTTTTTTTGTTTTTTCATTTTTTTCAAAACCTCAAAAATGATGAAAAACGGCGTGCTATAGTATGCCGTACGGTATGGGCTATAGCCCATGTTCAAAAATGATGAAAAACGAGGTTAAACTTTTTTTTTTCAAAAATTCAAAAAACGATGGACTATAACCCATGTTTTTTTATTTTTATTTTTTTTCAAATCCTCAAAAATGATGAAAAACGGCGTGCTACAGTATGCCGTACGATATGGGCTATTAGACGAGCGTCTAAAAATTTGATAAAAAACGTCTAAAAATAGACGTCTAAAACACGTCTAAAAATAGACGTGTTTTAGACGTCTATTTTTAGACGTTTTTCATCCCATTTTTTGACGCACGTCTAATAGCCGGCTATTGCTCAGTGGGATGGTCAAAAATTTAGAAAAACGAGGATTTTCTTTTTTCAAAAATTCAAAAAACGATGGGCTATAACCCATGTTTGTTTTTTCCCGCCCATTTTTTTCAAATCCTCAAAAATGATGAAAAACGGCGTGCTATAGTATGCCGTACGGTATGGGCTATAGCCCATGTAAAAAAATTATGAAAAACGAGGTTAATTTTTTTTCCAAAAATTCAAAAAACGATGGGCTATAACCCATGTTTTTTTTATTTCCATTTTTTTCAAATCCTCAAAAATGATGAAAAACGGCGTGCTATAGTATGCCGTACGGTATGGGCTATAGCCCATGTTCAAAAATGATGAAAAACGAGGTTAATTTCTTTTTCAAAAAATCAAAAAACGATGGACTATAACCCATGTTTTTTTTATTTTTTATTTTTTTCAAATCCTCAAAAATGATGAAAAACGGCGTGCTACAGTATGCTGTACGATATGGGCTATTAGACGAGCGTCTAAAAATTTGATAAAAAACGTCTAAAAATAGACGTGTTTTAGACGTCTATTTTTAGATGTTTTTTAGACGTCTATTTTTAGACGTTTTTCATCCCATTTTTAGACGCACGTCTAATAGCCGGCTATTGCTCAGTGGGATGGTCAAAAATTATGAAAAACGAGGATTTTCTTTTTTCAAAAATTCAAAAAACGATGGGCTATAACCCATGTTTGTTTTTTTTCCCCCATTTTTTTCAAATCCTCAAAAATGATGAAAAACGGCATGCTATAGTATGCCGTACGGTATGGGCTATAGCCCATGTTAAAAAATGATGAAAAACGAGGTAAATTTTTTTTTCTCCAAAAATTAAAAAAACGATGGGCTATAACCCATGTTTTTTTTTTTTTTTTTCATTTTTTTCAAAACCTCAAAAATGATGAAAAACGGCGTGCTATAGTATGCCGTATGGTATGGGCTATAGCCCATGGTCCAAAATGATGAAAAACGAGGTTTAAAAAAAATAAAAATAAAGATGGGCTATAACCCATGTTTTTTTTATTTCCATTTTTTTTAAATCCTCAAAAATGATGAAAAACGGCGTGCTATAGTATGCCGTACGGTATGGGCTATAGCCCATGTTCAAAAATGATGAAAAACGAGGTTAATTTCTTTTTCAAAAATTCAAAAAACGATGGACTATAACCCATGTTTTTTTTTTTTTTTTCATTTTTTTCAAAACCTCAAAAATGATGAAAAACGGCGTGCCATAGTATGCCGTATGGTATGGGCCATAACCCATGGTCCAAAATGATGAATAACGAGGTTAAAAAAAAATTCAAAAATTCAAAAAACAATGGGCTATAACCCATGTTTTTTTTTCTTTTTTCAAATCCTCAAAAATGATGAAAAACGGCGTGCTATAGTATGCCGTACGGTATGGGCTATAGCCCATGTTCAAAAATGATGAAAAACGAGGTTAAACTTTTTTTTTTCAAAAATTCAAAAAACGATGGGCTATAACCCATGTTTTTGTTTTTTCTTCATTTTTTTCAAAACCTCAAAAATGATGAAAAACGGCGTGCTATAGTATGCCGTACGGTATGGGCTATAGCCCATGTAAAAAAATGATGAAAAACGAGGTTAAAAAAAATCAAAAAACGATGGGCTATAACCCATGTTTTTGTTTTTTCTTCATTTTTTTCAAAACCTCAAAAATGATGAAAAACGGCGTGCTATAGTATGCCGTACGGTATGGGCTATAGCCCATGTAAAAAAATGATGAAAAACGAGGTTAATTTTTTTTTCCAAAAATTAAAAAAACGATGGGCTATAACCCATGTTTTTTTTTTTTTTTTCATTTTTTTCAAAACCTCAAAAATGATGAAAAACGGCGTGCTATAGTATGCCGTATGGTATGGGCTATAGCCCATGGTTCAAAATGATGAAAAACGAGGTTAAAAAAAATCAAAAAACGATGGGCTATAACCCATGTTTTTTTTATTTCCATTTCTTTCAAATCCTCAAAAATGATGAAAAACGGCGTGCTATAGTATGCCGTACGGTATGGGCTATAGCCCATGTTCAAAAATGATGAAAAACGAGGTTAATTTCTTTTTCAAAAAAATCAAAAAACGATGGACTATAACCCATGTTTTTTTTGTTTTTTCATTTTTTTCAAAACCTCAAAAATGATGAAAAACGGCGTGCTATAGTATGCCGTACGGTATGGGCTATAGCCCATGTTCAAAAATGATGAAAAACGAGGTTAAACTTTTTTTTTTCAAAAATTCAAAAAACGATGGACTATAACCCATGTTTTTTTATTTTTATTTTTTTTCAAATCCTCAAAAATGATGAAAAACGGCGTGCTACAGTATGCCGTACGATATGGGCTATTAGACGAGCGTCTAAAAATTTGATAAAAAACGTCTAAAAATAGACGTCTAAAACACGTCTAAAAATAGACGTGTTTTAGACGTCTATTTTTAGACGTTTTTTAGACGTCTATTTTTAGACGTTTTTCATCCCATTTTTAGACGCATGTCTAATAGTCGGCTATTGCTCAGTGGGATGGTCAAAAATTATGAAAAACGAGGATTTTCTTTTTTCAAAAATTCAAAAAACGATGGGCTATAACCCATGTTTGTTTTTTTTCCCCCATTTTTTTCAAATCCTCAAAAATGATGAAAAACGGCGTGCTATAGTATGCCGTACGGTATGGGCTATAGCCCATGTAAAAAAATGATGAAAAACGAGGTTAATTTTTTTTTCCAAAAATTTAAAAAACGATGGGCTATAACCCCTGTTTTTTTTTTTTTTTTTTTTTTTTTCAAAACCTCAAAAATGATGAAAAACGGCATGCTATAGTATGCCGTATGGTATGGGCTATAGCCCATGGTCAAAAATGATGAAAAACGAGGTTAAAAAAAATCAAAAAACGATGGGCTATAACCCATGTTTTTTTTATTTCCATTTTTTTTAAATCCTCAAAAATGATGAAAAACGGCGTGCTATAGTATGCCGTACGGTATGGGCTATAGCCCATGTTCAAAAATGATGAAAAACGAGGTTAATTTCTTTTTCAAAAATTCAAAAAACGATGGACTATTACCCATGTTTTTTTTTTTTTTCCATTTTTTTCAAAACCTCAAAAATGATGAAAAACGGCGTGCTATAGTATGCCGTACGGTATGGGCTATAGCCCATGTTCAAAAATGATGAAAAACGAGGTTAAACTTTTTTTTTTCAAAAATTCAAAAAACGATGGGCTATAACCCATGTTTGTTTTTTTTCCCCCATTTTTTTCAAATCCTCAAAAATGATGAAAAACGGCGTGCTATAGTATGCCGTACGGTATGGGCTATAGCCCATGTTCAAAAATGATGAAAAACGAGGTTAAACTTTTTTTTTTCAAAAATTCAAAAAACGATGGGCTATAACCCATGTTTGTTTTTTTCCCCCCCATTTTTTTCAAATCCTCAAAAATGATGAAAAACGGCGTGCTATAGTATGCCGTACGGTATGGGCTATAGCCCATGTTAAAAAATGATGAAAAACGAGGTTAATCTTTTTTTTTCAAAAATTAAAAAAACGATGGGCTATAACCCATGTTTTGTTTTTTTTTTCGTTTTTTTCAAAACCTCAAAAATGATGAAAAACGGCGTGCTATAGTATGCCGTATGGTATGGGCTATAGCCCATGGTCCAAAATGATGAAAAACGAGGTTAAGAAAAAATCAAAAAACGATGGGCTATAACCCATGTTTTTTTTATTTCCATTTTTTTCAAATCCTCAAAAATGATGAAAAACGGTGTGCTATAGTATGCCGTATGGTATGGGCTATAGCCCATGTTCAAAAATGATGAAAAACGAGGTTAATTTATTTTTCAAAAATAAAAATAAACGATGGACTATAACCCATGTTTTTGTTTTTTCTTCATTTTTTTCAAAACCTCAAAAATTATGAAAAACGGCGTGCCATAGTATGCCGTATGGTATGGGCCATAGCCCATGGTCCAAAATGATGAAAAACGAGGTTAAAAAAAAATTCAAAAATTCAAAAAACGATGGGATATAACCCATGTTTGTTTTTTTTCCCCCATTTTTTCAAATCCTCAAAAATGATGAAAAACGGCGTGCTATAGTATGCCGTACGGTATGGGCTATAGCCCATGTTCAAAAATAATAAAAAACAAGGTTAAACTTTTTTTTTTCAAAAATTCAAAAAACCATGGGCTATAACCCATGTTTTTCATTTTTTTTCATTTTTTTTAAAACCTCAAAAATGATGAAAAACGGCGTGCTATAGTATGCCGTATGGTATGGGCCATAGCCCATGGTCCAAAATGATGAAAAACGAGGTTAAAACAAAATTCAAAAATTCAAAAAACGATGGGCTATAACCCATGTTTTTTTTTGTTTTGTTTTTTTTAATCCTCAAAAATGATGAAAAACGGCGTGCTATTGTATGCCGTACGGTATGGGCTATAGCCCATGTTCAAAAATGATGAAAAACGAGGTTAATTCTTTTTTCAAAAATTCAAAAAACGATGGGCTGCCTATAACCCATGTTTTTTGTTTTTTTTCATTTTTTTTTAATCCTCAAAAATGATGAAAAATGGCGTGCTATAGTATGCCGTACGGTATGGGCCATAGCCCATGATCAAAAATGATGAAAAACGAGGTAATTTATTTTTTTCAAAAATTCAAAAAACTATGGGCTATAACCCATGTTTTTTCTTTCATTTTTTTCAAATCCTCAAAAATGATGAAAAACGGCGTGCTACAGTATGCCTTACGATATGGGCTATTAGACGAGCGTCTAAAAATGGGATAAAAAACGTCTAAAAATAGACGTCTAAAACACGTCTAAAAATAGACGTGTTTTAGACGTCTATTTTTAGACGTTTTTTAGACGTCTATTTTTAGACGTTTTTCAAAAAATTCTAAAATTCAAAAATTCAAAAAACGATGCTATAACCCATGTTTTTTTTTCTCCATTTTTTTCAAAACCTCAATAATGATGAAAAGCGGCGTGCTATAGTATGCCGTATGGTATGGGCCATAGCCTTTGGTCTAAAATGATGAAAAACGAGGTTAAAAAAAATAATCAAAAATTCAAAAAACGATGGGCTATAACCCATGTTTTGTTGTTTTTTTCATTTTTTTCAAAACCTCAAAAATTATGAAAAACGGCGTGCTATAGTATGCCGTACGGTATGGGCCATAGCCCATGGTCCAAAATGATGAAAAACGAGATTTTTTTTTTTAACAAATTCAAAAAACGATGGGCTATAACCCATCGTTCTTTTCATTTTTTTTTAAATCCTCAAAAATGATGAAAAACGGCGTGCTATAGTATGCTGTACGATATGGGCTATATAGCCCATGGTCCAAAATGATGAAAAATGAGGATTAAAAAAATAATCTAAAATTCTAAAAACGATGGGCTATAACCCATCGTTTTTTTATTTTTTTATTTTTTTTTAAATCCTCAATAATGATGAAAAACGGCGTGCTATAGTATGCCGTACGATATGGGCTATAGTCCATGGTCAAAAATTATGAAAAACGAGGATATTTTGTTTTTCAAAAATTCAAAAAACGATGGGCTATAACCCATCGTTCTTTTCATTTTTTTTTTCAAATCCTCAAAAATGATGAAAAACGGTGTGCTATAGTATGCTGTACGATATGGGCTATAGCCCATATCCTCGCGGTGTATAGCGGTGCATGAGAATGGGTGTTGCGGAGGATGAGAGGAATGATCCCCAATGCATTCTCTATGGCAATAGCACAAACTTTGGCATGCTACTAGTCCTACATACTTACACCTAGCAACCCCATTCTAGCCTACTTAGGTTCATCTTACGGTGGACATGTTTGCCTGAAAAGGAATATTTGAAATGTTTCATAGTTTTAGAAATATAGTGCTTTCAAATTTGAGACTTTTAACATGGGGCTCAATGGCAGATTTTGGCACATCAAAAAATCACTTTCACCTAGAAACTCCATTCACACTTTGTATTATTCAGCTTACTGTGGAGACACATGCTGGAACGTTTTACTTTGAAAAGTTTTGTAGTTTCTGAGTTATTTAACTTAAATGCCCAATGCATTCTCTATGGCAATAGCACAAACTTTGGCATGCTACTAGTCCTACATACTTACACCTAGCAACCCCATTCTAGCCTACTTAGGTTCATCTTACGGAAGTTACGGTGGACATGTTTGCCTGAAAAGGAATCTTTGAAAGGTGTCATAGTTTTAGAAATATAGTGCTTTCAAATTTGAGACTTTTAACATGGGGCTCAATGGCAGATTTTGGCACGTCAAAAAATCACTTTCACCTAGAAACTCCAGTCACACTTTTTATTATTCAGCTTTCTGTGGAGACACATGCTGGAAGTTTTTACTTGTGTTGTTTTATGTTTTATAGTTTCTGAGTTATTTAACTTAAACGCCCAATGCATTAAATTCAAAAAACGATGGGATATAACCCATGTTTGTTTTTTTTCCCCCATTTTTTCAAATCCTCAAAAATGATGAAAAACGGCGTGCTATAGTATGCCGTACGGTATGGGCTATAGCCCATGTTCAAAAATAATAAAAAACAAGGTTAAACTTTTTTTTTTCAAAAATTCAAAAAACCATGGGCTATAACCCATGTTTTTCATTTTTTTTCATTTTTTTTAAAACCTCAAAAATTATGAAAAACGGCGTGCTATAGTATGCCGTATGGTATGGGCCATAGCCCATGGTCCAAAATGATGAAAAACGAGGTTAAAACAAAATTCAAAAATTCAAAAAACGATGGGCTATAACCCATGTTTTTTTTTGTTTTGTTTTTTTTAATCCTCAAAAATGATGAAAAACGGCGTGCTATTGTATGCCGTACGGTATGGGCTATAGCCCATGTTCAAAAATGATGAAAAACGAGGTTAATTCTTTTTTCAAAAATTCAAAAAACGATGGGCTGCCTATAACCCATGTTTTTTGTTTTTTTTTGTTTTTTTTTAATCCTCAAAAATGATGAAAAACGGCGTGCTATAGTATGCCGTACGGTATGGGCCATAGCCCATGATCAAAAATGATGAAAAACGAGGTAATTTATTTTTTTCAAAAATTCAAAAAACTATGGGCTATAACCCATGTTTTTTCTTTCATTTTTTTCAAATCCTCAAAAATGATGAAAAACGGCGTGCTACAGTATGCCTTACGATATGGGCTATTAGACGAGCGTCTAAAAATGGGATAAAAAACGTCTAAAAATAGACGTCTAAAACACGTCTAAAAATAGACGTGTTTTAGACGTCTATTTTTAGACGTTTTTTAGACGTCTATTTTTAGACGTTTTTCAAAAAATTCTAAAATTCAAAAATTCAAAAAACGATGCTATAACCCATGTTTTTTTTTCTCCATTTTTTTCAAAACCTCAATAATGATGAAAAGCGGCGTGCTATAGTATGCCGTATGGTATGGGCCATAGCCTTTGGTCTAAAATGATGAAAAACGAGGTTAAAAAAAATAATCAAAAATTCAAAAAACGATGGGCTATAACCCATGTTTTGTTGTTTTTTTCATTTTTTTCAAAACCTCAAAAATTATGAAAAACGGCGTGCTATAGTATGCCGTACGGTATGGGCCATAGCCCATGGTCCAAAATGATGAAAAACGAGATTTTTTTTTTTAACAAATTCAAAAAACGATGGGCTATAACCCATCGTTCTTTTCATTTTTTTTTAAATCCTCAAAAATGATGAAAAACGGCGTGCTATAGTATGCTGTACGATATGGGCTATATAGCCCATGGTCCAAAATGATGAAAAATGAGGATTAAAAAAATAATCTAAATTTCTAAAAACGATGGGCTATAACCCATCGTTTTTTTAATTTTTTATTTTTTTTCAAATCCTCAATAATGATGAAAAACGGCGTGCTATAGTATGCCGTACGATATGGGCTATAGTCCATGGTCAAAAATTATGAAAAACGAGGATATTTTGTTTTTCAAAAATTCAAAAAACGATGGGCTATAACCCATCGTTCTTTTCATTTTTTTTTTCAAATCCTCAAAAATGATGAAAAACGGTGTGCTATAGTATGCTGTACGATATGGGCTATAGCCCATATCCTCGCGGTGTATAGCGGTGCATGAGAATGGGTGTTGCGGAGGATGAGAGGAATGATCCCCAATGCATTCTCTATGGCAATAGCACAAACTTTGGCATGCTACTAGTCCTACATACTTACACCTAGCAACCCCATTCTAGCCTACTTAGGTTCATCTTACGGTGGACATGTTTGCCTGAAAAGGAATATTTGAAATGTTTCATAGTTTTAGAAATATAGTGCTTTCAAATTTGAGACTTTTAACATGGGGCTCAATGGCAGATTTTGGCACATCAAAAAATCACTTTCACCTAGAAACTCCATTCACACTTTGTATTATTCAGCTTACTGTGGAGACACATGCTGGAACGTTTTACTTTGAAAAGTTTTGTAGTTTCTGAGTTATTTAACTTAAATGCCCAATGCATTCTCTATGGCAATAGCACAAACTTTGGCATGCTACTAGTCCTACATACTTACACCTAGCAACCCCATTCTAGCCTACTTAGGTTCATCTTACGGAAGTTACGGTGGACATGTTTGCCTGAAAAGGAATCTTTGAAAGGTGTCATAGTTTTAGAAATATAGTGCTTTCAAATTTGAGACTTTTAACATGGGGCTCAATGGCAGATTTTGGCACGTCAAAAAATCACTTTCACCTAGAAACTCCAGTCACACTTTTTATTATTCAGCTTTCTGTGGAGACACATGCTGGAAGTTTTTACTTGTGTTGTTTTATGTTTTATAGTTTCTGAGTTATTTAACTTAAACGCCCAATGCATTATCTGGCAATAGCACAAACTTTGGCATGTTACTAGTCCTACATACTTAAAGGACAACTTTAGTTTTTTTCAACCAAGGTTCATGTTTTAGGTTGTTATTAGAGAAACTAAAAGGTGAATGTTAATTTTCTTTCATTTGCTGCTTTCTTTCGTTTTAGGGATTTTCGCCGTTTTTGACAGGGGGGCGGGGGCATTCGAGCATGGGGCTAAATTTGTATTTCTTTACAATTTTGTATGGCGATTTATTTTTTTATTATTTACTATAGTCCTACTAGACACCAAGAAATTACATCTGGCCACAAAAGATCACAGGATCTATTGAATGTGACAAACTGACATATTGAGCCTATACACACAGTATAAGCCTGCACAGTAGGCTACCTTCACATTCAGTAGATCCTGTGATCTTCTGTGGTCAGATGTAATTTCCTGGGGTTTATTAGGACTATAGTAAATAATAAAAAAATAAATCGCCATAACATTTTGTAAAAAAATACATATTTAGCCCCATGCTCGAATGCCCCCGCCCCCCTTTCAAAAAGAGCTAAAATCCCTAAAACGAAAGAAAGCAGCAAATGAAAAAGAAATAACACTCATATTTTAGTTTCTCTAATAACAACCTAAAACATGAACCTTGGTTGGAAAAAACTAAAGTTGTCCTTTAAACCTACCAACCCCATTCTAGCCTACTTAGGTTCATCTTACGGTGGACAAGGAATCTTTGAATTTCGACATTTTTTTTACATTTTTGACCATGGGCTTTAGCCCATATCGTACGGCATACTATAGGATGCCGGTTTACATCATTTTTGAGGATTTGAAAAAAAGACGAAAATCACTCCGCGACGATGGACCATGGTCTCGGAGGGATTTTCGTCTTTTTTTCAAATCCTCGTTTTTCATCATTTTTGACCATGGGCTATATGCCCATCTCAGACGGCATACTATAGCACGCCGTTTTTCATCATTTTTGAGGATTTGAAAAAATTACGAAAATCACTTCGCTTTTCCGTGATTTTCACATTTTTTTCAAATACTCCGAAATTGTGAAAAACATAGCATGCCCTCGTGAAAAACGACATACTATAGAATCGCGCACTATAGCGCGTCGCTCAATGACCTTGACCAGTATAGTATGACATGCTATAGTATGCCCTCCGAGACCATGGACTATAGCCTTTCGCTTTTGTATACGCTGTTGTATATTGTGTACACATAATATAGGCTAGTATTTTATATAGAGAGGTTTTATTATGTGAAGAGAGTTTAATTGTTTAAGTGCTTTGCATATATGAAATGTCTTGTCGTAGTTTCACTGTTTTGCCTCATTCTATATATTTACTTAAATAAAGATTGCTCTGTTTTACATTTAAAACCCTTGTCTGGTGGACTGGGCCGTGGCTCAGCAGTCCAGGCACCTTGGCCGGTAGTCCAAGTCTGGCAGTGTGCCATGGGTTCGACTCCCGATCCCGACGGCTTTTACTGCATGTCACTCCCCCAGTTCCTGTCAGCCTACTGTCTGTCCCTCTATAAAATATATAAAAACAAAGGCAAAAACCAAAAAGAAAAGAAACTCGTCTGTGGGCCTTCATTTATAGTAGTCATTTTTGGGTGACTTTTTTTAGACTTAGAAAAACTTGATTTTGTTTTATCGGTATAGGTCCAAGGTTCGTGTAGAAATGTTTGGGCATTTTGATCAAAGATTCCGGGAGAAGAGAAATACAATTCAAAATGGCAGGTGAGCTGTCAGGTCAAAAGTCAGAACACGAACATGAGGCATGAAGAGACACATGGGTATCAAAGTTTTATTGCTCACGGTCAAATGGTTCATGAGCTATACCCGTTTAAAGTTTGCATTTTCAGTTGAGTGCTATAGCGCCACCCATTGGCCAATGGTTGTGGGCTTCGCGTCCTCATCGTTTCGCATTGGAAATCAGGGCCAATCGTCATTTTTAAATGATTGGCATTGGGAGCCCAAGAAATTAAAAATAAATAAAGTGTATGGTAGAGGGCTACCATATTGCCAAGTTTCACAGTTTAGCCAGAACTGCCATTTTTGTTGGAAGGAGAGAGAAATAACGGATCAAGAGTCCCTTCGGGCTTGGTCCCCAAGTAGACTTTTTTGTAATTTACAATTGAATTTTTACAGTCCAAGTACTAATTCTTAAGTAGACTTTTAACCCAACTGTGAGTACAAACACAGTAAAGAGCCTGGGGGTTATCTATGAAAAGGAAACAATGAGCAGAAAATGAACCATGTAAATACAACAAATTGAGGGCACCGCAGGGAGTTGAACCCAGTTCTGGTAAACCAGGAGTACCACACCAGTGCCTTAGTTTGTGTTATAATTTACAGGTCCAAATCAGTCATTAGTTTCAAATGTGCTAAATATTTTTTAAACTTACTCTTGCCGACCTCCTGCAGCAAGATCATTTTATGATAAAAACAAGCAAAAGTCCTTAATAGCCTACACGCTCAATTTGAATCATGACTATAAATGATAGCCATGATTATGTCTTTATACAATTGAAAACCGGAAGACTCCACAGATACCTTAAGGAAAACTCCTCAGACATAAACTAAGAAAATATTTTTATTTTTCCGTGCTCATAAAGTGCTGCAAAGTGCTAAGTGAAAACTGCAGCAGAAAACTTTGGGGGCATAGGCCCATCGTGTCAGGATGAGATCCAAGTAGGACCCAAATGCGAGGAAGTCAGAATCAAGTGGGAGTTTATTTTAACAGAGGTTTGCAGGAGAGCAACACCATCAAACAAACAGACTTGGAGATCAGGTTTACAAGACAATAAAGAATAATCCAACAGAGAACACAACCAAACACAGGGTTTAAATAGGCACAAGATTAACAGGACACAGGTGAGCTCAAATCAAATCAACACAAGGATTGGCTGGGGGAAAACAAGACACAGGTGAAACAAAGAATCAAAAATCAGGGAAGGTGAGACAAGGCAGGAACCAACTACAAAGGAAAACAGGAAACACAAAGCATCTCTTCAAAATAATATTCAAGAACACCATAGCATAACTTCAGAATAAGTTTCAAGAACAACAAAAACAACACACGAAAGGCAGATCGTGACACATCGTCAATGCCTCACCTACTGACCGGCATGAATGATGAAGTTTTAGCTGGAAATGGCAGCATAAATAAATCACATCAATACACACCACATAATGTGATCTGAACTGAAGCGATGAAGCGTCACTCGCACATTAAAAAAGACATACATCACATCAACCAACATCACATGCCTAGCCCTAACCTTACCCTATGTTCATTATGTGATGTGGGATGACGTGATGAAGCCTTACTCACAAATGTGAAATGATACGAGACATAAACACACATCACATACCAGGCCTGTGTTCATATGTGATGTGGGCTTACGCTTTACTCACAAATTAGATCTGATAATAGCACCAACAATAGTCTTATGACCTAGAGGTTTGCTGCTGCACTTTAAGCACTTAAGAGCGCTTTATGAACATGAACAAAATAAAATAAATTTTCTTGGTCTCTGCCCAAGTTGGCCTTAGGTTTGTGGCACGAGTAAAAATGTTCAAAATAATTGCACACATTAAAAAAGAGAGATAGAGAAGACAATTTATGCCATTTGTGGACAATTGACATAAATTACATGAGGTGCAAATTATGCAATGGCAGCAGCATTCTTTGCGCCCCAATATTTGTCAGCAATACAGCAACACTATGAACATTAGTACACAAACACTATGGATGACATTAGAACACAACAGCAATAAACACAATGTATGACGTGAATGACGAGCTAGCTGCAATTGCTGTGAACTGACGCTTTACTGGCAAATGTGAAACGATACAGCTCCAAATGAGAAACTGTACGCGAGACATGACCCGAATCTCTCTCACACACACTCACACACACACACACACACACACACACACACACACACACACTAGTGAAGAACTATAGTGTCATAGATAGGCAAGAAAGAAATAAGAAATGACTTATTTAAAATAAAGTAAAATGCGATTAAAAACTCTGACCACAAAACAAAGAATAGAGAAGAGAAAATGGGAGAAAAGATGGTCGGGTAGAAACCTTATATGTCCAAAACAGTTACATTTCTGGACCAAAAACAACCTGTGATCCAATGATATGTATTATTAATATAATAATGTGTTCCAATGTTATTAGTCACAAGCTCTAATGTACAGAACATACATATTTGATGTGGAAAGACTTTACCCGTAAATTATGTTAAACGATAAAAAGGAAGGAGGTAGAGCCTGCACACCATTTTGGTAAAGAATTACTTTATTGAGTTAAACGACATTTCGATCTTGATAGATCTTCATCAGGTCAGTATGTTGATCAGTACATCCTGACCTAACAAAGATCTATCAAGATCGAAACGTTGTCGTTTAACTCAATAAAGTAACCCTTTACCAAAATAATTGTGTGCGGGCCCTACCTCCTTCCATAATTGCCTTATAGGCCCTGCACCCACTGTCGAGGTGCGTGTAAATAAGTATGCTTTGAAACGATAAATAAATCACATGCCTCCACAAACATCACATAACGGCATGTGATGTGGACTGGCATTATACACACAAATTAAGTGAAACGATACATGACGTGAAAGACAACCTACGGTATGGTAGCATGTAGCACACATAAACAAGCAGCAGGAATCAAAAGGTTAACTAACCTTCACTGCTAACAGCACCCAGCAGTGGCAACAGCATAGAGTTCGTACCTCCTGTCAGCTTGACGTTCTGAAATGGCAGGGCAGAAGAATAATTAGTTGTCGGCCTACAGGATGACATTTTGGAAGTCATAACAGTCACTGACAGGGCTGTGTCACCATTATTTCACTATATAGTCACAAATTTTGATTAACGAGTCAACCCATTAAAGGGCCACGTCACCCAATTCCAAAGACGTGGAGTGAGAGATTGTCCTCTAGGTTCATATCCATGTGAAAGTTCTAGCACAAAACGTGTATTTAGTCAAATATTTCGACTTTTCCATCGCATTCACACGGACACCCTTCACTCGGGGCAAAGGGGTCCAGAATGACAGCTGGATTGAATTTACCAAATCTTCCTCTGACCACACCCCCACAAACACCAATTAACCAGGGAAACACACCATCGGCAGGTGCATTGCGATAGGTGCTGGGTAATTAATCACACCACCTGTCAATTGTGCCCCAAAGTTGAGTTTACCTGATGACGTTTGTGATGGTCAAAGGAAGTTTTGATAAATTTAGGCCTGGGCTATACGTCTCTAGGTTTTTATAAAACGGATATTTTCGTACTCCGTTGTCGTATGGGCAGGGGCCCATACGACAAAGATATCTGTGTCCACACATACAACCCAAAACGATACTTTTTGACTCCAACAAGCATGCCAGGCCAGTAGGTGGCGATAAGAAATATGTAACGCAATAGAAAAAAATTCTGAGCATGCGCGGTGAGCTGGTTTCCCAATAAATCCCCCCACGTAACCCGGTAGTACTAAAAACAAAACAAACAAGGCATGCAGACAGGACTCCGTCTAGTGAGCAACTTTGGAACTCACCTTCTAATATAAACACAAACCCCATTTTCCCAGCTGACTCGCTAGCCTAGTGGAATACTACGCACACTTGTAATCTGGTGCAGCTTGTGAAAAAGTGGAGATATTTGACTAAACAAACATTTTATGATAATGACTCACATGGATATGAAAGTTGAGGACCATATCGGACTCCCAAGTCTTTATTTCAAAGACTTGGGAGTAAGATATGGTCCTCAAGTTTCATATCCATTTATTGAGCGAGTACACACGGAGCGCCGACCACATTTATGCTGCCATTCTGCCACTGCAACCGCAAGACTTTAATCGTAACACAAGACAACACATTTTGAGCTTGTAGATCTGCTACTTTCAAATTCAAATTCTGAGAAGTACGTTTGTACATTTGAGTTTTCCACCCAGCAGAGATAGACATTTATTTTAGATGAATCTTATGAATGTAACTGCCAGTTACAACTTGTGTTACCATTATGTTATTTGAGTAAAAGTGGCATGAAAATGTACTCATTATGCAGAATGTCCCATTTCAAATGTGTTAAAATAGCAGATCTACAAGCTTGCAATGCATTGTGAGCACACACACACACACTATGGTCGGACGAGCACCTCGTTGATTGTTCAATGATGAAAAACGAGGATTTGAAAAAAAGACGAAAATCACTCGAGACACGACACCATCAGGGATGAGAATGGCTGCCCTGCTGTTGCTGTCAATAGAATATCTATTCTAAACCTGGAAGAGTTACTTGTCAAACAGTACAATCAAGATTTCAGTGAAAGAGCCAGTAATGAAACGGAGGAAATGTCAAGAGAAGAGGCCAAATTCCTTGATATTATAAACCACTCAGCAAAAATTAAAGATGGACATTACTGCCTAAACTTACCTTTCAAACAAGAAGATCCCATCATGCCAAATAACCGTTGTATTGCAGAGCAACGCATCCAGAGCCTGAAACGCAAGTTCAACAAAGATGAGAAGTTCCATGATGAATACACATCTTTCCTCACAGACATGATTAACAGTGGCTACGCTGAATTGGGGCCAGTGGACCAGCTGAATCGAAGTGATGGAAAACTCTGGTATATCCCACATCATGGTGTGCATCACTCAAAGAAAGGCACCTTGAGAGTGGTCTTTGACTGTGGAGCAGTCTTTAAAGGAACATCACTTAACTTTCAACTGCTTCAGGGTCCCGATCTGACTAACTCACTTATTGGAGTCCTCACCAGATTCAGACAGGAACCAGTTGCCTTGATGGCAGACATCAAAGCCATGTTCCATCAGGTTAAGGTCTCGGATGAACATGTTGATTACCTGCGATTCCTATGGTGGCCTGAAGGTGATGTGCAGCAAAATCTGGCCGAATACAGAATGAAGGTACATCTTTTTGGAGCTGTGTCATCACCAAGTTGTGCCAATTTCTCTTTGAGAAAGACTGCTGAAGACAACCAAGCTCACTTTCCACCTGAAGTGACAAACACAGTAAATAACAACTTTTATGTTGATGATTGTCTGAAATCCATGCCCACAGAACGAGAAGCAGTACAATTAGTCAAAGACCTGACTGCTCTCTGCCAGAGGGGTGGATTCATTTTGTCAAAATGGATCAGCAACAGCCGTGCCGTGTTAACTTCTATTCCACATGAGCACAGGGCCAAAGAGATCAAGGAGTTGGACTTGGACAAGGACAATCTGCCAGTGGAAAGAGCTCTAGGATTACACTGGTGTGTTGAAACAGATGTGTTCAAGTTCACAAATACGGCACCTGAAAGACCACACACTAGACGTGGCATCTTGTCTGTGGTTGGCTCTATATATGACCCTTTAGGATTTCTATCACCATTTGCGCTGCCAGCCAAGCTGATGATGCAGGAGCTCTGCAGGAGGAGGCTTGGATGGGATGAAGCCATACCCGAAGTCTTCTCACAGCAGTGGACAGGATGGCTAGCGGATCTGAAGCAAGTGGTGGAGTTCAAAGTGGACAGGTGTATTAAACCTAAGAACTTTGGTCAAATCACACACTCACAGCTACATCACTTTTCGGATGCCAGCGAAAGTGGCTATGGATCGGTGTCCTACCTAAGACTGGAGAACAGTGACGGAGAAGTGCATATTGCATTCATGATAGGAAAATCCAGAGTGGCACCACTGAAACAAATGACAATTCCAAGAATGGAGCTGGCAGCAGCAGTCCTGGCTATCCGAGTTGACAAAATGCTGCGTAGGGACTTGCAGCTGCCACTGGATAGGTCCATTTTCTGGACTGATAGCACTACAGTGCTGAAGTACATAAACAATGAAACAAAACGTTTTCAAACATTTGTAGCAAACAGGATTTCTCTTGTGAGAGATGCTACTGATGTATCACAATGGAAATATGTGAGTACAAAGGAAAACCCTGCAGATGCAGCATCAAGAGGGCTGACAGCAGACCGCTTTCTAAGCTGCAAGAAATGGATCAGAGGACCAGATTTCCTCTGCAGATCAAATTATGATTGGCCTAACTTGCCCTTTGAATCAACAATATCCGCCAATGATCCAGAAATCAAACCTGACATCACAGTAAATGTCATTATCAAAGATCAACTGAACCCAACCAATTATCTGATCCACTACTTCTCATCATGGATGAGGCTGAAGACTGCTGTAGCTTGGCTTCTTAAAGTAAAGACCACACTCTTGCAACTGACTAGAAGGAGAAAGGAGCTTCAAGCTGCTGTGAGCAGTGTTGAAAAGGATCCTGTCAAACTAAAGGAGAAGGTTGAAGAGGAGATGCAAGTCTTTAAAGGTATTATGACATGATTTATAACATAATTTTAACAACATTAAAAGTCTTGGCCATGGTCCTTCAAACGTGTCTAAAAAGTTTGAACACTCAACTCCACTCCAGTATTTCTTGACACGAGTTTTTGTGCATGTGTAAAGTTCATCCTGAGAAGCCATGGAAAAACACATTATTTTAGCCTGTAGATGTCGGTAATTCCCCCTTTCCTGTCAACCCAAGATGCGCTTATTTGACAACGTGGTAGGAACGTCGTCAAAAATAAAAGAGTCATCTAGGCCAGTTGGTATCCTGTGTTGATTGACACAGCCAACAAAAGAGCAGATTGATTTTTCTCTAGAAGCCATTATTAGTAAGTATTACAAAGAAACAAAGTCGCGATCACAATGAGGAAGCGGAGAAGAGAGGGTAGGCACTAGGCAGGGAGCAGAGGGGAGGGGGCGGAGGTTTAGCGGAGATCTACGTATATCTCTGCCGTCCAACCAGATGAGACATTTTTGCATAATTATTCACAAAAGTCCAGACAGCAGAGAATACATTGACATAACAACGCGTCATCAGAGCGGAGGGAGGGGCGTCAGCTGCGACTCCGCGGCTCCGCCCACCCCCCGGGGTAAGATTTGTGATTTGTGATTTGCTCTCGTTCACTGCAATGCAATTTGCGGCATTTTCAAAACAATATTGCGCAGAGTAGCGATTATCTAACGTATTTGCAATGCCATACGTTGAAAGATCTGTTGCCCGCGGACAAGGCACGTTACCTCCGCAAGTTAGATATTATCGGCATAGGTGTTTGCCGTATGTGATTAAGGATTGGAAAAAGTTGCATTGGCAGCCATAGAAAATTCTGCCCGGGGTAAAACACCGGATGTGATGTTTTTGGGCGTTCCTGTCTTGTTAAAAAACCGGCTGTGACGTTTTTGGGCGTTCCTGTCTTGTTTCGTGTCAGTGTATACACTGAATGTTCAAACTTTGGTGAAATTGATGTCAAGAAAAGCCAAAAAAGCCAAAAAATCTACAAAAATGTGTTTTAAATGTCACAATCCCTTTAAAGCGACGCTTCGTGGACAGTGCTTAACTCCCGAAGATCTTATCCAAGCAGAACATGCAGTCATCTCATTCAGTCAAATGCAAAGATTTCCAGAAGAAATATCTGTTCTGCAAACTGATAAAAATGTCAAAAGAAGCAGTGTTGGATGATGGACTACTGAGAGTAGGTGGTCGCCTGAATAGGCTAGCGATGCCTGAAGAAATCAAACATCCGATCATCCTCTCAAAAGACCTTCACATATCCACCCTGATATTACGACACATCCATAAACTACTCGGACATGGAGGAAGGAATTACATGCTGTCTCATCTCCGCAAAAAATATTGGATCATCAAAGCAAACTCTGCTGCAAGGAAAATCATAACCAACTGCACTGTGTGCAAACGACAGCGGGGTAGAGTTGGTGAGCAAAAAATGGCAGACTTGCCTTTGGAGAGAATTCAACCAGACAAGCCTCCATTCACAGATGTGGGAGTAGACTACTTTGGTCCTATAGAGATCAAGAGAGGACGAAGTATTGTAAAAAGGTATGGTGTAATCTTCACCTGCATGGCAAGCAGAGCAGTACATCTTGAAGTTGCACATACACTCGACACAGACTCCTGCATCCATGCACTAAGAAGATTCAACTGTCGACGAGGTCAAGTTTCATCTCTAAAATCAGATAACGGTACAAACTTCATAGGAGCGGAAAGAGAATTAAGGGAAGCACTGAATAGCCTGAATCAGGAGAAAATCCAGAATGCTATGCTTCAGCAAGGGATAAAGTGGAGCTTTAACCCCCCAGCAGGATCCCATCACGGCGGTGTTTGGGAACGACTGATCCGCATGGTACGAAGTGTACTCCATTCTGTTCTTAATCAACAAGTGCTTGATGATGAAGGATTGCAAACTTTAATGTGTGAAGTAGAGGCAATTTTAAATGATCGACCCATCACCAAGTCTTCTGACGACCCAATGGACCTGGAAGCGCTGACCCCAAATCATCTTCTTTTATTAAAAACGCAGCCAATATTGCCACCTGTACATCAAACGTAGATGGAAACAAGTACAGTACATGGCAGATCTCTTTTGGAAACGATGGACAAAAGAGTACTTACCATCAATCCAAGAACGGCAAAAATGGTCAGCTGAAAGGAGAAGTTTTGCCCCCGGTGACATTGTGGTGGTGGTAGATTCCACTGCACCACGAGGCGCCTGGTTACTGGGGAGAATATTGGAGACCATTCCTGATTCAAAAGGTCTTGTACGCACAGTTCGACTCAAGACCAAAAGCAACATCTTGGAGAGACCGATAACAAAGATATGTCTGCTCCAAGAGACTGAAAACTAAAGAGACTGATGTTCAAAGAAGATTGAATGAATTTACTTTATTTCTTTTGAAAAAAAAGAAAAAAAAAAAGAACATGTAAATGTAAATTTGAATATGACTCCTTATATGGTTATTAATTGTTACCCTTGAAACAATTAGGGGCCGGTGTGTAGGAGCCATTAGAAGAGAGGCATTATTTGTATTATTATTATTACCAGTATTATTTTTGACCACCTGGTGGCGGGCTTGAGACACACAGCTGCTAGAAGGTGACCACTTATAAGGTGACACAGGGGCACTAGGAAGGGACTAGACACAGGGAACCAGGGAGCAAACCGTTCTTACCAGCACAGCAGTATCGGCAGCACAGAGACTAACCTATAATCTACTAATAACATCACTGGATCACTCACATCACTGGTATGTTCATGTTCATGCTCAATTTCATTTCTGATTTCTGATAAATAAATAACACTCAAACTGGATCAAAGACTGGACATCCATCTGTTGCAATTTTCTGTGTGTACTGCGTAGGATCACTCCCATACCTGTGAGGTAACAGCCAAAGGAGATTGGAAACTGGAAAAATGGCAGTTACAGTATGAATGAATGGTTGAATAAATCGATTAATGAATAGTTGAATAAATACTTGAAAGGTCACTTGATAATCCTCCATTTTTATCTCTTTACCTGAAAGGTCTGCATCAAAGGATGGTGTTTCTTTCAACAGCCTGTTGAAAGTGTGTGATTGCAGCTGCGTTCTCTTCACACAGTCACGCACGCACGCACGCACGCACGCACGCACGCACGCACGCACGCACACACACACACACACACACACACACACACACACACACACACACACACACACACACACACACACACACACACACACACACACACACACACACACACACACACACACACACACACACACACACACACACACACACACACACACACACACACACCTCAGTAGCTCAGTCAGTGGAAAAGTACTGGAGGGAGCGGAGACCACTGCAAGGCTGTGACTGACTGCATGCATCTGACATGGGCTCTGACTTGTTCAGATTACACAAACGCAACATAAACTCTAGGTGTAACGATACAGCTAGTAACTGCATCGAAAGATCTATTTAATTTCAACAATCGAAGTATATCAATATGTAAACAGTGTCATAAACAATCGTATTGTTTAACTTTGTATGGAATCGTATTGCTTTGCAATGCAAATAATCAGTATTGAATCGTTTTGCAAATAATCTAAGTACTTGTGCGCTGTATTTAGATATTTTAAGAAGATAAAAGTTTCTTTGCTAGATAGTTACTGTTATCGATTTTAAATCATTGAATTGTATCGCCATGAATGAACCTATATCGTGCATGTATCGTATCGTCAACCATGTATCATGATAAGTATGGTATCACTGTTAAAATGTATCGTTACACCCCTATAAACTACACACACATACTGTACACACCATCCACAGGTAGATAATTTCATGTCATTCAACACAAATGCTATGTTGCCATCTTTGACTAACCAGCTTAACATGTTTAGCATAAGTTATGGAGCGAGTGCCTTGTACAAAGCATGCTGCCATCCACAGTTAATTACATCGTTCTTGATCCAGGTATAGCACACGTGCAGGGGCATTCAAATCAATGTTTCTTTTGAGTGTCATACTGTCATCCATATAGAGCGTCGCAGTCCCGCCCCCTACCAGGGCCCATGAAATGATTCACCGTTCATTTTCCTCATAGACTTTTCAAAACGTATTTATTTAAAGATTTTTTAAGCGTCGTACAAAGCCAACTCTTGTCGTGACAAATCATGACAACAAACACAATCTTTCGGGCCGAACAAATAATTAGTAAGAAGAAAACGGCAGGTTACAACACTTTTTAAATTTGTTTTTCTCCAATAAACATTTTTTTTTGTTTATTGTCATGATTTGTCACAACTTGAGTTGGCTTTGTATGGCGCTTAAAGGTCTTTAAATAAATACTTTGAAATGTCTATGGGAAAAATGCATTGGGCTGCGACGCTCTATAGTAGTTGTTTAAACAGTAAAACTGTGACAAAGTTCCCACAGTGGCTTCTGCATGTTTGCTTAATATAGTAGCCTATATTAAGCCTTTTTGTTATCAACCCTAAAGCTGCACTGTAAATGTTACAAGAAACAACGCCAATTCAAACACCAGAGGTGTGTTGAGGCAATTCCAGTGTGCCTGCAGCCTAATGGTTAACGGTGCCGGGGGAATAGCTGTACACGGTCACAGACAAGAAAATTTGCTACAGACAAGTCTTTGCCACGGACACATTTGTCCGTGTACGGACACATTGTTGACACCTGTTTGGGTCATCATGGCAGTTACCTTGCCATGATGCAACTCAAAATGTGGACAAGAAATCTAAAATAATTGCTAGAAATTGATTCATTATTTAAAAATATGACTTTTTGACTTACATTGTACGCTGAAACAGCTCTCAAAGTCACTCTTTTTAAACGTAAACAAACTCAAACAAAGTACAGACAATATAGATTATAGAGCATCACCAAACATTGTACTGTTTATTTCTCTTCTATTTTCTATGTTGATTTTACTATTTGAACATCTGGATCCGGTTCCACAGAGTCCGGGTTTTCTTCCTAATAAAAATGTCAAAATCAACAGTAAATTTGTATTACGTAGGCTAATAAAAGAGTGATTGAGAGTTGTACAGCCAATGAGTGAATGAGGAGCATATTTTACATACACATTGTAGCCTACATCATGGCAAGGTAACTACAACCCAACCCAAACATCTACCAAAGTGGTCTTACCCTGAAAATAGCTGATCTACAAGCTCTTAACGTGGCACTAAGTGACACGTTGTGAGCTTGTATGCTGCTGCTATTTTCACTAGTTTGGGTCCCAGGGAGACTTCTCTTTTGGGTCACGGCTAGCCTAAAAGGTTTGGGAACCACTTTATTATATTATAGCTTATAGTAGCCAGACAGCGATTCACAGGTTCGATTCCCGAACCTGATGAAATTTGTTGTGTGTCATTCCCCATCTCTCTCCCTGTTCCTATCACTCATCACTGTACTATATAAATAAAGCCATGAAAAGCTCTGAAATATCTGGGTTCCTGGAATCTTGCCAATTAGAAATGTGAGACAACTTGTGGGAGGGTGGCCTGAGGGTGGTGCTAAAACATAGGTCATGACATCACTCATCTTCCAGGCAGAAGAAATAAGCTCACCAAGTTTAGAGTAAATCTGCCCGTTGGATTTTGAGATAACTTGTGTGCAAAGGTTTGACCTAAGTAAGGTGGCTAACACCAACCAAGGATTGAAGGTTTAGTTTACTGCATGTACATTTATTGGAATACGGTAAAAGTAATAACGGAACAAAGTTGCTGCAGCAGGGTGGAGGAGGGACAGACAGAATGAAAGAGTCTGCCTATAGAAACAAAAATCCACACTCAGCCATTACCGGGGTGTACCATTAACATCTGGCCTACAGGACACTACAAGGCTCCATGGATTCTCATGGAGCCCTGTAGGCCAGTAATTGCTGAGTATTTAAGGTAGACTCAAGGTGCATGCAGATGTGAAGGAATGAAATCGAAAGGACATACGGAACATAAAAAAGAATTACTGCAATGTTTGCTATAAGCACACACATACACTTCAACTTGATAATCAATGAAAGGCTCAAACTAAATGAATACTAATTAAAAAGCAAAATATATAATTGATATGCAATACTGAATATAACTATAATCACTGTAGTAATAACATGGCATGTGTATGCCAACATAGAGAAGCAACTTTCAACAGTTACTTTTATGATACAACTTTCACAAAGGTTTCTTTAACACATGTTGAGTTTCTGCTTATTGATAGATTCCAAGTTGGAGACTAGTGCTTTCTATGGTATGTCAGGATGACAGCAGATGTACTTTCTGTTCTCGGGTTGGGCTAAAATCTTTCTGTGGCAAACGTGCTTATTGTCCGCAATAATTAACAAAATAAAACACCACACTACAAAATATAAAAGCCCGGAGGGCAGAATAACGAAAAACAAATGCCAAAACAAAAAATGTCTTCACTGACAGACAGTGGCACTAGTGAAAAGGTCATTGGGTCACCTAATGCAGTAGGGCACATCCTTGCTTAGCGCATTAAGTTTCATGGCAAACTGCCCATTATATTTTAAGATGCCATCTTTGCAATGGAAAGTTTGTCATTGGGAAGGTGCTAGATCGAGGCATGGCTACTGGCCACCAAAATCTGTAGAGGCCATCGTCTGGGTAACGTGAAGATGCACAGAAAATTCCATAGTATTTCAGATAACCGTTACAATATATCATCAAGTGGCACATGTTCCAGAGAGCCACATGAGTTGGTACATGACTTAAGCAGGTTAGAATAAAGAAGCTATGTTTGAGCAATGTCTGAGTCATGGTCTGTTTATTGAGCTGAGCATGGAACACAGGAGTACACAAACAACAACTCGCCTGTTGTGAACTAAGGGCCTGTTACAATACGCTGTTGAATGTCTGTGTGTCATGCTAACTAGCTACCGGTAAGTTCAGTCTGAAGTGGCTGAGTAGGTCAGAATACAGATTGTTCCTGGCTGGAATGATGAACGATGAGGAGTACTAGTACACTGTGCTCAGCTCATAGTTCAAAGACCTACAACTAGGCCAAGAACGATATGCCTTCTACAATTAAATACAGTACAGAACATACTGTAACTGAAATTAACTTAGCACATAGATAAACTTTGGAAGAATTAAGTTCTAGCAGCAGTTCATGCTCCATCTAGCTAAGCTAGCTGAAATGGAGAAACAAGAATGACGAATGATGATGAATGAAGCGCTCACCGTTGGGCATCTGTACCCATTTTTTCTATTATTATTATTTATTATTATTATTAATTTATTTAAAATGTTTTAACGTGTATATTTCTCTGTCACAAACTCCCGGCCGTTGTTTGCATTTGTTTACTACATTCTTTTGTTGTTTCAATCACTGTGTTTTGTTGTGTAGCTCCAGTTAGCTCATAACATTAGCCGCTGTTGTGAGGCAATCCGCACAAGTTATACTGCACTCCCATTGGCTTAGGTGACGTTTCAGAGTATGGGTTCAGACTCGGAGCAGCCAATCATGACTAGGTCGTCAAAGCCAACCTGAGCGAAAATTAGCCTCGATCCCAGCCGTACTCATCTGCGAAGAGAAAAGCCTGGTCACAAAATAGGCAGAGTGCATAGCAGTGTCTGTCTGGAACATCCGTCAGATTTATATCCCCCGGATACGATATTTTTTGTTTCATTCACGCAGAATGTAAACAGATTTGTAAAGCGTCAACGTAATTTCCTTAAGTCCGCAAAATCCCGCTACTTCTGCCAAATTTCAGAAATGCACTCTAAGCGTAGGTCTTGTCCAGCGTGAGTGAAAATAAGTCCAGGTATGACCTGGCAAAAACAGTTGCTAAAGTTGCTGGACATTTAACAGTCATGGGAACTAATGTAATCGTGTCGGCTTTCAGCTAACAGAGGAAGAACAAAAGCACTATAGGCTTAATGAGAGAATTCTAGCAATTCATAAACCCAAGACAACAAAACAAATGAAAGACATGTGTATAACAGTCACTCACAATCCAAGTCTGTCAAATCATTCATAAATGTACTTGAAAATGAAAACTCATGTGAGTTTGGTGTGCTCACAGATTCCACCATCAGACAGAATTGTGATGAGTATGGGGGACAAAGGGCTCCTAGAGAAACTATTATGAGAGGCTGACCGAACACTGCAGAGGGCTGTACAGATGTGCCAATAAGCCAGGGAATTAAATTGCATTTAAAATATATGGACAGAACTGAAAATTATTACATTACAGTCTGTAAAACTAAAAACACCAAACAAGCCATAAGGGTGGAGAGGCACGGAAAAGGAGCAGCATTCATGCACATGTAATTTAGCATCTACCCGCCGCAGCAATATCCTACATTTTGATAATGAATGTGTACTAGTCTGCGGCATGAGAAACCACTTTGATTATGTATGCAGAAAAAGCCCACAACAAACACTCCTGACCTGCTGGAGACCTGTGCTCCGAGGAGCTCCTAAACCTCGCATCACCAGGCTTTCCACCTCGGAGGAAAGCCTGGTCTGTGTTCCAAAATCACTGTGTGAACCGGTCTGGAGCAGATGGTAATTTACCTCATGTTGTAGTCACTGATTTGTAGTCATCAGGCAATAAACCACAAGGCGGAATAAGAAGTACCCATTCATAGTACTGATTTCGCCTTGTGGTTTCAGAGATGCCAGATGACAAATACAAATCATTGTACAACATGACAAAACCATACGCTCCCGACCGGATCATTAAACCCAAAATGGAATGCTGCCCAGGCTAAATTCAACCTGGTTCTCCTGGGTCAACTCTGGATAGTGCATGTCTCTCCACTCTCCGCCCTCAGCTTCCTGTGTCTCTACACTCGCATAAATAAAAGAGGAAAGTGATTACATCAAATTGGACTATAGAGCCAAGGATCCAGAGAGTAAGACATAGAGGAACTCTTTGGGGGGTGTGATCTACTCAACCAAACCTCATGATGAGGCATGGATTGAACCAAATCTCATGATGATCGAGGAATGGATTGAAACCTACAACGTTGTGGGACTAATGTAGAATTCAAAGTGTGTTTCAGTACGCTGACTGTATATGAGTTGTTGTGGAGGTGACGTCACATGAAGTGTGAGATTGATATAGGAGCCATGCCATGTGGATTGTTGTGTGATTCGACTTTCGATTTGTACAGACTTTTTTGTTGTCTTTTAATATGACGCACTACTTCACATTGGAAGCTACATACTTATGTTGTTTGTGTTAACTGCTTTTATTTCCAAAAGAAAGAAAAAGCAAATCTAATGGATAATGTACATGTGGAAATACCGTACTATTCATGGGAAACATGAAAGAAACATGTAAGACATGTCAGCTTTGGTTTTGTTTACAATGTCCATCAGTCAGACACCTGTCTTCCATAAAATAGAGTTCATGTGGGGGTATTGCACCAAGCAGGATTACTCAGTTAACTTCTAAAATAGCCTGCATAACTTCTCTGAACATTTGTTTAATACATAGCTGGTAATCCTGCTTCCTGGAATACCCCTGAGACCTACTGTAAACCTGTCCTAATCAAAACAGTCCCATCTGGGCTCTTCACAAGGAATAAACTGAGCTCAGAGCAACGCCCACCCTTTCGCACATGTGCTATAGAAAGGTCAAGTGCGTGTGGTGGTGGCTGCCCAAATGAATGCATTGCATGGGCATGCTGCTTTCACAGCGGTAGGGATGAAAGAAAAAGTGTAGACTATAAACCTCATGCAAATGCGTCATTGTAGTTTGGAAGACTGTTATAAGACATTGATATAGGTAGACTGTTCATTGTTGTATAAATGTAAAAACTGCAAGAGCTATTTTAAAGTTACTGTTAAAAAAATAAAAGATCCATGTAGTGCATGCTCCGTTTATTGAGCTGAGCTGAAAAACCTAAGTAATTTAACTTCTTGAGTCACAATGCAAGCTACTGCAAAATGTAATTACACATAGTTCACTACTCCCCAACATTGCTGGTGTCGTCCACAGATGTCCAATAGCTTATGTTCAGAGCCCTTAAGAGCTGCCGAATGAAATTATTCCCAAATAGAGAAAGAGGCTCTAAATGCCTGTCATTTACATCTTAGTTCTCTATCTATCTATCTATCTATCTATCTATCTATCTATCTATCGACCAGTATCTATCTATCTATCTACCGACCGGTATCTATCTATCTATCTATCTATCTATAAATGCACTCCGTCTGTCTGTCTGTACGTGTGTAATCCACGTAACTCGAGAACCGCTCGCCCCACCGACTTCAAATTCGACACATGCGTTCCACACACACCACCACAGGGGGTGCAGTGAATCTGGACAGGGCCCCTGCCCAGGGTCCATATATGGAGCTGCTTGTTCTGACATCATACCACTCCATATTTGGGCATGCCTGACACAGAACTCCATAAATAGGAATAAAGGGACACAGAGAGATGGGTGGAACTGGTACTCTGCATTTCCGGTTGTCCAGAACAAGCACAAAAGCCTCATTTGGCATGCTTGACAAATAACTCCATATATGGACATAAAAGGGACACATACATAATAAATAGGAATAAAGGGACACAGAGAGATGGGTGGAACATGTACTCTGCATTTCCGGTTGTCCAGAACAAGCACAAAAGCCTCATTTGGCATGCTTGACAAATAACTCCATATATGGACATAAAAGGGACACATACATAATAAATAGGAATAAAGGGACACAGAGAGATGGGTGGAACATGTACTCTGCATTTCCGGTTGTCCAGAACAAGCACAAAAGCCTCATTTGGCATGCTTGACAAATAACTCCATATATGGACATAAAAGGGACACATACATAATAACTGGGTGGGGCATGCATTTCCTGTTGTCCAGAGACAGCACAAAAGACTCTGCATGGGGTCTGGACCTGATCACTCCTATATCTCCATATATGGATCTGGCCTGTTCTGACATCATTAATTGCTGACGTTTGCATATACTCCATACAACACGGGCACCGCTCTAGTATCCTACTATAAATGTGCCACGTCTCTGCATGCGTGTGTGTGTGTAATGCACGTAACTCGAGAACCATTTCACCCACCGACTTCACATTCGACACACGCGTTCCACACCCCCACAGGGAGTGAAGTGTGGTTCACTCCCTGTGGGGAGTTCAAGTGTGGTGGTTCTCCAGAACCACCACAAAAGGCTCTGGTCAGGCTCTGCCAGTGGGCCTAATGAGGCCAACTCCTTTCACCTGGGCCAGGCTCTGCCAGTGGGCCTAATGAGGCCAACTCCTTTCACCTGGGCCAGGCTCTGCCAGTGGGCCTAATGAGGCCAACTCCTTTCACCTGTGCAATTTCCAGCCTCTGCCTCAGCCAATTGAGGCTCAACCAATCAGGCTCTGCCAGTGGGCACAGGCACATACACAGATCTCCATGTGGGACACTGGCTGACAGTTAAAACGGGTGCTATGACAACGTATACACACACACACACACACACACACACACACAAGTTCCCAAGTTGCATCGTTCCCAAGTAGGCCGGTGGCCGACTGCGACGGTCACGTACAGGTCTAGCATCTATAAATGCACCAAGTCTCCGTCTGTCTGTCTGTGTGTAATCCACGTAACTCGAGAACCATTCGCCCCACCAACTTCAAATTTGATACACGAGTGCCACACCACCGCAGTGGGTTGAGCCGGTGTTGAGTTGGTCCGATCCACAGTTGTTTAGAACAGCCCCAAAAAGGCTTCTGCCCGGGCTCTGGACAGGGCCCATGCACAGGGTCCATATATGGAGCTGGCCTGTTCTGTTCTATGTATTATACTGAACTTGAAAAGAGGCAGGGCAGCGAGCCACCTACGTCGCACTGATATGTCTGAGTCACAGTGTTTGGCCTATATACGTTGTACCCGTCTGCCTGTGTCCCTTTTGGCCGGGCCCTCCCTTATGCCAATTTGAATATAGGATTCTGACATTATTTTGAAAATGTTGCCTATAATAGGGATAGGAACAATAATCGATTTAGTTTAAATAATTTGATCAATTATCTTTTTATTATCGATTGTTTGCTGCACCTAGCTAGGTCCCTACCCCGGGAGGTCAGAGAAACACGTACGACGTACCTAAGATATTAATACAGACAGGACAGAACAGACAGAGATAGAACAGACAGGACAGAACAGAGATAGAACAGAACAGAGGCACACAAGTATGAGGAAAACAGCCACCACAGGTCAGACACGATCAACTGAAAAACGTGATAGGCTACCATGAGAACCAGCAGAATTACCGGTAAGGAGTTTTTAGTTTAACTGTAAATGCTGAAAGAGCAGACTATAAACCTGTGTGCGTGTTGTGTGCGTGCGTTGACATCCATGTAGTAGGCCTATAGAGCGTCGCAGTCCCGCCCCCTACCAGGGCCCAGGAAATGATTCTCCGTTCATTTTCCTCATAGACATTTCAGAAAGTATTTATTTAAAGAGGTTTACGCTGCGGACAAAGCCAACTCTTGTCGTGACAAATCATGACAACACAATTTTTCGGGCCAAACAAATAATTAGAAAGTAGAAAAAAACGGCAGGTTACAACACTTTTTTTGTTGTTTTTCTTCTATGTAATTATTTGTTTTGTCCAAAATATTGTGTGTGTTGTCATGATTTGTCACGACTCGAGTTGGCTTCGTACGACGCTTAAAAGGTCTTTAAATAAATACGTTTTGAAATGTCTATGGGAAAAATGCATTGGGATTCATTTCCTGGGCCATGACTTGTTGTTCTGAAAGTGCAATGTCTGAGTCGTGCTGTTTATTGAGCTGTGCATGGGGAACACAACACCACTGACCTACTACATGGCTAATATAGCACCCAGTATAGTAATTTATTATATCAAAGATCATACCACTACTCCAGGCATTTTTATGCACAAGTTGGTTGATTTCAAACTACGCCTTTACAGCTTATATTTGAGTTTTGACCATGCCTGCCCTTCACAAGACCATCAATTTGTTTTTCCCTAGATGAGGTCCTAGCGACCTTGATGAGTGAGCTATATGGGGCTGTCACGTCTCGTACTCAAATGACTTACATAAACTGTGACAGATCTGACCAGCTGATGATTCAGTCTAGCTAATAAATGTTTAGATCATCATGCAGCTTCATGCTTCACTCTATGCTTAGTGGAATTAGCATATGAGGAATGGGGAATGAGACTGAAGTAAACGTCAGAAGAGTATCTGAAACAAATGACACAAATATATTAATATGTAATCGCCAAAAGTAGAGTAGACCGCTCGCAAAGGACAATCGATTACAAAACGTCAAAATTAACTACCACAGACTGTCAACATAAATCAGTGCAGCTCACTCACTGCAAATGCGCAGTTCTGACAAGAGTTTTACCAATAGAAAACGGTTACCCGAAAGTTTTTGTGGTCATTTGCTTGAAATTCCCCTTGGACGCTGCAGACACCAGCAACTCCCCTCCCCTGCAACTGCGAACATAAATGAAAAAAATACAATACAAGGTGCTTACCCTAGCTGATGCCCCAAATGTTAGAGAGACTACCGGGGTGCTTGTGCAATGTATTACTCCGTAGTCTTCAATAAAGAAGTGTTTTAATCCCGTTTGTGGCAGGAATTCGGTTAGTGAGAGGGGGGCGCATCCGATGAAAGCAAATCTTCCTTGGGTGAAGGGTGAGTGCCGCTCAATGTATGAAAACAGGAAGTGAGTAAACAGTGTGTGTGTGTGTGTGTGTGTGTGTGTGTGTGTGTGTGTGTGTGTGTGTGTGTGTGTGGCCTCAGATGGGCTGTTTATCAATTAAACTAATCCAGATAAAATCCAAGCCCCTCCCCCAACCATTCCAATTACCGTATATTCCACCTGCTATAAATAGGTTGAGCAAGATCAGTCAGAAAATACCCTTTTATTTCCCTTCATACCAGCTGTTTGAAGTCAACTTGCTTAGGGTAAAAGGTAATTTGCGCTCTTTCCATGCAATTTCTAAGATTTGTGAGTTATATATTAATGTTTACATCCATTAAGTTTTGTAGAGTTTGACTGCCTACACTTATCAAACTTTTTGAAATGGGGTCCATCCTAGCGCCTTTCGGGATCACCCTCTGTTACCTTTTCTGAATTTTGGATGTGCTGTCCAAAAGTCAGAAAGGGTAAACTGAGGGTCCAGAAAGGGTCCATCCATGCCTAAGTATAGTTTACAACTAAATGACTTAACAAGGACTCCTTGTAGCTTTCAGCTTCTGTCAGAGGAGTAATGCAAAAAGGAGTTCAGTTATTGGTCTTCCAACATGTCTGGTAGTTGAAGAATACTTTATGCCTCATTTTCACCCGTTTGAGCTTTTTGTCATGTGCAATCTTCACTTTCAGATCTGTACGTGAACAATGGCCGACATGATGAAGTCAGAGGCACTCCAATCTGGGAACCCAGAAGCCGATAAACCAGAAGCTGACAAGGCTGCAGAGGCCGACAAGCCAGAAGCTGACAAGCCAGAGGCCGACAAGCCAAATATCAGTGAGATCTCTCAGTTTGATAAGACCAAGCTAAAAAAGACTGACACGCAGGAGAAGAATACTCTACCTACCAAAGAGGGTGAGTATCATGTGAGCTCTACTGTTCCCTGCTACACTCATACTGCAGATAACTGCTCAGCCATGGACCATATGGACACACAGCAGCTAGGGACTGCTGAATGAGCTAGCATGAAGTTAACTGTAGGAGCTATCTATGCTGGCTCACTTTAACACTGCAATTAATGTTCAGTTTCTGAGTGACTGTGGCTAAAGGGGGTTAAAGTACATGTTCCAAATGATTCTGAGGTGATGGATGTAATGCACAAATTACCAAGGTGATGGATGTTATGCACAAATGACAAAGTCAGTGGACTTAAAACTAGTGTTTCTAATTGTCCTTTGTTCCAGTGACTGGAGACTTGTGCTACAGCTATAGTGATGTTCCATCTTATTGCAGAACCCTGACCGTAATCCTATGTGCCAGGCTTAAATCTCCCATTAATTGTCCTACATTAATTGTCTGTGGCTGAATGGAAGCAAATCATGTACATCATGTGGTGTTGTACCCTTTGCTACAACATTCTATTCTGGGAGCTCGTTCCACTAGTCTAGCTGGCGTGCTGCTGCTGCTGCATGTTTCCATTCGGCCACAAGACTGGTGAGGTTGGAAACTTAACATTGGGCCATTTAGACCTGGCTCACTCGGCCTAATCAAGTCTATGGTGTGCTTCGTTACAGAGGTGTTTGACACGGTAAAGGTTGGGGCTCTGTGCAGGCCAGTTAATTCCTCAATGGCAGGAACAGGTGGCCTTTGCAGAGTAGGGTGCATGGTGCCATCTGAGCTGACCTTATTATATTGCCATAATTTGGAAATGAATTAAATAAACTGCTATTATATGTGTGTGTGTGTGTGTGTGTGTGTGTATATATATAATAGTAGCAGTTTTCTGGAACAAACTCACGCACCAAAAGGAAACTTTCATAATGCCTCTCTAAAATATGGTCAATGTGACTCAAGTTCGTTTTTTTCTTTGTACCTCACAGCTATTCTCCTGGAGAAGAAAGAAGCATCTTGACTGATCCAGGCAATGCTCAAGATGAACTACCTACAGTATGAAGCATCTTCACTGACGATGGTTGAATAAAGATCCATTTGAATTAACTTTGTTCTGCTTTTACTTTAGTTGGTACTCTTGTGTCAGTTTACATGCATGGTTGAGCAGGTAATCCCCCCCCCCCCCCCTGGTACTAACTGTAGCCACGCCCCTCAGAACATACATTTATGGTCACTTTTTTAAAATAAATGGGACCATAATTTTCCAAAAAGAATATGACATGAGACTTTAGACTGGAAGCAGAAAGTATTCATGACTGTTTAAGGTAATACATTCTAGGTGAAGTTGGGCCCAAATACATAGACCTCTGGAGCTATGGGGTTTTCTGGGCCCAATGACAGCGCCACAACAGGCCATTATATGAACTTTCAGTAAGTCAGGATTTCCTACTGGCTTCAGACACTATTTACTCAGGCTCGCTGCCCCCCTGGTTGAGCCTGTAGATCTGCCATTTTCACTAATTTATGGAATTTAGTTTTTTTTTTTCTTGATTACTGAATTGTTGGCATATTTTGAAATGAGAAATGCATGGACCCAAAATGTTTGCAAACCCTGGGTGTAACCCACTTGAAAGTAAAAACGAGGCTCTGTAATTTGGTTTCAACCTTTATTCTGACAGAACATCACCCCATGGGGATAAAATAATTGATTACAAAGTTAGGCCTTGCCAAGTGGCAAGAGAAAACAGCCTTTACTAAAGCTTGGTATACAAACACCATAACAATTGACATGCATAATAGTACAAAACCAAATATGACGGGGACAAACCAATATACGGTGTATATACTTAGGTTTTACTTTATAAAAGGGGTTTTATATTATAAAACCAACCATAACTCATTCCCCTGAGACTGCTTTTATTCACATGGTGGCTTTTGGTAGTGTAGACTTGATCCAATTATATGGATTTACCGGTCTAAGGCTACTTTACTACATTGCAGAAATTCACAAAATTGCAGGTATGGACGGGTTGAGGATTACTGGGTCTCTGGACTTCCTTTCCAAATGTAGAAGGATCAGTTAATATTTATGCTTGGACATCTCAAAGCATGTCACATTTGTAGGGGTCTATCATTGTCGCAAATGAACACCATGAAACCTTAATATGTAGGCTACCGTATATTGGCTGCTTTAACACATTAATTTCCATTTGCAGCATCAATAAAGTGCAGTCTAATGTACTTAACCAATGTCCAATGATTTTATTGTGACCAAAGGTGGATTTAAAATGATTTAAAAACATTCAATGTTTTTAAAATCGACAAAATAATGCACCGTTTCATCTCTTTGGCTACAAGATCATGACTTTAAAAACAGTGTGTTGTAAAATATACAATATATAAGGCTGTACAGTACAAGAGTATAATACAAGTATCAATCACGTAATGACATGTAGGATGCATGTGTTTTCTTCTATGCCTCCTGTTTGGAAATAGTTGATCTGTGCAGTTTGTCTTTGGAAAATGATAGCTTTTGCCACACTTGATCTTTGGATGGAAGTCAGAAACATAGGCTGAATTACATTATATAGCTAAGTCAACTTTACCACTCCATGAGGTATTTAAAAAAAATAGTAACTAGATTATACACCCATTTTGATGTTGTCCAGCGATAACTTGACATTTGAGAGAAAACCTTTCCAATGAAATGAAAGGAAACGGTATGGTAGTGGAAAACCGCCTCTGACTGTCACCCATTTCCAAAGGCTAATTTATACTTCATCGTATGACAGAGTTGCTCACCAAAAATAAAACATTTTTTCCCCTGCATGTGACACGGTCATACTCTGAGGTATCAATTAGGCTCAAGTCTCTCTCTACACCAGACTACTACAGTATGTACTATAGGCTCAGTATGTAACATAAATAACCTCAAGGCTCATGAAAAAAAAAAAAAAAAACGAGCCCCTTGTAAACTAGAGCTTTGCATATATAACCATAGAAAAACTATACTGTACAAAAACATTTACAAACTGTGAAAGGCATTATTTATTTCTCTAGCCGTCTTTCCAGACTGGCGGAAGAGAAGAAAGAAGGAACGAGGAGGATTGTCGGATGAGTGAGGAGGAGGAGGCGGGGAAAATAGATGTGGGATGTCTGGCATTCTTTCTCTGTGCAGTTGAAGCAAATTGTTAGATTTATTTATTTATCTTGAAAACAAACAGCAGCTTTTAACTGGAGTCCAACCCACTGTGGTGGGGGACGGGGGTGGTCTGGAAACGACTCCCTGCAATAATTGCGGCACAGTGGGAGACTGAGGTCTGTGCTGGCAGGGTATGCAATTCTGGCTCTGAAGGCTGTTGTTCACAATAAAGTGGGGAATATTGAATAGTAAAAAAAAAGGAAGATAATGAGTCCTTATAAAGCCTGAAATGTGTTTGTATTACTTCAGTCCAAGTGTTGGTTGCTGTCGTTAGTTTTTTTTCTCCTCCATTTTTTCCACGTTGTTCTTTGGGTTGCTGTATTTTGTTCTTGCGCGAAATCTAACAGTGTCACACGAGTGACGATATTGACGATTGCGATGTAGGTGTTACCTGTCATGCGGAATAGGTTTGCAGATTGCTCGCTGATATTCACATTGAGAGAAAAGCTACCATTACAGAACCATTATTGTGCACTCGCAGTACAGTATAGTGTCAGGATAACTCTCGCGACCAACACCCCACATAGAGGTGCTTCATGTTTATTCACAAAGGGACTCCCTTTATTCAAGAACAACATAATTCTTGTAATAAAAAACAAACAAATACTTGTTTGTTTGGTAATAATCCTACAGCATTTCTGTTCGGCTGAATTGTTCATTCTCGATGGATTCCATTTCATTTCTTTTTGCAACTGCAAATCTTTGCAACTGTTCTCTCTCTCTCTCTCTCTCTCTCTGAACACCTGCTTGGCAGACAAACAAAATGCAGACCTTTTGCACCCATCTTCACTCCTCTCTGTATCTCCTTAGAGGCTAGTGGTGTCAATTAGCATCTTGTTCACTGCGGGATCCTTTTCTTTCTTCTTGTCTACCAAGGCTTTTGCTATTGCTGCTGCCTTGGCCTGCTTGCGGTTGATCTTGAACACGTCCCACCTCTCCGACAAGAGACCCTTGTTAAAGATGATCGAGGTCAGCCATGAAAAGAGGAGGATGGACACCAGCGAGGTGAGCATGATGCATGTGCGGAAAGGGAAATACTGTGTCATCTTGCCCTCGGCATCAAGACGGCAGCCAGGGAAATGAATGGCAGGTTTCAGACCGATGAGGGGTTCTCCACTTAGCAACCTCAGGACAAGGCCAAGGATATAACCTACAGAGGCGCCATAGCCATTAGACACCTTGAAGAAGAGGACACACACCAGCTGAGGGAACATGATAGTGTAAGACATGTCCACGCCAACCAGCCAGAAGACCAAAACACTGTTGTCCAGGAAGGTGAGGCCTGTGCCAGCCAGACCCACAACTATCACTGAGATGCGGATCACCCACTGCATCTCACGATCTGATGCCTGGGGAAGAATGGGGGGAGAGAGGAAATGTTTAAAATGTAATTTAAAAAAAAATGTGTGTTCATTGTTTATGTATGATATACATAGCCAAAGCCATGAATAGGCAATTAAATATTGATACTGGTATGATCCTTTTAATCACCAAACTTTGTAATGTGTTTTCAAACAGTATAAATCCCTGAACAATGTCCTTTATATTACTGATAATTCCCAGATGATATAATATCCATCTACTGACAGTGGCGGTTCACGCGAGTGGTTAAAAGTTGGGTTGAAAATGTGACTGCGGTGAGAAACAACAGCCCCAGAACAATCTGTCACCCTTGAACGCGCCCCCTTGCATCGTATGGAACATTCTTCGGGGGCAACACAGAATGGAAGCAATTAAATAAAGCATTGTTCACGAGGGAGAGAGTGAAAGAAGAAGAGATTTCTTTTTACTAAAACACGATGCAAAGTGAAAACAGGCGACATGTGAAAAGTGAATAGCTTCTTTGTTTTACCACTGCCAGCAGTAGCTTTCTAACTGCCTCCAGCATTTCTACACGCACATATATGGATGCACGCACGCACGCACGCACGCGAAAACACTATATGTGCTCCAATGTCATATTACCCCCCACAGAAAAGTTCCCTATACAATTTTGACCAATAAAGGTCTCTTAAAAATACTTGAAATGGTTTATGCGTCAAATGAATAGGCCACTCACTGAGTTAACATGATATAATTCACTCACTCAAAGACAGATTAATAGATCTTGTTGTTAATAATACAGCCCTATTAAGAGCCCTGAACTATCCATATGTTCCAAGTTTGTCTGATATTCATACTACAGTACACTCTAGTACTGTAACTTCAGAATGATATTTGAGGACTAACACTTCCAGTGTGCCGAATATTTCAAAAATAAAGGTGCTAGAGTGCCCAGCAGATGAGGCAGATTTTACTCTGAAAAGCCCCACCTTCCAAATGTCCCATTACTACCTCGCGCTGTCAAATCTGATCTCTCTTTAGAAGCGTTAATACTCGTTTCTTCCCCAGAGGATTTTCTCACCTGTTTCCTGAGGATGTTCTTGTAGATGTTGGAGGAGAACAATGAGGCAGAGGAGAGCAGGGCTGAGTCCATGGATGACATGACAGCAGCAGCTACGGCACCAATGCCGATGACAGAGATGTAGGTGGGTGTGAGGTACTGCAGGGCAATGGGAAGGATGGAGCCAGCCTGGCCTCGCTCATATGGGGTAGGGAGGCCATAGGCGGTCTGGTTCCAGTCTTAGGGGGAAAGAAAACAGTTTATCATTAGAATGAATAAAGAAAGAAATTCCAAAATGTACATAATGAGGAATGAGGCAATATAGTGCGACAATAAATGTCAACAAAAGTGATGGGGTCCTGGAACAAAATATTTTCAGGGTCTACGGTTTGGGGGTCCTTGATATGAAAAGGGAAACAGTGGACTAGACTGAACTTAACATCCACTTCCACTCTTATAAAGATGATACAAAGTTACCATCTGATAGATTCAACATCCACTTCCATTCTTATAAAGATGATACAAAGTTACCATCTGATAGATTCAAATGTACATTAATGCTGATGCCTAAGATCCTCTGGGATGGCCCTTCCTACTGTTCCAAAGGCCAGGTCAGGTAGCCTTCGCTACCTCCTAGACTTAGGAACAACTTGTCTGTCAGGTGGGGCTACTTCTGAAGAGCAAATCCAGGAGGCTCAGTGAAAATTCCGTACACTGCGATTCTCCTGTCTTGGCATGGTGGGTAATGAAAGGGTTTGGAGTGTATCTTCGTAACTGGTATATGCCTTGCCAGTGATTTTGCAGGCACATTTCTCTATCTATCTAATCTCATAGCCTGTAAGATTGCCATGCCACACTGGGCAGGTATACTCCAGTTTCGGGAGTAACAGAACACCAAGCACTTTCACAGTCTCCCATGTTACTATTATATTATAAAGAGGAATTATATACAAAACAAATGATGTGAAGAGAATTCAAATAGCAAATATAAAGGATGAAAAAAAACTAAATCTGCACAAGTGTCCATAACTCTGAAGAGTGTACAAATGGATACGATTCCCTTTGTACAGTTAAATTATCACTGTGGATTTTAGTGTGTTGATCCAAAATAAAAATACAGTTGGTGAGTAAGAAATGTGTACCTGTGGATGCAGCCACAGCGCCAACAAGTATGGATGGGATACCAAGAACCAGGCAGAACGCAGAGGAGGCAAAGCAGGTGACTTGGGCCTGGGTGTAAGAAGAGGCAGACAGGATCCTCTGGTAGAAAGCCTGGTAGGCCAGACCCCCCAATCCCTGTAAAGAATACACAGAAACACAGAAACACACAGCTCAGACATACGCACTGGGAATCTAGTTATTCAACAATAAAGGATGAGGGGAAAAAAGGAGCAATTTTCTCATTACTTGTTATGGATCTTTCCATCTTTAATTTACTTGTTGTTGTTGTTGTTATGCTGCGGCGTCTTGTCGTGTAATGAAATAACCCAATACTGCTGGATGTAATTACATTGCCGCAAAGGCAGCAGTTATGCAACAACATGTTTATTCATTGCAGAAGATGGTGAGCTCGAGTAAAAGATTTGCATGCACATTAAGTGCGGTCTGTGCATTTGTGTTTTGCATGCATTGGCCCTGCATATGTTTTGGAACGTGTCCGCCATTGCTTGAGGTATGTGTGTGTGTGTGTGTGTGTGTGTGTGTGTGTTTCTCCGACTCACCAACACCAAAAAGTCGTCAATCCACTTGCCAGCCTCATTGGGCTCCAGCTTCCCCACCCAGGGAGCCTGGAATGTCTCATTGAAGGCCGTCAGTGAGATGTCCAGTGAGTCAGGGTTGGTCATCAGGAACGGAACACAAGCATACTGTATGCGAAAGAAGAAATAAACCCACATCCAACACTCATTAATGTCGTAGCCTCTCAAGGGGACACTTTCAGTGTAACAGCTAGACTTTAAGACATTGAAACAGAGACCCGGAGAGTATGTTTCGGCCTGAGTTGGGTTAGCAAAGCTGACATACCAAAAAACTACCATTATTATGTATTATATAATATATCTTATCACTTAACTAAAAAACTAACTGAACAACAATTTTTAAGCAGCCAAAGTGTTGTCCTTTTATCGGAAGTTGGAACTATACCCAACAGAAACATGAGAGCATGAGATTGCTGTATTGATTTGGAATATTGATTTGAGCTTTACGCACCAGGCTGACAAAGATGAGGATGAGCTGGATAACATCTGTGTAGGCCACAGAGTAGAGCCCGCCCATCAGTGTGTAGACGATGGCCACCACAGAGGAGATGACGATAGAGTAGACATAATCCAGGTCCAGGATCACGCTCATAGTTCCACCTGAAACAACACAACTGGGCCATCAGAACAAGTGGACTGACAGGCGAAGAAATTCAGCCTAATTGCATACTTCATCAGATGACCACATCGCTTGCCAAAAAACAACCCATTTCCGTTCCGAAATCAGCTCTTTTCCTGTAGCGACACGGCTGTGTGATGAAGTATAAATTTGGGCTTTATAGAGCACATTCTGCATTCTAAATGATCTGTTCTAATGTACAGAATACAACTGTCAGGCTTGCTAAGAGGTGCATGCAACTGCTGGCTGATGGGGTAGTAAGTTAGATATTATTTGTAGTCCATTTCTGTTAATCTCATTTGTTCTCTCTCTCTCTCTCTCTCTCTCTCTCTCTCACACACACACACACACACACACACACTTCATATTTCAACAGTTTTAAATACAATTTAATATGAAACTGGACAATTGTCTGGTAATTATTGTGCTGTCCATATGCCTTAGCACACTACTTTTCCAAAGAGCACAAAACAATGTAAAGCAATTCAATTCTCGTGGTTTTAAAACAAGAATGACGTTTACACTTAAGCATGGGTGGCTGAGGTTCAAAAGCTTTTGAAAAAGGCATCCAAGAACTTATATAACCAACAAGCCAACAAAAGTGATTATAATATAAGAGTAATAGTAAAACAAACGATACAAACGCATACAGTAGGTAACAGAAGCAGCCTATTGATTGTGAGACTCCAGAGCATTCCTTTCCTTTTCCCTCCTAAATTAAGTATCATCACGGCCTTGATAAAAACTGAAACTTACAATTATAGTAAAAAATAAAAAATATATATAAAAAAGGAAAGAGAAATTTTCAGTGCAAAAGAAAATGAAGCGTGAAAGTGTGGGAAATTAAAGAAGAAAAAAAATCTAAAATTAACAAATAAATAAAAGACATCTTGTTACTCAAACAAGGCAAGCAAAGCATCACTACCTTCACCGTCTCTTCTCCCACATTGCCAGGGTCATCCCCAGCCGCAGCCTGCAGCCGCACACCACAACAACGCCCTTAAACAGAGAAGTGTCAGATCGGCACCATCGATCGCTACTTACTGACCTCTCACCCCTGCCGCCCCCACCCCACTCCCCCCAACCCCCGAACCCCCACCCCACAAGCTAAGTTTAGTCTTGAACTGTCCAATACTGAGATAATGCATGAGATATCTGACCCATTCTTTTTAGTACCACCCAGCTTTTCTTCTGTATGGGACAGCCCTCCAACCCCCACCCACCGTTATTAACTGCATGCATTTAGTTTTTGTTTTATTCCTATTTCGCTACTTTAGCCCATTAGATATTTCCTTGAACAGTGTTCTATTTTCTAGGGAAATGACATACTAGCAGGCAGGCTAATCACCAGTCATCAGTCAGTCATCAGTCAGTGATGAGATTGTTAGTTCTTTTTCCCCCCATCAGGATAACATGCAAACAGCAGTATCACTACATCTTAAGTACTTTCTCCAAGGGTGGTCTTCTCTCTAAGGTTTCATTGAAGGGATATAATCTGTTTTTGCACTATGCTAAGCTTAGCTGTGCTGGGCACCACTGAGCTAAATTTGGAAAGAGAAGGAATGAGATTTGGGGGTCTCTGGGGCTTAATGGAAAGCACCAGGGATGGCAAGAGAAAGAGCTGTCTAAATACACCCATGTTCTGTTTTTAGAATGCCCTGTTATCCAACCAATGGCTAGGGGCCCGTCACCTCCCCAAAATGTACATGTACAGCACACGCACGCACGCACACACACACACACACACACACACACACACACACACACACACACACACACGCACCCCTCCCATTCCACCCATTCACATCTCTCACTGCAACTCCCCAGCAGAACCTTTAACAGTCATAATTGTGTGTTATTGATTCCACATGGTTTGCTAGTATCACGTGGAACAGCATCTGTAAAAAACTGGGGCATTTCTGGCACAGAGTCAAGCATACCATACAGACTCACTCAAAACAGAGCGTGCACATATAAAGTCCAGACGTATGGCAACAGCACTCTCCATGTTCAAAACATCAGCTCACTCAGAGATGCATGTGTGTGTGTGTGTGTGTGTGTGTGTGTGTGTGTGTGTGTGTGTGTGTGTGCGCGCGCGCACGCGCGCGCGCATATGTGTGTGCGTGCGTGCGTGTGTGTGTGTTTGTGTGGGACCGGGTCATAATACAGAGGGCAATTTCTCTAAACGCCCCTGAGGCCAAAGTGGTTTCATTGGTTAACTAAAGGCTTGAGAAAAGTAAAAGCCCCATGAGCATTCCTTCCACTTTCCCTGTCAGCCCTGTCGTGGAGGAATCAGCACAGCTTGCAGTGCTACCTGGATGATACAGACAATGCTACAGTGCAGTTGGACCTCACTCCGTTTAATCTGCTATGTACATATTATTATTTGTAAAAATGGGTTTAAAAAGTACAACATTACTTCATAGTGAAAACAACGTATTTCTTTCGGGGGCCCTGTAACAAATACAGCCTTGGAACAAAGCGTGGAAAGAAGTGTCTTGTGACACAAGAACCTAGTTTGAATAATTGATCACCTTTCACAATCAACAGGCTGCTCGTTGTCTAAAGCCCCTTTTCTAAAAATGCTGGAAAAGAAAAGAGTGTTAAAAAACACACACAAGAAAACATTATACACACACATGTATTTTCTGTTCCAAACGAACATACACGCCTCCACGCCCAGCGCACACGTGCACCCATACATCCACGCACGCCAACCACACATGGAACATCACTCACACAGAGTATTGCAACAATATTACTATGTCTTGAGCCCACATAATTACTGTCAGCGCACTTAAATTGCAAAATAGACTTTCACTTGAAACTGTAGTACTTTAAACATGGCATCTCTATTTTGGGCACAAATATGAGAGATTTTTGTAAGTTTTTAAAAACAATTATAAATTTGTATTCAAGTGGTTAACCTCATTACAGCATAACAATTACACTATGTTAATGATTTCACCAAATGCCCTTTCATTGAGAACAGCATAGGGCTTCTTGCATTGCATCAAAGTAAAAAGAAAATGAGCCCATGTGTGGTTGTGGGCTACTAGAAAATGAAGCTGTACCCAGTGTCCAATTATAGAATGGGCAACTATGCTGGGACATTTGTAAGATAAGTGAAGTGGAACACTTCGTTACCTTCAAGTATGTATGATGTTTGTTCCCTTGCATAGGTACGTACATCTGTATATTTATCTACAGCACAATATTTATACATGCATGAGCATGTGTTTGTTTCCGTGAGTGTGTGTGTGTGTGTGTGTGTGTGTGTGTGTGTGTGTGTGTGTGTGTGTGTGTGTGTGATGCATTGTGCACTGTGAGTAAATTACCTAGGCTGACCAGCGTGCGTGCCACCCACAGGACGTCGGCCACCAGTGCAGGAAAGATTAGCGCACTGCTCAGAACATTCCCGTACTTAATCTGGAACGGGTCCATCATTGTCAAGTATTTGTTTTCTCTCATGGGTTTGGCAAAGAAAAAGCCACCTGGAGGGAAATGGAAGAACGGGAAAAAAAATACGTCAGATTATGTTCAAACAGAGAATAAAGTTGTCTTTTGTGTGCGTGTGCGTGTGTGTGCGCGTGCGTGCGTGTAGTGTAGTGTACACAATAACATGCAATCTTTGGGGGTGGCGGGTGCTGAAAACAACAAGTGTTCTGTCCAGATAACACAACACACAACACCTTCAGTGGAGCTAGCGGTTCCGCTCAAGCCCCCACAACAATGGACAAGAACGGAAAATGGAGCAGTGTTACGTTTCCTGATTGGGGATGTCTATGTTTCCGGTTTTCCACGGCCTGTGCACTCTGGCAGGGTGGCCAGTGACAGTGACACATGCTGTGGACTGACAGCAGCACCTGTTTCCTCAAATGACTTTATGCTAAATGGCTGACCTGCCAGGTCAAAACTATATACTCATGCACAGAAGCTGCCAGATATCCAACTGTTAGCGCCAATATTCTTATGATTGTTTTACACCACCAATTAAGCACGGGCGGAATCAGTTGCAAATCTTTTACAGCTGATGGCCAAACTTGTTTGGCACGACACTTTAACAAGTTTATTAGGATCCTCATTAGTTGCAGTTATAAAGACACAGACCATTTCTTTCAGTGAATGATTCATTGGCAAAGTAAGATGTTCCATATTTATGGTTTCGTTCTAGTACATGTTTTATTAAGGCACAAATATTTCTGGAATAATCTAGCCTCCACACACATGCACAGGACGCATGCTGCTCTATTTTGAACGAGCTAGAACCTGTAATTAAGCACCTGTTTTGCCGCGCTAGCTCAAATTGCTGGCAAGCAGTCAAGGTGGTCAGATTATGAGAAGTAAGCGATCTGTTGGTCATCCAGCCCAACACCTGTTGCTTCTGCTGAAGTCAAGTGATTGCTCACAATCCTTTTTTTAAAGCAGTCGAACACTTGTATTATTCCATGGAGACAGTGGGTGGGCGCATGCAGCAACCAGAGGTTAAACTGAATTTATATTCCATTGCATCGTGAGATGTTTGTTAGCTTGAAAATCTGTTCCTGTCAGCAAGTGCATCATCAAATTAGGCTTTAGGTAAACTCCACTTTTCCACATTTTCTTATATTCAATTTACAGCTGAGCTCAGCTTCTAAGATATGTATACGAGTAGAAATTATAACAATTGTTGATTTGTTTTTGTGCTTGTATGAATGTTTCACATACGCAATTACAAACATTTCATGCTACACTTGAGAATGTATAATAGAGCGTTTCAGGATACATTGATTTTGACTGTACAGAATATTTAATTATTTTAACTGTCTTTCATTTCCATGTGAGCCAAATAGCTCTAACAAAGGAGGCATTGAATATTAGGGGAAAAAAGCTCCATTTCAAATTCAGCTCTGCACTTGTGAAGAGGTTTAACGGACATGAGACAGAAGAAGAGATTCTGCATGCCCATGAAGTTGTGAACTGTCTGGGCTGTGCAGTGATACCATACCTCTCACAACATGTGAAGAGCAGATCGGATGGCACGGACAGTGCGCCCTGCTACATTTACACCTATAGACTTTGAGAACACTGGGCCGACTGTTGTGCGGCTATATGGTGAACATGTGAAATTGTGCTGTAACTGAGACCCAAGTCTCGAGCTCAAAGCGCAAGGCCTTTCATCCTTTTGTGATGATATTCTCCCATGGAGAGGACTACAAGGGAAATGACGTTTAACTCACATACAACGGGGATGCAATGACATGCACAGGAGTGTCATTTAACGACGCAATTGGGCCAGATGAGGTCAAAGTGAAATGTGAATCAATGAAGTGGCTGAGTTTTGGGTGCAGTGTCTGCTTTCAGATGTTTTTTTGGGTTAACAGCATGAGCCGGCATCACAGAAGGAGGATCATCTAGTGATACAAGATTACACCTATTGTAAAAATAAATCCTGCAGCAATTTTGAATGACATTTACACCTAGTTTATCATGCGCAGCTTAAGGCTTAATCCGTTCCTGTGTCTAATTTCCTAATTTTGTAAACATTTTTCCACCTCGTGAAGGTGGAAAAATGTTTTCTACTTCTCAACATGGTGCCCTACTTAACTGGCCCAAATCTCAGTTTGGTGAGATAGTTTTCCCTTCAACAGTCAAATACCTGGTTAAATAAAGAGATTGTAATGTAATTCATGTCAGTATTTGGACCATGGCTGAAAGGTCGGGAGGACAGTGCATAGTACAGTACTCAGTGCTACTCACCCAAGAAGAAGGTAAGCACATAGGGGACAGGCATCAGGGCCCAGACCAGCCCTAGCGTCGGGTTGTACGTTGCTTCTGCAATTCCAAGGATGAAGCCCCCTCCAACCCACGTCGCTGTGGAAACAACACATACAAACACGTTTTAGAGCCATGTCTGGACTCTGACATCTCTCGCTTCTGGCTCCTCATGCAGTGAAAATAGCAGGGAGACAATAAAAATAAATCCAAAATGACTGCGTGAAGTCCTTTACCGGTAAGTGTGAAGATGCCAACCAGCAGGTTGATGTTGCGTCCAGCCAACAGGGTGATCTCCATGCCGTCTCCCGAGCACTTCTTTTCCTCCTTCCTGGAGCGCAAGGACGCCCAGATTCCCGTGGCGAGGATTAGCAGGTAGAAGACTGCCATCACCGCCAGGCCGGGTATATTGAGGGCCATGGTTCACTTCTTATGTTTGTGTTACCTGTTGGGGCAGGGGGAATAAAAGCCTTTAGTGTCAATGTAATGCCTTTCTCCATGTTTGTGTTACCTGTTGGGGTAGGGGGAATAAAAGCCTTTAGTGTCAATGTAATGCCTTTCTACTGGATTAATACAGTAAATCATGGGGGGAGTGGGGTTGTATGAAGGCAAAGGCCAGTTAAACTGATTTATAGAGATAAAAAAAATCAAAGCATCAGAATCATCTCATGTAATAGAAACAGCGATGCTCAAATAATAAATGGCAAGGACATCAAAGAATACACAATGCGTCACTCCTTTCAGGTGAAGGTCGGTAAAGAGAAGACAATTGTTGTTCTAATAAAAAGGTGCTTTCCTGTCGCATAACGTGAGGCTGTGAGGGGTAGCAGGAAAAGAGGAGCGATGAAGGAGAAGAGGCGGGGCGTGAAAGATGGAACGACTGCACAACATGGGCCACAGATCTTCGCGATCAACTCAGTCATGTTAATGTGCGTGCGTGCTTGCTTGCGTGTGTGTGTGGTAAGGGGACACCAAGTGTGTGCATTACTCAAATGGTTTCCAAGAAAGGACCAGGAATGAAAAGAAAAACACGTTCTCTGTACAGTGTAGGCCAGGCCTGTCGAACTCAACTTGGGGTGAGGGCCGCATTGGTCACTTAACACTGTAGGCCTACATTGACACTGTTGACCGTGACAGTATATAAAAACCATTACTTTTCAATAATAAAAATGATATTATAAATCACCCTATCAACAGAAAAAAGGAATACCGTCATTATTGCGTTCACAACACAAGCAAGAGACATCCTATTATTATTTTTGTTGAAGTGAAACTAATATTCGCACGAACACAGAAACATAAAGGAGGAAGGAAATCATATGAAAGGAAGAAACAAACATTCAACAAGGAGAATGGAAATAAGAAAAATGAATAAGTGTATGGGCAGGCAGGGTACCGTATCTGAGACTGCGTGTGTGTGTGTTGGGGCATGGAAGGAACACGTAAGGAGTAGGGGTGGGGGGAGGGTGGAGTGGGATTTGCGCCAAAGTCAACAAAAGCTTCATAAACTCACTCACGTGGCTCATGTGTGTTCTCTGTGTGAGGGTCGTGTGTATAGCCATAATGTGTGTACAGTTATATACATGCATTTATGTGTGTGTGTGTGTGTGTGTGTGTGTATATGTGTGTGTGTGTGTGTGTGTACTGTGTGCATGCGTGCGTGCGTTTGTGCGCTGCACACGTGTGCATGTGTGTATGAGTTCTGTTTGCTCAGAGTATATGCTCCAGAGAAATGCCAGCCCCTGCATGCCAGACATTGCAGTGCTTTAACTATACGCTCTTTATCTTCAAGATTGCGGCACTAAGTGTCTGGTCAAAGCTTTATAGCCTTCCAATGCAGGCAGATAAAAATTAAAACAAAAGTGCAAAACGTTACAGTTGGCAGCGTTAAAACTTGCGCATGGTTTATAAGGCATTTGCTGGTTTTTTGACCTTATAAAAATGTCACTGAAAAATATTCGATACATTATCTGCGGGGAAAGGTTTGATGCTCGAAAGAGAGTACAGCTGCTTCAAATCTAATCAGGAACTCTAAATGACCAGTGAGGTCTCTCCAATTTGCACTCATATCTTCAACAGCTGAATAAAACAGTAAACAAATTCTGCCCTATGTGTGATTGTATATGGAAGCCTTCAGAGGTGTTGACATTAGCTAATCTCTGCATTGACCCAGTGAGCGAAACAGCAAAAGCCATGGCCACCCCTGTAATTTACAATACTTTAATATTATATTAATTTGTGTGCAATACCGCGACTACTGTTGACCCTGCAACATGATGAGTCTATCTCTGCTTAGAGCAGGATGAACGTGTCACCAATTGGTTTTTAGGCTAAACTTTGTTGGCTAGCGTGTGCATGAATAGACAAACTGTTCCTTAAAGGAAGTGACATCTGGATGGACGGTCCAGAGCCCTTAAAACTTTATAGCATATTGTCAAATTGTTGAGTACAGTAGAGTCCTCTGTGGGCTGGTGGTATTGTTTGGAGTGCCCACCATCCACTTGTAAAAACAGAGGAACCCTCGAAAGTGGAAAGACACAACGTCCCAGAGTCTCCTGAATTTGGAAACTGCTTGCCCTTGAATTACCCGAGAAGTTCCTGTATAACTTGTTATTTTTCCTAATTACATTTTCCTATTATTCTGGAAATTACTCTTAACTAAACAATTAATCTCTACAGTGCAATTAAATTTGTTTCTCTTTAGTTTTTGCCCTAAAGTCCCTTACTGTCCCTCTCATTCATTCTATAAAACTTTGACATACAGTAGGGTCACACACACTAAGGCCTTTTTTTCCGATTATATTTTCCCTCCCTCGGGCCCAACCTCTCTTGTTTTCGTGACTGTATGCGAAACATTCCACAGGCTGGGCTGAGAGAGAATAACAGAGACAGACAGACAGACCGGTCTGGACTTACTCTAAAGGGATATCTGAGTCTACTGACCTATTTTGGACAGAGATTTGGAAAACAGTCCACGAGAAAAACAATCCCATTCACACTAGCATGTCCTACAGGGCCCTGGGCTGCAGTCGTCCATGCCACCTCCATCTCCCTCTCTTTGCAGCATCTCCCATTTCTCTCTCATCTTCTTTCCCTTCACCCCTCTCCCGTTTCGCTCTGTCTCTTTCATCTCCTCCCTCTCAATCTTTCTTCTTCACTCGTCTTGTTCAGCGGTGTAAACTTTAAGTAACTAAGTACATTTACTTAAGTACTGTACATACATTGACCACTTTCAGCCCTATGTGATCTACAAGCTCACAATGCGTCTCATCCGCATTGTGAGCTTGTATATCTGCTATTTTCAAAAGTATTTATACATTTGAAAACTTGAAATGGGACATTCTGCATAAAGACTACTTTTACTTTAGGTACTTTAGGGGCATTTTGATGCCAATACATTTGTACTTTTACTAAAGTTGAATTGAATTTACTAGTTTCTTTTTTAATTGTACTTTTATCAAAGTATTTCTATATTGCAGCATTGACACTTTTTCCACCACCGGTCTCTTTTCAGGTCTCTGCTGTCTACCATCTTTCACAAGCACGTCACACATGCTTATATGACTGGCCTGTTTGCTCTGTAAACACAACAGGCTCAGTGGGGAGCAAGTAGCAGCTGAGGGTTCCCAAGGTCTCACTGTCTCGCTGGGTTCTGCTCCTCCTGGGACAAACAAGCAGTCAGCCCACCTAAAGCCCAATAAAGCTAACCAAAACCACACCACAGCTGTGTCACACGTAGGATGTAGAAATTCTGCTCTAACACAGGCCCACATGAGATTAACAAAATGCTGAGGTCTAGTTTAAATCCTAAGCGTTAACTTATTGTAACTCTCCAAGGCCCCTTTTTCCACCGGGGTTTCCCTGTGTTTCCACTGAACTGTCAAAGTTGGTTCGGAACTGGAACCCCAAAGCGCCACGGTTCCAAGAATCTAGAACAGAACCAGTTTTAGAACCAAAGTTATTTTGGGGGAAAAGGGGAGTGTAAAAATGGACACACACACACACTCACACTCACACTCACACTCACACACTACAAAATGCTCACTGTAGCAAAGCGATTGAACAAGTTATTTATTTATTTATTTATAAAAAGCGTGAAGCTAGGTTTCTCCTGACCCCACCCCCCTCCAAAAAAAGGAAAGGGATAAAGGCAGGTAGAGAGTTGGGTGCTTAGAAACTCCAACGGGAGAGTTACAGCCAATTCATACTTGGCTGACAAAAATAGCCGACCTACAAACTCACAAGGGGTCACGAATGTGGCATATGGGGGGCGTGTGGGTTGGCTATTTTTGGCGCAGGACACCACGCACCAAGTATCGTAAATTAGAAAGCATACATTTGACTAAATAATGCTTACATGCTTCAGTTAAGAATGTTATTCATTTAAAATGTAGTCATGAACTGTCACTCTGTGACAGCCATTAGTGTCTGAAACCGTCATAAATCACATAACAAGCTGTTTGCTCTGTAATCAGGTCAGGGGGAGCAAGTAGCAGCTGAGCCAGTGGTGGGAAAAGTACTCCAATTCTTTACTCAAGCAAAAGTATCAATACTGCAATATAGAAATACTCAGTTAGAAGTAAAAGTCTGCAATTCAAAATGTACTTGAGTAAAAATACAAAAGTATTGGTATCAAAATGTACTTAAAAAAGCACAAAAGTAGAAAGTATGCATTATGCAGTAACTTTCACTCACTTTCACAAGTTTACAAATGTACTACATTTATTTAAAGAAATCTCAGGATTGTACGTGGCCAGTGATGCGTCTACAGCAGGGGTTCTCAACCCGTGGGTCGTGACCCCTTGGGGGTCGCCAAATTATTTTGGGGGGCCCCCAAATTATTTTCAAAAAAATAAAGGGTTTTCTTTTTTTTTGCAACTGAATGGCTGGGAAATGGAAATTAATTGTTTACATGGTACACAATAGTCAAGTGCATGCATAAACTTTTCTTAATGATTAGATCTGGTTTCAAAATTTATTTATGATGTATTTTCTCTATTATATTATATTATTTTTGCAGACAGTTTTGTCACTTGTCGTCAAATTTCGAGCAAATACGGTGCATATTTCCAGGACCTTTTAGGGAGACTTCACAGAGTTCACGCGTTGGCAGGATGTGAAATATTTAAGACGTACAGTAGTACATGCACACACAGACAGTAGTGAAAGTGCTGCAGAGTGCTGACCATTTAACACCTGGTTGTGTAATGTGTATAATGTGGAGGCGGGGTACAGGGGAAATATATGCATGGCAACACACACACCCACCTTGTGTTGATCACCTTTTATTTCTCTCACCATGGGACTTCTGTGTGCACGCACACACACACAGTAGACAAATTATATATTCTGTGTTGTGTGTGTGTGTGTGTGTGTGTGTGTGTGCGTGCATGCATGCCTGCGTGTGTACACTGTATGTATATATATACACATTACACACATGCATACCCCATGTTGATGACCTTTCTTTTCTCTTACCATGGGACTTATGTGCATACACTAAATCATATGCCACACACACACACATCCACACACGCACCCACCCGTCAGCAGGATTAAAGGTAAACACATTAAGACACACAGTACAGTACAGGTGCCATATTTGGCCCGGGGGAATCGGGCACCAGGATTCGTTTCATAACGGGAGTTTATCTTAAAGCAGAGACACTCCCTCACTTCAAATATACAGTATGTTATAAATTAGCCTGCAGGTGTACAGACTTGACATTACCTGTCATCTTGTCTTTCTTCTCTCTCTCTCTCTCTCTCTCTCTCTCTCGCTCTCTCTCTCTCTCAGTACTTTTCCATTAAGCTTAACTTGCTTGCCTACTGTGTGCCACCCGTCTCCTCCCCTTGCAGGTTTGCAATCTGCATTGTTTGCCAACGTTATCATATGCTATTAGCTGAGGGAACAGGCATTAATATCACATTTCACCACAAGCCGCACGCGCGCGCACACACACAGTATGTTTGTGCGCAAGCACACATGCACACACCTCATAAAAGACATGAAGTTGAAACAGGGTGACGAGTGACCTCACAGTGTTCCAGACACAAGCGTGTTGTCTTTCACACTGACACACACACAGTGAGAATGAATCATTGAGAGAGAGAGAGAGAGAGAGAGAGAGAGAGAGAGAGAATGAATCATTGAGAGAGAGAGAGAGAGAGAGAGAGAGAGAGAGAGAGAGAGAGAGAGAGACACAGTCCGTCACAGCACCACATACATGTGCTAATGGAAAAAAACAAGCTTGGAGGCCAACCTACTCCTCCCTCCTTCTCTATGTCCCTCGTTCCATCTGTTCCTCACGTCTCTCTCCCCGCTGACAAGAACAAACAATCAAGAAAAGCATGACTTCTACAGGTACCGTGTCAAACCCCACGCGGCTCTCTAAATAGCATTCATTTACCCTATCCTGCTATCACCTTTCCTCTTTTCTTCTCTCTCTAAAAAGGGCCAGTCACCCTGAAATAAGACAGCCCAAACATTTGGCCCATGAGGATTTGCAGCCGAGTGGGCTGTGTATGGAAAACTATTGCTTCGTAGTTAATATCAACAAGCCGAGCAGGAGCCAGCAACATAAATCAGCTGCGAAGACTATCAATTAGCAGATTCTCTGGTAAACATCATATCAGTTACTGTTGGCTTGTGGTATTGGCCAAGATATTCATTTAATAAGTAAAAAGGAAGGAGACGAGAGGCAAGTGGTCAATTGCGCAAGATCTGTCACTTCACTACATATAAAACTAATAACAACTCAAATTTGTCCAACATGATGACTGAATAGATTCATACACATACATCGCATGCAAGCCATGCAGTACAGAAATGATGTCACATGTATAGATATATCATGATATCACTTAAATTATGTTACATTATGTTCACATGGGGGTAAGGCACCTATACCCACAGGAGAAGCATATTTTACAGGGGGTTATGTTACACCAAACTATCGAAACTCACTTCAGATTAAGTTTTTACACTAATCTGCACTTTCAACTAGTATGCAAAGATATTTTGTAAAAAAAGGTTTGAAGGATGTTTTAAACAGCTAGCCTGTACAGTAGCTGCCATGGCAATCGCAAGTGAAAGGCAGGGCACTGTTTGGATTGGATCGTTGGAAACACCTTGGGTACAAAGATATGGCCTTATGATCACATTATCTATGACAACAAGACAAGTTGTTCGTCCTGGGTGTTACAAGGACTGAGCTGACAATAGAGGGATCTGTCCAAGAGTACATGGTAAGCACGCACATCAAAGCCCACGCACTTGGAAGACAAACTAGAGCTAATCTGTGGGGCTACGCATGCAGTAAAACCTGGAGTATCAATTTAACTCTGAGAGTGTGACAAATTTGACAATGGACCCACAATGGTGCGTTTCTTGGGGGTCAACTTTCACACTCTGGAGTTAATATAACCCTCTAGATTTCAGTGTGCAGGGAGCTAGCGTCCAGCTGGCAGCTGGACCATGACAGGAATGATTACAATGAGGATGAGCCCAACAGACAGGACGAGTGCCAACTCACTGCACACACAAAAGTGGCGAAGTCAATGTGACAGTCAGTGAGTGACATGAAAAGGACCTTGAAGAGAGACAGGAGAAAGACAGGAAGAATGGAGTAAAGTAAGGAGATGAGAATGACAAGAGAGTCAGTGGTAGAGGGATGAATTAGAGCAAATGAAAAATAATCAAAAGATTCTTTCGGTCATTGAAAACTGATGGACACATTTTGCGACACAGAATGGCATCATGTTATCATTGTTTTGAAAATGCTAAAACATTCTCTGAGCATAGTGCACAATCACATGGGAGTTTTGCAGGATTTAAGACCCTGGTTTGTATTAAGAATCTAAGAAGTCTGATATTAGCACCGATACTCACTCTAATATAAACTATGAATTAACAGCAGGATATTGACAGTGATAATTTAGCCTCTGCTGCATCCTTTGTTGCCAGTGGATGCAATGGAAAGTTACAGCCTGATGAATACCAATGACAGACACATTGAAAGGAAAACAGATAACCAGTTTAGCAAGAGAATGGAGTCAATCAGGGGACCTAAAGAACCAAGCTGGCTCCTGGGCTAAATTAGGGATTGCAATACCCCCCACGGCTATTTCTAGTACAGGCATGCAGTCTGTGTCCCTGGCAACATTAGCCAAAACAGCAATCTGTAGCGCAGAATTTATACACACTAATCACACATTTTAGCACACACACACACACACACACACACACACACACACACACACACACACACACACACATATTTTAGCACACACACACATTTTAGCACACACACACACACACACACACACACACACACACACACACGAGTGAACATACAATAAATAACCTTACGTACCTAGTGTAGTGCGTATCAGTCGGCTCTTAAAGATGTGATGAGGTTTTTCTCATAAGGACAGACTCACTCAATCCAGGAAGAGGATGAGAGAGACTGCCAGTGAGGTGGAGTGAGTGACTGAAAGATGGAAGGGCAAAACAAGAATAAAAACAAGTGTTCCTCAAGATGAAAAAACTAAATTAAAAACAAAAACAAAATGGGATCTTTAAAAAGTTGCCTGATTATATTGAAAGAGAGTGAATCAAAACTGTGTCTCAGTAACTGTTGTCCGCTTTACTTTTAATCAGGAAGGACAGCACTGAATGACTGCCCTGCTCTCTGCTGGTTATAAACCTTAAGAGGGGTGGGAGTGGTGTCAGATGACACAAGGGGGCAGGAAGATGCCAAAAGGGCCATGGGATTGGTGACTGCATCAGTTTCCTTGTTTGTACCACAGCCAATTAGCTCCCTGCATAATACAGGGCACTTGTTCAGTCCACGTGAAGATGAATTAGGCAAGCTATGGGGGGTCTATCATATGCAAACTATTGTCTCCCTTTCTGTCTATCTTAGTCGAGTCTGTAACTCACCCTTTCATTCTTCAAAGCATTTTTGGGCTCATGTATCACCACAGTGTTAAAATAACAGTAATTATTTTGCAATAACAGATAAAAGCCTTTCTTAAAATATATAAACAAACACCAGTGCGATACCCCCCCCCCCCCCACACACACACACACACACACACACACACACAAGCAGATATCTGTTTTTGCATCTGAACTCTAACTTTAATATTGTTTGATTAGCAAACAATATTGGCGCTCTCTCTCTTTCAGTCTAAGTGAATAAGAAAACGGTGCCAGGTGTGGCAGTCTGTTTGGTTCGTCTACCTCTTGCATTTCACAGCAAACACAGCACACAGCCAGAGCGCGACAGCCACCACCTACCTTTCCCGACCAACCCACCATTCCATGGAGAAAAACAACCCCCCACCCCAACTTTCTCCTTTTTTCTTCCTCTCGTTATTGGCGTGTGTGAGTGTGTGTAGTACTGTATGTGTGCACACGATCCCCTCCTTGCCCAGAGCTGCAACAAAGCCCAGCCTGTTCTCTCCGTGCCGTTTAGGGTATAGGGCACATTTAGCAAATCACCTGGGAAGACCAAGACAGGAGGTATGAGGCAGGAGCAGAAGCTTGTGTCCCATTCTGAAATAAGGGGCAATTTTAAAGTTTAAAGTAAAACCCATGGAAAGATACAGAGTGAACGAGATTTGCCTCTCTATTACCTCCACCATTTAAACTAGTCAATGCAGCTGGTTATTTAGAACGTATTTATAGAAGGTCAGGCTATCCAGGTCTCTGTAGGACTTGTGAAATTGTCACACAGACTCAAAACCAAGCGGTCTCCAAAACGCCTGGTGCTGGTGGGGTGAGAGAAAAACATGCTGTCTCGTGCTGAGTCACGTGCAAAGAATTTGACATATGCATGAATAATATCTGGTCACATATCTGGTCACTTTTCCACCCAAGCACAGTAAGGCATGACATAAAAAGTGGTTCATAACAACACTGAAACATCTGAAAACATCATCATTTATAACAGAATCTAGGCCTTAATGTTGCTTTGACAAGAAAATAAGTGTAAAGAGCAATAATATGCAAACCATTGGCCCTAAAGATAGATGACAAAGTACACTTGTTAAGTCATCATTTTGCTAAACGATTGAGATTGGACAGATACACGACGGAAAGAATAAAATATACTGCGTCTGCATGCACTCTTGAGGAAAACAAAAACAAACATCTTGCCAACCATTCTTGAACGGCAGGGCACTTTATTTTTCAAGTTCACCTCCATCTGGTGCCCATTCTCATCCTGCTTCACCTTATCAAAACACTCTCAGCTCCATGCAGACAAACATGCCTGTGCCTTTTTCAACAGCTTGTCTTTTCCACTGTAAAAAACTAAGAAAACAAAAATGTGCACCGCTCATGCAACACTGTCACTTTAAGAGTCCCCTTCCTGTGTGTGTGCACGTGTGTGTGTGTGTGTGTGTGTGTGTGTGTGTGTGTGTGTGTGTGTGTGTGTGTGTGTGTGTGTGTGTGTGTGTGTGTGTGTGTGTGTGTGTGTGTGTGTGTGTGTTCATGCGAGCCTGCATATTATAGAACCCATCAAGAGTGTGGGCGGGTGTACCCTCTCTCTCAGAACAACACACTACTCTGTTGATCACTCACTATCCACTGTTCCTGTTTTCTTCCTTTGCTCTCTCTCTCTCTCTCTCTCTCTCTCTCTCTCTCTCTCTCTCTCTCTCTCTCTCTCTCTCATCCCCTGCTTAATTTATTTCATTTTGTTTGTTTGTTTAATGATAATCTATAGTATATTCCAACTTCAACAAAAAAGCAGAAGTCGTATAGCAAAGTACACTATAGCCTGCTAGACTTTACCATTTATTCCGTTCCTCCTTCCTCACATTATTACTATATATTTTTTGAGAGATCAGTATAGGTTAAAAAGTAGTGTTCGGCCCTGTGTGTGTGTGTGTGTGTGTGTGTGTGTGTGTGTGCGCGTGTGCGTGCATGCGTGCATGCGTGTGTGCATGACATATCGTACATATTATGTTAAATGTACGACCGCAGAACGTACATCCTCCAGGGGTCAGTCGCCTGAATTGCCTCCACAGGATCAATAAAGGTATGTAGGGCATGGAATAATTGTCCTGCCAGGCTAGACCATAGACTGTAAAAAAATATGGACAAAGCGTTCCCCGGGTCTAACATGGACGTAAAATGAAGCCTGTTATTCCTGCACTGTAAGTCGCCATCTTTCTAGATCCGTTTTGGCCCAGCTGGCCATTGGCTGGCTCCGTTTTGGCCCAGCTGGCCATTGGCTGGCCCAGACAACGAGGCTGGACTTCCCCCCTTCTTCTCCGTTGGTTTTTATTTTGACTCGAGTGGGAGGGGAATCCCATAGACTGTAACGGTAGCCACGCCCCTCAGAACATACGCGACTTTATGGTCATTTTTTTAATTAATGGGACCATCATTTTCCAAAAAGAATATTATGACATTAGAAATGAGACTTTAAACTAGTAACTGGAAGCAGAAAGTATTCATGACCATGTTTATTAAGGTAATACAGTCTAGGTGAAGTTGGGTCCAAATACATGGACTTCTATGGGGCTATGGGTTTTTCTGGGTCCAATGACAGCGCCAAAACAGGCCATTATATGAACTACGATTTCCTTAGTGGCTTCACAAAATATCTGTCTGACTGCCCCCCTGGGCTAGACAAGGACATCACTCTGGCAGGTTGGTAAGTTCCGCTTCCTTTTGAGCAGAGAGTGGGAGGAGCTGGGAGGAGGTGTTCTTCCACAACACACACACGATATGTCCTCCCCATAAAACCCACCCTCCCCAGATCAAACAGGATACTGATTGGCAGTGACGAGGATTATATAATTAGGGGGTGTGTGATAGGCCAGGGTACAATAATGAGTAAACAGTTGATACACATTATACATAATATAGAGAGTATGCACATGCATCACTTTTCCACCGGGACAGGCCCCCCTCATCTAGAGTGGCAAAACATTGAGTAGCATGGAGCATTGGACTAAGTGTCTATGGTGGATTTTTATTAAACAAAAACATTGCAGATAGAGGATAATTCAAGCTTTCTGTACAGCTGCAATGTTGGTGAGTTTAACGTTGTTTAATACAATCAGATTTTCCGTTCAGATGTATGGGCTGTCACGGCCAGAAAGTCGTTTTTGACACTCAGTAGGCATTCCTGCATAACTTCCGGGTCACACACATAGCCTCGATAAGGACATGAATGCAAATAAATCAAATGAGAGGAACAACAGGTTATACATGACCTAACTGTGTGGACTATACATGACATACAGTCCAGTGCAGTACAGTAAAACCAACCCATCTGGTATTCTATGTACACAGAATGTTATAATGAACACCAAGAAGGGTCCCCCCCGACCTCTCTCTGGCTCTCTCTCTCTCTTGTGTGCTTTCCCTCCCTCTGCCTGCAGCTCCATTATAGACACATGTGTCTATAATTAAGTGGTTGAACAGCGGGCCCAAGTGCTAAATTAGATCATGGTGCAGAGAAAGAAGAGCTGGCTGGACGAGCTGTAGTCACAGACCTGGCCTCCCTCAGTGCCACCAGGGGGTCAAACACAGACCTTGTGGTGGTGGTGGAGCTGGAAGTGGAGGAGGTCTGCTCCATGCAACCCAACGACTGATAACCTTTATGGGGCTTTCACCGGCAGGGATACCCATGGGGCTCAAAGTTCAAGTGACGCTCGGAAAATGTGGGCCAACAGAGAGCTACTGGTCCAGATCTATACCCTGAGTCCTGCAAGTTGAATTGAAAAGGCCTCATGTTAAGAAAGGATAATCATTTTCATTTGGCTGGCGTCTGGACCTCATGTACATCTCTCACTAGTGCACCTGGTTGTTGAAGGCACATCATGGCTGGCAGGGACGTGCTGAAGTGGAGCTGTAGAGGCCCACTAGGTTGGTCCCTGTCCCATTGACATTGTAAAAGGTCATAATGTCTTGTGTCCGTGATGGGTACCGAGTGGCATTCCGACGCACCGGCTTTCCATGGCTGGTGGCTTCTGCGTGCGGTTAGGTTTAGGGTTAAGGCCTATTCATAGTCCAGTTTTCGGGGGAAAGGTGAAACTGAAACGGTGGTTAGTAAAAACAGAGACATGTGTTGTGTGAGTGGTGACCACCATGCCGTGATGTCATGTTGTAGTTTTAGGTGGTCACCTCTTCACCGAAAACTCAACTATATGAATAGACCTTTATGGACAGTGTTAGTATTGACCACATTGGAATGGCGGTGCGTCGGAATACAAGGCTTCGGATGCCGGTGTGTAACCGTCAGTGATTGTGTTCCAAAATAGACTCTAAAATAGACTCTCTTATCCAGAGTCAGTCGGGTGACTCGGGTCAATGTGTCAAGTGGCATGAACCCTAGTCAACTAACATCAGAGACAGTGGTCGAGTAAATAGATCGGTAAGAAATCAAATATGTGCTACAAAGGAACTATGAACTATTTCTCTCCTAATAGTTGTTTATTTTGTTTTGTTGTAAAGCAACTTTGGGTACTAAGAAAAGCACTATATAAATCTGATATATTATTATGATATGAGTTTGTTGTTTCTCAGGACAACGCTTACAAAGGATAAGTTGAAAAGGTTAATGCACAGGTCAATGTTTACAGAATGAAACCGACTGTAGGCTACAGTAGTAGTAAATTACATCACTGTCTGCTCAAAGATGGGCGAACAGACTTGCAGGACCAAAAATATCCTCGCCTGCGGCTATTCAAGCTCTGCAGGGTTAATAGGTGTCTGTCTCTTCCATTCTTCAACATTCTTACAAAGTAGTTAACCTTGCATCACCAGGCTTTACAAGAGGAAAGCCTTGTATTCGCTAATGGCCACAAAGTATCCTTGCCTTTGGCTATTCCAGCCCTGCAGGGATAATAAAGTGTCTCTTCCATTCCTCAACGTTCTTACAAAGTTAACTTCATGTCACCAGGCTTTCCACAGCGGATGAAAGCCTGGTATTTGCTACAAACTAGCCTATGTGATCCATAGAGCTATAAAGGATAGAGACCGAACCGGAGCGTTAGCCCCCCCCAATATTCATTTCAGTGGAAGTTGCTCAGTGGCGTTTTGAAGCACCCGGAAGACTGCCAGAAGTATAATTATAACTAAATGGCTCGAGCGAGCGGAAGTTTAGCCTAGCCTAGCCCCGGACCTCAATTTTGACGTCATGACATCATGAACGTCCGTCCACCTCCATTAAAGTGCTGCAATTCCTCATTTGGCCAGTAGGTAGTGGCAGCTTCAACGTTGGATAGCCTTACTGGGGGCTTGATGTGATCCGCTTTAGAAATAAAACAAGGTTCCGGTGTGGGTTCCGGTTATAGCGTCGCATTTTGTTCCCCACATAATGTGACTGAATTAGTTTAGCTAGATTATTATTATTAGCATAAAATATACATACAGAGACATACCAAATGATTATTAGCCTAAAAGATGGACATACCTAATGTTTATTGGCATAAAAGATGGATATACCAAATTATTATTAAAACAAACAAAACAAACGATTATGCCAAACTAAACACATTTTAAAACAAGAACTGCACTCTGTCGAGTGCCTACTTGCTTGTTGCACACAAGTAAACCATAAATGGCCTAATAGTGCGCAAGCAGAGTGCGCAAGTACTGCCGACCGCTACGAAATGTGGGCCAACAGAGAGCTACTGCTCCAGATCTATACCCTGAGTCCTGGAAGTTGTCTCAAAAGGCCTCATGTTAAGAAAGGATAGTCATTTTCATTTGGCTGGCGTATCTGGTTGACCATGCCCCCCTGGACCTTCTGCTCACAGTGCACCTGGTTGTTGAAGGCACATCATGGCTGGTCACTACAGTAAAGGCTGACGTGTGGAAATCCAGCCTGACACCGTGTTGCGGGTTCGAGTCCTGATCGCTACAACCTTTTCTGCGTGTCTTGTCTTCCCCCATCTCTCTCCCTGTTTCCTGTCAACCTATACTGTACATATCTATCAATAAAGGCAAAAAGCCCCAAAAATATATTAATATTGATTTGATATATTGATTTGTGTTTTGTGGTCTTCCAATCCAAAATAGACATACGCAGTTACAATTTAGGTCTTCAGTAGACACTCTTATCAATGAGTCAATTGGCGGGAACCATAGTCAACTAACATCAAGGGAAGTGGTTGAGTAAATAGAGCGATAAGACATCAAATACGGTATTCTACAAAGTAACTATGATACGATAGGAGTTAGTCGTTTCCAAGGACAACACTTACAAAAGGCTACAGTCGTTTTTCATTTTCTCTTTTCTATTTCTTTTGGAGAAGGAGGAGAGACCCGCACACCGCCACTTGCTGGTTCAAGAGTTTTCTTTTAAATAAGAGTCACAGCAACGTTTCAGCCTTTTGGCCTTCTTCAGGCATGAGTGACATTCTTCAACATTTTTACAAGTACTAAGTCATGACCTTTTCCTTGTTAACAGGCGATGTTGTTAAACATACAAATGCAGTCCCCTAGGCTCCATTGTAGCCTGACAGCGGTTTGCGGGTTACAGAGTAAAAGTGGTCATATCTGCGCGGCACCCCAAACTGTTTTGAAATAAATCCCGACGCTGATTGTGTTAATAAACAGAAAATAAATTTTCAGCATTGAGAGTAGCCATTTATCAGCTTAATTTTGTCGCCTCATTTCTTTGTGTCATCACTTACAATTCCACTTGTTTAATCTGTATTCTGGCTGCGTTCTCTTTCCCTGATTGGATAAAATTGGTATCCCGACCTGAAAATGCATACACAATATACTGTATATCCTTGTGAGACTTAAGGTAAAACCACAATCGGTCTTCAGTGATCGAGCTTGTTCAATGAGTATCAGTGGCCTGGCCGAGTGCGCACACTTGTACCTTTACTCCTGCGATTATGTGAGTGTATGAGGAGTTTTTGTCTTGTGCCGAAGAAGGACACTATTCCAATAGAGAATTGTGAAGCGCAATATTTATTAATTAATATAACAGAAGGGATTGATGCTTGGAAAGAAGAAGGATGATAGTGACAGTGTGGTGAGAAGGGTTGTTGTGAGCAAAGAATGGATGAGACCTCTTCTTGGCAATGGTGTATCCGGTACAGGCAGGGTATCAGCAAGTATCAGCACTTTGAATTTAAGCCTTTTTTGACCTTGAGTCACATGAACTGTATTTGTCCCTAAAGGGCAACTGGTTTTGCAACGTAAAAACAAACATGAAATGAAATGACATTAGTAAATGCAGCAGGATTAGCCTGGTTAATAAGCCAGACTCAAATCACACTGTCATGTGGTCAACGGCTGATTCGGTCTGGCCAGGCTACAGCCGGATTGCATCAATGAACAAGCATTATCATGAGTACACCAATAAGAACTAGAAAATACTGTTCCTGAAGAAAGGAACAGAAAGTCGTGTGGGCTCGACTCTCGAGTAGCTCGTTTCACACAATGAGCGGTGCCTTTGATCATCATCGAGCGGTACCTTTGATCATCACACACCGCAGGGGGTGCAGTGGCCTGGTGTCATGTCAGACCAACGGTTGTCCAGAACCGCCCCAAAAAGGCCTCTGCCCGGGCTCTGGACCTGGAACTGGAACTGGCCTGACATCATTCTGACATCTGCATATACTCAATATTTGGGCATGCCTGACAAAGAACTCCATATGGGCATAAAATAACTGCATTTATAACTTGCATCCTTCCAACTAAGCCAGTGCCCAACGGGCACCGCTGCAGAGGGAGGCTCCAACGCATAATATCTGGGTAGGGCATTCATTTCCAACTTGCATCGTTCCAAGTAGGCAAGTGCCCAACGGGGCACCGCTGTAGAGGCCCCACGGGCACCGCTCTAGTACAACGTAAATTCTCCATTCATTGTCAATGGGAATTTAATGTTTGTGTAAGACAAAAATCTACACTAATAGCTGAATATAGGAGGGGCTAGCGCCCTTCAAAAATATCACTTGTGTGAAGTGAGGGGCGCCTTTGTTTGCTTTTGTATGTCGCAGGACAACAAAAAGTCCATGGACTTGGCTGCCACATGACGTCCTGTCTGAAAGACAGACGTTGGAGGTGCTATTGACCCTCTCGGAATATGACAGTGAGAGAACGATGGACCCTGGACTTATATTAGATCATATTTGGAGAGACCCCCCCCCCTTTTTTGGGTGTCTCTAATGGGTTGTATGTATTGTGTATGAGATGGTTTTGTTTCGTTTTTTGAGTTGTTCATTTTGTGAATATGTTAATGTCTTGTCTCAAGTTGTCCGAGCACAAAATATGGAAAAAAAGAAAAGTCTGAAGGCCAGACGTTGGAGGGTCTAGCACCCCTCAAAAAGGGGGTAGCAGAGACGTACTCAATTCACAAGTGAGAAAACGGATGCTTAAAGCTGCTTTGTTGCCCTTCATTACAACTGGTTACATGAGGATAGCGTGAAACTAGACAAACAGACAAAACTATATTAGGAAATGCATAGGACTGGAATTGTGTGCAAAGCATAGCTGCCCGGCGCCTAAATACATGAACAATCATCCGACAAATCATCATCTGACAAACAATTGAAAAAAAATTATATGAGTTTTACTGCCCTCTAGATGTTTAAATAAAATGTCAAGCAAGGAACTAACCCAGCGTTATACAGTATACGGGGAGGTGGGGAAGTAGGTACAAAATTCCTGAAATTCCTTCTTTTGTCTGAGAGAAGAGAACAGAATGATATATGTAAAATATCTGTCTAATTGTATTAATTTTGGATGTGAAACGTGATAACAGATGAACCAAGATTGTAGAGCTTGCCTTACTAATATTTTACCAGGTTCTTAACACGAGAAGCTGTAATGAAAAAGGGACAAGGAAGTGTCTTGGATCGAGGACCAACATGAGTTGATATAAGCATTATTTTTGAGGGGCGCTAGCCCCTCCTATGCTTTGAGGGTTTGTAACATTGTCCTAACACAAACATTGAATGCCATTGACAATGAATGGCCAGTTTTTAGTGCTTGTGCAAACACTAACATTGAATGCCATTGACAATGAATGGCCAGTTTTGAGCCTTGTCTAAACACAAACATTTCGTAAACACAAACATTGAAGACGAAGGTGAGGACGCAAAATGTGATTGGCTGGAATGAGATGATGTATGATAAGAGCTTATATTTATTATACTTATATTTACAATACCAGTTCTGATATTTAAATGACAAGAAAAGTATCTGAATCAGGGAACCATGAAAAACCCTCTCGGAGGGTGGCCGGCCATAGCTGAGTGGGTAGAGAGGCCATCTGGGATTCGGAAGGTCGCCTGTTTGACACTCAATTCGTTCCCCGAGCAAGAGACTTGACCCCGAACAGCCTCCTCCACAGAAAAGTAATGTCACCTCCCACGAGGAGCAGAAAATAGTTCCCTCAATTCTAAATACGTTTTATTGGACCCCTGCAAAACTATAGGGTTGGGTTAAGAGAGGACCCAGGATACTGCAGATGTGGGAATTTATTTGTTATGGTCCTGCATGTCCGAAAGTTCAGAGAACAGTACAGTACGTGAGAATATTAAACTGATGAGTCAGGACATTCCAATTTAGCCTAATCTGCCTCTAAAAGGGGAACCCTGAACCCTAGACACGTACGGTGGAATCACAATTCGTCATGTTAGGACCAAAGGCTCCTTATTGGTAACGGGAATTGGTGGATCTTCCTCCATTCAGTTTATGGTTTAGTTTAGACTCACTTAAATATATAATGGCAGCATTAGAAAAGTTGACATACACATAGTAAGCCTTGCCGAACCATGGGCAAGACCTTATCTACCGTTTCTGTAACGTGAGGCAGAATATATACCCCCTGGACATGACGCTAGTATGACGCAGGGACCGACCCCCAGGGTTGGAATAACCCTTGATGCGTCTTTGGTATGACCCGGCCGGGGAATCGAACCCCGACCTCGCAGTCCCAGGGCAGACACTCTATAACAGGGGTGCCCAAAAGGTAGATTGTGATCTACCAGTAGATCACAAAGGCTGTGCAGGTAGATCACATGACATGGCCCTAAAAAATAATTAAAAAAGGAAAAAACTAAAGGCATCTGCCACTTGAATTATGGTGACGTCATTGATTGACAGACATCAAATAGGTGCTGTCGGCTCAAACCCACAATGAAATACTTTGTTTTCAAGAGTGTCGCGCACAAACATTACATAAGTTATACAAAACAAAACAGTACCAATTACAATTTCCCCCCTCTATATCTCATTCCGAGTGTGTTTGTCTTATATGTAACGCCAGCACTGCAATTCAAAAGCCCCTTCAGGTAAATTTTTTAACTATTTTCGGCAATGGGATAATTTTTTAGTGGGTAGATTCATTTTTAAAGTAGCTCTCAAGTCAAAAAAGTGTGGGAACCCCTGCTCTATAACTACAAGGCCACTGAGCTGGTTTAGAAGGGTTGACATACACATACAGGATAGTAAACCGGTTAGACTTGTACTATGCTAAATGGGGATATATATTCTTATTACATAAGATACATCTTATTACAGGACTATGACGCTCAAAAAGGAATGCCCCCACATGAGGTTAAGGTATATTTCTTCAGTGCTAAACAATGAACCCTGAATGGTCATGGGTAGAACATTGTGTGGAGATGGATGTTGGCTTGCAACCCCTATAGTTTGATGTTGACATTGAAGTCTGAACACTATGTACAGTATGTGTGTGTGTGTGTGTGTGTGTGTGTGTGTGTGTGTGTGTGTGTGTGTGTGTGTGTGTGTGTGCGTGCGTGTGTGTGTGTGTGTGTGTGTGTGTGTGTGTGTGTGTGTGTGTGTGTTTGTCTTGTTGTGTCTATATAATGCTTTTGTCATGTGTATCCTATTTCCTTCACTCTTGACGAATATATATTTTTCTGGATTCATGTACTGTTTTCAGTCCCTTGTGATGTTATGGAAAAAACAATAAATATAAAAGAAACAGACATAAAATGAGCCAGCCAGACAAGCCAAAGCCAAATTCTGGAGTTTCTTACAACTATTAGCTGTGTCTCAGCCTGCCACACTTGAATAGTTGAACCCATATCTTCAAGGCAAATTCTGACCTACTAACATTAGATGGTTAAGAAGTGTCTGACACCAGTGGGAGAATGGTCTGCCAGTGCCCTCTTACGTAAGTTTATAATTCAGAGACTTGGCTGACATATAACTGGCAGAAAAACATACCGGTAGTTCCGTTAATGGGGCAAAAAAGTACTCACACATGCATTGCAGGCACACACAAATGCAAATAACTTGTTTAATCTTAAAGCACAGTAACCGACAGCTTATTGAAAATGGGTATGAGTGTGTGTGTGTGTGTGTGTGTGTGTGTGTGTGTGTGTGTGTGTGTGTGTGTGTGTGTGTGTGTGTGTGTGTGTGTGCGTGTGTGCGTGCATAACACACACACACACACACACACACACACACACACACACACACGCACACACAAATTTACATATGTGTGTATGTGTGTGATTGGCAGGCAGCTTGCAGTGCTATATACTAGGGGTTATGAAAATTGTACTCATAAATTAGAATAATTTTTAGTTTAACATCAGGGTTTTTGTTGGCATAAAAAAGCCTTTTTGTACTTGCGTGTGCTTGTCTACAGTACATCTCTTTGTATACATACTGTACATGCACAATTGCACATATTTGTGTGCACGCGAGTGGGTGTATTTATGCGCCGATGGTTGTGTGTGTACTCAATGCTCTCCATATAGAATGCAGTGTTCTTTTCCTTCATGCATGGGGGGGCTCTTTTCAGAGCCCAGTGGTATCTCTCTCTCTCTCGTGTGCCTTGATGGCGACACCCATAGAGGGCTCTGTGTAATCTAGTAACTCTCCACAGTTCTCATTTTCTTCTAGCCTTGATGACCATGCAGACTTATGCAAATTAAGGCTGACACACACGCACACGCACACGCACACACACACACACACACACACACACACACACACACACACACACACACACACACACACACACACACACACACACACTCTGAATGACGCTTGCCATTAAACTACTGAATAGTCACCACCTCACTTGTGTGAAGTTGTGTCTAACCTCTGCTGCATGTCAGTGCTGGTTTGTGCCATGTGTATTCATTAGATATCTTATCTTTGCCTCTCTCTGGCAAGCTCCTCCCTCCACCCTCCCTTCCTATGCCTCTTTCTGAAAAGAGCGAAATCGATGGAGCTTGCACAAAAACTAATGACGTGACAATAACATTGATTCTGATTGTTTTATTCCATTTCATGACATGCGAAGTGAACAGAACAAGTTCTGTGTTGCACAAACAAGTCATGTCACAGACAAAACGGACATCAACTTAATGTGTACTTAATGTACACACAATAGAGAATATCTATGTGACTCTGTTCACCATGGCCGCAGTCTTAAGGCCAGAACACACCAATGTAACTAACCACAACTCCTTGCAACAAAAACGTTTTAAGGCCAGTCCACACCAATGCAACTCCTTGCAGCTGCCATTGGGGATAATGGTTACAAGTAGTAGCATGTTGCAAGGAGTTGGTGCAATGGTGTGGACTGGCCTTTAAACTCATGCTTCTGCTGCTGTCACCCATGATTTTGACTCCCCTACTGATGATTTCAGAGCAGCAGCTGTGTGCAAGCACAGCTTTCACACCCCCCAACCCTCTCACTCTCAGCATGACCCCACACTAAAAAGGTACACATTTCTATGCCATTTGCTTTGCTCTGCAGACTTAATAAAACGTATTTTCAGAGGATGCTTAGACCAGAGGTAAATTCCCAACCAACCACCAGTCCGCGGACCGCTACCAGTCTGTGGACATATACCGGTACACAAGGCAGAGCGGGAATTCTGTTTCTCGGCAGTGAATATAACCTTCCAGTGGAGAAAAGTTGTCTCTGTCGCAATACCAAGTATTCACCGGTGATGTCAGGTCACTGTGGTTTACCAGCAGGAAGCTTGTTTAAAACAGTCCTTGCTCCGTGTTGCATAAGCACAACAGTGAGATCACTGTCGAATCCTTGTCATCTTTATCGCAGCTTTAGTTTCAGGTGCGTTCATGATCAGATGCGTCACAACAAGCTGTCCTATATAGTTAGTGTAAATGAAACACTAAACAGGATTATTATTATTCCATGTCAACATTCAAGTATACAACTATCAGAAGATAGTTACCTTAACCCAGGTAAGGTAATGTGTCACGTTGCAAAGTCTCCCACCTGTCAAAAGTCATTTCTGAAAACGAAAATAGCCTATCTATCTACAAGGTCACAACTTCACAATGTGTAGATATAACGCTGTTTACAATTTAGGCATTTAGCAGACGCTCTTAATCCAGAGCGATTTACAGTAAGCAATAACAAAAAACATGGTAATACATCAAATACATAAAAAATTTCATCATGAATCATATGTAAGCTAGTAAGAACAGTGGAATATCTATAAATTAACATAGGCTATGTCTACATGAAAATGCTATCTAAGTTAGTTCAGGTTTGATTGATTAACAGTTTGCAGAATTACAGTACGTTTTAAGCACAACTCAATACAAAAACTGTTAACTGTGAGTGGATGACCCAATAGAGCACTACACTTGTTTACAAGAGCGTCCACCTTGTCAATGATATAACATTATGTAGTGATATAACAATATATAAATAGCAGCCAATCTGTGTCTCGTCTTGGTACGATTACTGCTCCAGGGTGTTTATTACCACATGCATGCATACAATACAGTTGGTAGAAAAGTGGCAGGCAGTGAAATTCTTGTACTTCCGAGCTTCCTCAGCAGCATGGATAACAATAAAAAACTAGAAAAGTCGCAATTTTGAAAGATTGCAAAGTGTGGTTGCCGCAATCGCTTATAGGCCTCTCCCACACATTTTGCTAGCCAAGTACAATGTCACGTAACCCCTGTGATCATGTGTAAGTAATTTGGAGGGGATTTATATCCCCAAAAATCTAATCGTTCATGATTTGTAAAATAGGCCCCTCCCACTAACTACGGACAACGATTACGGCCGAACAATACAGACTACCAAAATGTTGTGGTTTCATTGGATGGGTCCGGAGATCATGTGTAGCGATTTCTGTGAGATTTTGACAAAATCTGTAGGTGGAGGAGCAAAAAGTGTTTTTTGAAGAAAATTCAAAGAAAAAATCCTGACCCAAGGAATCCAGCGAAATATTATGTAGATTTTACGACCAACGGTTCAAGAGTTATAAGCCAAAACATAAAGTGGGCTGTTATAGTGCCACCATGAGGCCGACCGATATAATTATAAGTTAATTCATTTTAGTTAAATTAATTATTATGAACCTCCCCATAGCCCTTACGGTCAGTGAGTTTTTGCATTTTCCCATTCATGTCAATGGGGAAATTTCATTCACAAATACATTAATTTCAATTAAACTATACAACATTTCTCTTAGCAATGAGAGAGAGCACACCATTTCCGGTCGATTTGACATATGGCTCAAGTGCGTACCGTCAAAACTGTGGGAGGACTAGTGCGACAAAATACGTTACTCTAGTGAGTGAAAATAAAGTGTTACAATTATAATAGTCTGGTTGCCTTGTTAGGGCAACTACACTAAAAAGATGACTCCACTTGAAATGGAGACTCATTCATGGGGTGAATGAATGAGTAAATACAGTAAGAGGTGTCTACACACACCCCAGGGTGTGTGTAGACTTTCCCTCAGTAAGAGCACCCCCCAGAGTGTGTAGACTTTCCCTCGAGTCTTGAAGTTGAGAATGCTGAGCCACCATTTGAAGCCTTGACACAGGTGGTGGTGGGGGATGGGGCTTGGGCTCTGAACTAGAATACACTGAATGACGGCAGCAGCAACACAGAGATCAAACAAGGGCAAGTATAAAGACCAGCTATCTTTTGGGTTTAGTTCCCAACTTCCCAAACTTCCCATGGATACGTGTTAAAAGACGTAAATTCGCAGACTAAACAAACAGAGGTTAAATTTGAAATACGTGATAGTCTTCCTGATTAACACTGGAATTAATACACAGGACCCCAATGGAAATAAATAAGCCATAGGCTTTCTTGGGTTATCCTTTTAGCATCCTTTTGTATTTATTTTATTTTAATCTGTACCTCTGTGCCTTTTATACAATCTGTTAATAAAGTATTCAATATCAGTAAAATCAATAAATCAATAGATCAATCAATCAATCAACAAACCAATCAATCAATCAACCATTAGCTTGTGCTAACCTTCATATAAATTAGACTTTTGTAACAAAGTAATGGGAATTAAAATAGAAATTCAACGCCCATAAATCAATTCAAAGCTGAACTTGCATCTTCACAGATCATAAATCAGTAGGAATTAAATCCTGCACAGTGTATATTACACACCGTATACTGTATATTGATATACTGTATATAAATAGTGCCGTTGCATAAGTGGATCCTAGCAGAGATATGTGGATCGTACTCAGTACTGAACTTCTTAGAATAGGTTCTAGGTCAGACTGGATCTGTCTGGCTTCATTCTCCACCAGGCTCTTGCTGAAGATGGGGCATTTCCAGTGATTGTTGATTTTTTTAATGGTAGCCTACCACGGAATGCCACGCGCATGCACACGCACACGCGTGCATCGCGGCATGCACACAGAACGGCTGCATAGCCTAAGCCTATTGTTAAATAGTGTATGAGAGTTTTAGATACACAAACACAAAAGTAGACTTAAAATAGTCAGACAAACGACATTTTTTAACACAACACACTGCTTCATTTCCAAACATACCTCCCAAGTCATCAATGGAATCTATATTTCTATCTGACCCATTGGTCAAAGGAGGTGTTTCTATTATTTATAATTCTCTCTCATGTTTAGATAATAATGCCTCCTTGGAGTATTTTAAAACTTTAAAAACATTTGTCAAAGGAAAAACTCAACAGAATGTATTCAAATGTGAATCCAGCCTGCGACAGATGTGGCCAGTCGCCGGCCACTCTAGCTCATACAGTATGTTCTGGCACTGCACTAAACTAACATCATATTGGCAAAGTATATTTAAATCACTGTCAGACATTGTTGGAAGACCTTTTGAACCAGATCCACTGACAGCAGTTATGGGGGTCAGGGGGCCCGGGGTCAAACTGTCTACTTTCCAATATAACATGGTAAAATAAGTGACTCTACTGGCTCACAGACTGACACTGTTGAATTGGAAACAAGCACAGGTTCCGACTCACACTTCACTTATGAGAGATGTTATGCACTACTTACAATTGGAAAAGATAAAGTTTGAATTGAGAGGGAGTGAAGATAGATTTTACCAGACATGGCAACCCTTCATTGAATAATTTCAAAATCAGGTGCACGCTAACCCCTCCTACACAATAGATAGCACAATAGAAAAGAAGAAAACTGAGTGTTTTTTCTTTATTAAATTGTTTCTCATTTAAAAAAGAATAATGTCTGTAATTCACTTAATTTACAACAACATGTTGGAAAAGTTTGAGAGCAAGAGTGTCTGTCCTGTTGTCTGTTTTGTTTGTCTGTTCACACTTTAAATGTTTTTAGTTTTTTCATGTTTATCACATTTATATGTCTTTTTTATTATGTATTATATGTGGAACATTTACATTGCCTGTCATCTTTTTTCATTTTATATAACTGAACTACTCATTATCATTGTCGATAATATTCTGATGTCATACAAAAAATGGCTAATAAAAACAGTATTAAAAAAGAAACAGTCACCGGACAAACATCTTTACTGCACACTAGCGAAACTAAAAAGTATGCTTTGGACGAATCACGAAAATGAATCTGTTCTTTGATGGAGGAGGAGGCATTCTTCTTGTGTGCTGAACACCACACAGCAGCAGTATAGCCTACTGGAGCCATATAGCCTACTGCTGTAAGTATGCATGCTTACCGTATAGGCTACGTGCGCTCAGGTAAACAGTAAAAGCTGCTGTTATGCAAAATAGTTGAATTTGGCACGGTACTTGACACGGTGTGAAGATGGGGCGCCAGTAAACCTAGACCACTGGGTACTTGGTGCGTCTTGGAATTGTCTGGTGACACGAGGTTGGACCGTCCCGTTCCGTCCCTGCACGTGCACGTCAAAAGAATTACTGCCACCACGGCATGGTACTGCGTTCTACGAGCATGACACCACTGGTCATTTCATAAGCAAACCCTCAGCCATTGCACAGTGGCCATGCACTTGAAGAGCAGGGGGGAAAATAGGCAGGGAAGGAGCGGGGGATTTGAAATGGGAAGCTTATATAGGGAATGTTATAATGGATCAATTTTATTCTCCCAGATGCCATCTACTCATCAATCAACAGGTTCACTTCCGTCTTTCACACTTATGATGGCGGCGTGGATTCCCTTGAGGGCGAGTGCAAAGGGGAAGTCAACAAGTGCATGCTGAATGACTGATGGAGCCCAGCCAAAGCTCACAAAGGGTAAAGGTTGCAAGATATTTTGACTGCTGCTCCCACCCCGTCTGCTCTCTGCTTCACTGCACTGAACAGGTGAAGATGTTTACAGTGCAACATGTGGAGATGTCAACAATCTTGCTATGAAGTCACAGTGCGTGATCAACATGCTGAACTATCACGGCGTGACACCGCTACACAAGCCAAGCACTTTATGGATAAGTGGTAAGGCAGTGACAGAAATCACCCATAGTGTTTTTCCCAGCCTACTCTAGGATGTCATCTTTTCTTTTATTGGCATCATCGTTATTTATTTCACAGTGTTCAGAGTTCAGACAACAGATTTGGCAACACAAACTTGCATATATGCTCCCCCAACCTACATCTACTCGAAACCCATAACTAAATAATATTGCACAGACACATAGCTTTCAGTCATACTGCTCAAATAAGCTATACATTTAACCCATTTAATACTACATGGTACTATAAATGCGCATGTGTGTGCGTGTGTGTGTCTAAGAACCGCCCGACCGCTCGGCTTCAAACTCAAATCACGTGTCTCCTTCGATATGCGTGACATTAAGGCCACTTTGTCACTCCCAACAGGGAGAAGTTCTATAGTGAGGATGGAAAACTCACTATTTCGCTCCCTCTCCACCCACCTTCTGTGTCCTTATGGATACTCGGTCAACTCGGAAGCACCCCAGAGGATTTGAAAAGGAGGCTGTTAGTATAGACTTCAATTTCAGCATTCAACACCATGTTCCACCTCCAGAGTCAACACCAAGTTCAGGGTCCTAGGACTCAACCCCAGCCAGTGCAGCTGGATTTCAGACTTACTGTGCCAGGTGGTGAGGATGGAATCCAACACCTATGTTGACTCTCTGACCCACAACACTAGTACCCCCAGGGTGTCCAGATACCCCTCTTCTACTCCCATTATACCCGTGACCGCGCACCGCTCTAACTTGGGGATTAGGTTCGCAGACGACACAAGCGTTGTAACAGCCTACAGGAGAGAGGTCGTCAAACCTGATACAGCGAAGTCTGGAGAACATCCTCTCTCACAGTGTCGACGAGACCAAGGAGCAGATCGGGGACTGCGGGGAGTGGGAGAGAGGAGGGAGGCTGGACACCATCGCCATCAACAGGTCTGCTGTATAGACGGACTCAGCACAGCATTACTTGACATTCACATCACGAGGACCTCTCATGAGGATCTAGGATGATCAGCACACAAGTGAAAAGGGCACAGCAATGCCAATGCCTCTTTCACCTCAAGTGGTGGAAGTTCAGCATGGTGTACACAAGATCAGATACAAGCCTTCAACAGAGGCACTACCGAGAGCATTCTAACTGGATGCATCACCACCTGGCATATGAACTGCATTGGCCTCGTCTGCAAAGCACTGCTCAGTGCATCAGTGGACGTGAGCTTCACTCCATTCAGGATACTAGGCTAATGCCTGTAGCCTGGAATGATGCCCGTTGAGAAGGCATGACCCTCCAGTTATGCAATACCCGTTGTATGCATACTGATACTGTACTGATAAGTGTCAACACATTATTACGCAATTATGCTAAAATTCATTACCTTGTTATGCGCTCATGATTTTATTACCCTTTCTGAACCCTGCATTTTGAACCATTATTACATTACGAGTTATTACCAGGCCCGAACGGAATACGCGGCCGCGGTGTTCCGAGGATTCTTAACACGTTCATGTTGTAGTTTACTTTACCAAGGCCAGCGTAATATTAACCAGTGGACCCATCCCGTGCCTCCTCCCCTCATTCTGTGAGCTGCTTTTATTCAGATGGGGGGGGGGTGTTGTTTCTTGTTTGCCAACACTCATGGATTACCTAACAGAAATGTCGAGCGTCTGAAGCAGCTAGCCCATTTGCTAGCTGGTTTGGTTAACATGCTGAACTAAAAAACAAAACAAAACAAAAATGTGTTTTGATCACTCCGAGATGCGAAAGAGAGCTGAGAGAGAGAGTGTGTGTTTGGAGAGACTGCATGCGTCTGCGAGCGACAGCGTGCGTGAGAGAGAGAGAGAGAGCGAGAGAGAGAGAGAGATAGAGAGAGCTGAGAGAGATGAACAAAGTGTGTTTTGAGAGACTGCATGCGATGTGCGTGCGAGAAAGTGTGTGTGTGTGTGTGTGTGTGTGCACGCGCGCGAGCGAGTGTGTGTGTTTGGAGAGAGCGTGCGTGCGAGAGAGAGAGAGAGAGAGTGTGTGTGTGTGAGAGAGAGAATATGAAATCTTTTTATAGTTTCACAAGATATTATTACTCAAAATGTTCAATATTTATTTCTACATATATTGTTTTATCTTGATTGTCTCGTTCCACTTTTGCTTTGGCAATGTAAACGTATGTTTTCTCATGCCAGACAATAAATCTAATTTGATTTTAATTGAATTGAATTGAGAGAAAACCTTTAGCTGAGAGAGATGAAGCAGGAGCCAGGGACCCCATATACAATGTTGTTGCAGATTAAACTTTTCAATAGATTTCATAGATAGCTTGCCCACTCTGTTTTGGTGCCTACCTTTCCCTGGTGCCCAGTCTGCCCTCCTTTCCCTAGTGCCCACTCTGTTTTGGTGCCTACCTTTCCCTGGTGCCCAGTCTGCCCTCCTTTCCCTAGTGCCCACTCTGTTTTGGTGCTTATCTTTCCCTGGTGCCCAGTCTGCCCTCCTTTCCCTAGTGCCTACTCTGTTTTGGTGCCTACCTTTCCCTGCATCGTGCCCAGTCTGCCCATGCACCTTTCCCTAGTGCCCACTCTGTTTTGGTGCCTACCTTTCCCTGCATGGTGCCCAGTCTGCCCATGCACCTTTCCCTATTGCCCACTCTGTTTTGGTGCCTACCTTTCCCTGCATGGTGCCCAGTCTGCCCATGCACCTTTCCCTAGTGCCCACTCTGTTTTGGTGCCTACCTTTCCCTGCATGGTGCCCAGTCTGCTCATGCACCTTTCCCTAGTGCCCACTCTGTTTTGGTGCCCACGACAGTGTTGTGTTGGATTCATGTTCAGTATTTTTAGACGCTCACTTAGTCGCAGCATGAGGCATCGTTTGTGAACTTGTAGATCTGCTATTTTCGACTAATGTTACCCTCAGAACAGGGACGCTAGGGTTTTAACAAATTGTCTTAGTTTTGCAGTATGATCTATACTAGGACTGAAACCCTGGCTGCCTGCCTCCCCAAGGCCCATGTACTGCTGAGAGGAAGACGTTTGTGTTGTATTTTATAAAGGCTCTGGTTGAGGCAGATATTCCTCTTGAGAAAGCCCACAAGCTGGCCCCTGGCTATCTGGCTGGCAGGCTGACTGGCTGACTGACTGGCTATATAACTGACTGGCTATAACTGACTGGCTGGCTAACTGGCTGGCTGGCTGGCTGGCTGACTGACTGGCGGAAAGCCACTGGCTGGCTGGCTGGCTAAGTATATGTATGTTCATGTTGGACCCATTGTAATTTCATTTCACATTTGTGATTTGTACTAAAGAATGTTCATGAAGGAGTGAATTATTATTGATGGCATAATGGCATTATGGCATTCCTGTAGTTCCAGTTAGCTCATAACATTAGCTGCTGTCGCCACTCGCTCCACGTTGCAGCGTTCAGAGTATGGGTTTTTATGCCGTTCAGACCTCCTGGCTTAGGAGGCAGCCAATCATGACTAGGTCGCTAGTAATGTCGCTAGAAGGCAGCGAATCATCACTAGGTTGTGTTTAGAGTTGTCTTTACGGTCGTCAGTATTGTTGCGTGCAAATGTAGGCCAGTGTGTGTGTTCTAAGTTTTATCGGAGGAGGGTATGCCATCATTAATGCCTCCCACACGCACCCAATCAAATAACCGTTGTAACAAAACAAAATGTTCCACAGCCTGTGCTGTCGATGCTTCTGCAAATTTCATTCCTGGGGATTATTTGAAAGGTTTAAAGCACTCGCATGGTGCGACTCAGAACTCTTGCAGAAGTGTTACTGAGTGACCCTGTAGTTGCAGAGACAGGTGTCAATAGCCACAGCACACACGAGCTGCACATTACCACATGAAAAAGGCTATTGGAAGTCTACATTCTTGTCAGATACACTACTACTTCGGATGCTTAGTTGGCGGTATACGATTGTTTTCAACATTTCTGGGATGTGCTACCACGTATATAGCGTAACATGGTAGAACACGCCATTAACTGTACATCAGCTAAAACATGAACAGTTTCATGTAAAAACATGAACACTTTGTTAAAATGGAGTTTGAAATTATAATGGGTTTGTATAGGAAGGGGGCGGCAAGGCAGCTAAAATAAATATCAAGTATCTAAATACTGAATCAAGCAACTTAAAAACTGTCCGTGGTGTTCACAAAAGCCTGAGTGGACGATAAAATGGCCCAATTTCCTTTTTAATATGAAATAGTCAAGAACACAGGAGTCTGTCCCCGTTTTAATGCACTAGATGCCTGGGAGTCCAACACCTACAGTACCATCAGCTCCCAGAACTTACCGACTTTCCACACCCAAGCCACACTACTCATACACTGGCATTGAGGCATAATACAGCATTGATATTAAAATAAAATAATTTTACTTTTGAGTACTTAAGTATTTCTAAAAAAGGTACTTCTGTACTTCAAGTGAAATTTGCCCATAAGACATAAGAGTAATGGCCTGGGCCACGGCTGAGCGGTCCAGGCACCTATAGGCCGGTAATCCAGCCTGACGGCGTGTCGCGGGTTCGAGTCCCGAGCCCGTCGGCCTTTGTCGCATGTCTTCCCCCCATCTCTCTCCCCCTTTCCTGTCTAATTACTGTACCCTATCAATAAAGGCAAAAACACCCCCAAAAAAAAGAAGACTTAAGAGTAATATTTGACAAGGAGTGTCTACACTGCAGGATACTTTGACTCAACTACTATGGGAGAACTGTGTCAGTGTTTGCAACTAAAACACAACGTACAGTACACTACTGTACATAGTGGTGTGTTCTGAACAATTATTAAACATCAAACATCAAAGAGTCCTTAAACATCAACATCAAAGAGTCCTTCATTAACATCAAGAGTCCATCAGACATTAACATCAGAGTCCTTCATTACAGTATGCCATCATTAATGCCTCCCACACACACCCAATCAAATAACTGTTGTAACAAAACAAAATGTTCCACAGCCCGTGCTGTCGATGCAAATTTCATTCCTGGGGATTCTTTGAAACATTTAAAGCACTCGCATGGTGCGACTCAGAACTCTTGCAGAAGTGTGACTGAGTGACCATGTAGTTGCAGAGACAGGTGTCAATAGCCACAGCACACACAAGCCGCACATTACCACATGAAAAAGGCTATTGGAAGTCTACATTCTTGCTACCCCAGCCCAGCCTCCTGCATGTCAGATACACTACTACTTTGGATGCTTAGTTGACGGTATACGATTGTTTAAAAAGATTCTGGGACGGTATACTGTGCTACCACGTATATAGCGTAACATGGTAGAACGCGCCATTAACTGTACATCAGCTAAAATATGAACAGTTTCATGTAAAAACATGAACCGGAAAGGTTTACTCTGTCCAATAGGAGATGAGACAGTGTGCATACAAGTAATTAAAAAAAGGATGAATATCATTCATCAGATTGCAGAACCAAGGATGGGTATTTTCGATGAATCTATCATGGTTAAAATGGAGTTTGAAATTACAATGGGTTTTATAGGAAGGGGGCAGGGCAGCTAAAATAAATATCAAGTATCTAAATACTGAATCAAGCAACTTAAAAACTGTCCGGGGTGTTCACAAAAGCCTGAGTAGACGATAAAATGGCCCAATTTCCTTTTTTTTATATGAAATAGTCAAGAACACAGGAGTCTGTCCCCGTTTTAATGCACTAGACTAGATGCCTGGGAGTCCAACACCTACAGTACCATCAGCTCCCAGAACGTACCGACTTTCCGCACCCAAGCCGCACTTCAAGTGAAAGTTGCCCTTAAGACATAAGAGTAATGGCCTGGGCCACGGCTGAGCAGTCCAGGCACCTATAGGCCGGTAATCCAGCCTGACGGTGTGTCGCGGGTTCGAGTCCCGAACCCGTCGGCCTTTGTCGCATGTCTTCCCCCATCTCTCTCCCCCTTTCCTGTCTAATTACTGTACCCTATCAATAAAGGCAAAAACACCCAAAAAATATCAAAAACAAAAAAGGACTTAAGAGTAATATTTGTGTGTGTCTACACTGCAGGATACTTTGACTCAAGTACTATGGGAGAACTTTGCAACTAAAACACAATGTACAGTACACTACTGTACATAGTGGTGTGTTCTAAGTTTTATCGGAGGAGGGTATGCCATCATTAATGCCTCCCACACGCACCCAATCAAATAACCGTATGACAAAATGTTCCACAGCCCGTGCTGTCGATGCTTCTGCAAATGGCATTCCTGGGGATTCTTTGAAAGATTTAAAGCACTCGCATGGTGCGACTAAGAACTCTTGCAGACGTGTGACTGAGTGACCCTGTAGTTGCAGAGAGAGGTGTCAAATTCAATATCCACAGCACACTCGAGCCTTCACCTCGGACACCACATTACCACATGAAAAAGGCTATTGGAAGTCTACATTCTTGCTACCCCCAGCCCAGCCTCCCGCATGTCAGATTCACTACTACTTCAGATGCTTAGTATACCGTCGAGGTTATAATAGTTTTGTTTTTTTCATTATAGTTTAGTTTTAGTTAGTTTTTACTTTTATTTTTCTAATTCAGTTAGTTTTAGTTAGTTTTTAGAGCGGGTTTGCTAGTTTTTATTTAGTTTTTATTTTGGTGAAATGCTTAGTTTTAGTTTAGTTATAGTTTAGTTATAGTTTAGTTATAGTTTAGTTATAGTTTAGTTTTAGTTTTTTTCGTACTTTGGTTAGGTAATTTGTTAGGTATAGGATTAAAAAAGATCAATAAGTATTGTCTAATTAAACCTAAAGAATATACCATTTAAAAATATAAACTCTAAAGGTTCAGAAACTTAACTTTGGTCCTTTATTTCTCCACTTTGATGATACCATTTGGTATTATGTTTTAAATCATTTTAATCGTTGATCGTTGTCACCTGTACAACGAGGTATAGTCTGTATAGATTGTAAGAATCGGGCATTCGTGGAATGAGCAACACAGCTAAACGTGTGGGTAGCGCCCCCAAAAAATGTGCCAAAATTGCAAATGGTTGGTATACCAACCCTTGCTTTGAGTTGCTTAGTGGATTGGATGATTGCACTCTCCCACAGCAGGGGTTTTCAACTGAGTATGAACCAGGGACCACAACCCAGACTGAGAATCAACCTGGGGACCACCACCCTGACTGAGAATCAACCTGGGGACCACCACCCTGACTGAGAATTAACCTGGGGACCATTGTTGTGTTGGGAGGGGGGATATGGTCATGGTGTGGGGGAAATAAATTAACCTTCCATATTAAACTCATGTTGCTGTTCATTGTAACTTATTCTATGAGTAAGCAGACACTTGCGATTGATTATGGGCACAGTTCCTTGTAATGGTGACTCAACCAAGCAATCCGGTATGGTTTCCCTTGAGATTCTAACTCACTTTTCTGTGGAAGTTCTTGACATCCGACTTCCCAGTAACTGACAACATCGATGCGTCATAATTTGTCACCAGATCATTTACTGCATTGTTTCTCAACTTTCTCTAACCCTACATTACTAAATGCATGGTCAGGGACCACATGCAACACCAGTGGTCCACGGACCACCTGTTGAAAACCCATGTCCCACAGTAATAAGGAAAAAACAACACTTGGTTCTGTTGGTCGCACGTACAGCACATACACTCGTACAGCACGCCCAAGCTGATCCCACAAGTGTTCAATTGGGTTGAGGTCTGGACTCACAGCATTTCCATCCTCTCCACTCCTACATTTTGGAGGTACTCTGTGATCCTGGCTCTACGGGGCGAGCGATGTCATCCTGGAGGATGGCGTTAGGTCCCATATTCTGAAGATATGGGATCACCACTGGCTCCAGAATCTCACTGCATTGAGATTGCCTTTAATGATGACAAGTTCTGTCTTGCCCGTGAGAGAGATACTGTTCCATACCAAACCAAGCTGTTGTGGCAAGGGTGAATACCAACCACTTGCCATTTTGGCAAATGTTTGCTACCCACACATTTAGCTGTGTTGCTCATTCCACAAATGCCTGATCCTTTTATAATAGGCCTATACCCTTCCGACGTGCTCCGCATATTTTACAATCATCCTTTTCCACAAGGCACTTCCTTGCGTCTCTCTCCAATATTGGACTGTCTCTTTCTTCCAACTTTTGCCATTTTGAGTGGTGCAACCACTCCTATAGACAGCTGTGTGCAGCTGTGTCCCTGGGTCTGTCCCTCGCTGTGTCCGAGCACGGAAATAGCGTTATAGCTTTTGTTCACCAAGTGTCACTGTTGCACAGCCTAACACAGACACACACAGGCCAGGGAGGAGGGCTTAGAGTACAGTACAGTACAGTACAGTACAGTACAGTACAGTACAGTACAGTACAGTACAGTACAGTACAGTACAGTACAGTACAGTACAGTACAGTACAGTACAGTACAGTACAGTACAGTACAGTACCACTCACTTAAGACGGGTCTGATTTTCCAAGTAACATGCAGTCAATTTCAGGCAGTGCAGAATGTAAACAAGCAACGTAAAGTGTGGCTACATGCTGCCGTACGGTGCTGAAAACAGCCGTAAAACTTCTTGGAGAAATTAGGAAATTAATCGAATTAATTTAAAAGGTTTATATTATAAATTTCCAAAATGCATATAAATATTGATAAAAACTATAACTAAGGGTATTTTTTCTATAATTTCAGTTAGTTTTAGTTAGTTTTGTGAACACACAATACAGTTTCAGTTTAGTTATCGTTTTTAATTTATTTTTAGTTTTTATTTAGTTTCAGTTAACTAAAATGTTTTTTTTAATTCTAGTTTTCGTTTATTAGTTAGTTTTAGTTAACTATTATAACCTTGCGTCGGGGACGGTATACTGTGCTACCACGTATATAGCATAACACAGTAGAACGCGCCATTAACTTATACATCAGCTAAAACATGAACAGTTTCAAGTAAAAACATGAACCCGAAAGGTTTACTTTGTCCAAAAAGAGATGAGACAGTGTGCATACTGTAGCAACACAACACTTTATGGGCTATTTGATATCATCGATTGATTAAATTGAAGTATTTATTAACAGTTTGCAGAATAGGTACATTTCACATGAAAGCACAACTCAATACTGCTGGCCTGCTCGCTTTGCCTAAAAAAATGGCAACTAAAAAATACGGGGAAGCAGCTTTTTGCTTCTACGGGCCGACGGCATGGAACAAGCTCCCACTGTATCCTTTGTCAGGCAGCCTCTGTAGACATTTTTAAAGCACAGCTCAAGACCCACTTCTACAACATTGCTTTTAATTGATCTTTTATTTTTTGTTATTCATGTCCTCACTGTATTGCATTACTGCTTGTTTTTTAATGTCGTTGCCTTGCTTTTCTTTTTTTCTCCATTGCTCTGTAAAGCACTTTGAGCTGCATTTCATGTCATGAAAGGTGCTATACAAATAAAGTTTTATTATTATTATTAATAATAATAATAATAATAATACAAAGACTTTTACTGTGGCTGACACACTGATAAAGAATTACACTTGTTTACAACAGGGTCCACCTTTTTCAATTCATCAGAATATTTAGAGACATATAAATATACACTTCTATATAAAAAACAGCATCATGAGTCATTTGCAATAGGCAGAAACCACTTGGTGGCACAACACAACATGACCACATATGACAGGATTCAATGAGATAAATTATCATAGATAACGTACGTAAAGCACATTCCGTCCCAACACTATGTCATAATAAATGTCTTTGTTGTCGTAACGACCCGATTCATCGTAATACTTGTTTCTAGGAAGTGGTTGTTCAACATTCTGTCGCCACAGTAGCACTATTGAAACCACAACAAAAGCATAATGAGTGATATGTAGGTATATGATCTCAAGTCCATCCTAACACAGCATCTCTCATGGTAACACACAGTGCCCCACACGCATCATGAGTCATTTCAAAGTAGCTCTATGTCAGGGCCGTGCAGAGAGCACTGGGGGGGCAGGGGCTCAAACTCCAGAAAAGGGCACATATTGGCCCCCCACACAAGCCCTTATTGGTCCCCCACACAAGACCTTATTGGCCCCCACATAAGCCCTTATTGCCCCCCCACACAAGCCCTTATCTGCCCCCCACACAAGCCCTTATTGGCCCCCCACATAAGCCCTTATTTGCCCCCACACAAGCCCTTATTGGTCCCCTACATAAGCTTTTTTTGCTCACCCCCCACATAAGCCCTTATTTTATTTGCCCCCCCACAGCCCACACAAACCCTTATTGGTCCCCACACAAGCCCTTATTGGCCCCCCACACAAGCCCTTATTGCACCCCCACACAAGCCCTTATTTGCCCCCCACAAGCCCTTATTTGCCCCCCAAATAAGCCCTTGTTTTCCCCCCACACAAACCCTTATTGGCCCCCCACACAAGCCCTTATTGGCCCCCACACAAGCCCTTATTGGTCCCCCACATAAGCCCTTATTGGCCCCCACACAAGCCCTTATTGGTCCCCCACATAAGCCCTTATTGGCCCCCACACAAGCCCTTATTGGTCCCCCACATAAGCCCTTATTGGCCCCCACACAAGCCCTTATTGGTCCCCCACATGAGCCCTTATTGGCCCCCACACAAGCCCTTATTGGTTCCCCACATAAGCCCTTATTGGCCCCCACACAAGCCCTTATTGGTCCCCCACATAAGCCCTTATTGTCCCCCCACAAGCCCTTATTGGTCCCCCACACAAGCCCTTATTGGTCCCCCACATAAGCCCTTATTGTCCCCCCACAAGCCCTTATTGGCCCCCACATACACTCGTATTGGCCCCCCACATGTCCTTATGCGACCCCCACATGTCCCTCCCTCCCTCCCTCCATTTTTTTTGTTTTTCTTTTAGATAAAGGGCACTTTCTGCAAAAGGGCAGGTGCTCAAGCCCCCCTAGCCCCCCCTCTGCACGTGCCTGCTCCATGTTCATGTGTACATCGTTTCAGGAAACCTGGAGGGCAAGACAAAAGTGAGTTTCTTTGCACAATTGCATCCTGTATCACTATTCTTGAAATAAAACTAACTACACGCATGCAGAGCGGCCTACATTCATTTAACACACAGCACAACCTGGGTTCAGATTCTTCAAAACAAACAATATGATAACAGCTCCATTCTACACATCACATAGTGTCTAGTAATATACATTTTCCGTTCCCCCTGTCTCAGGCCTCTTCTTGCCTAGAGGAGGAAACCTGCTCCATTGTGACCATCAACAATAGAAGGGGGAACCACATTGCAGATCCACATTCATTATTCACACGGAGGAAGCCCTTAAAAAGAACATTTTAAAACATTGTATATATATATATATATTTTTTTTTAATTACCCAATGCAGCAGATCTCCAAGCTCACAACGTGCTGTGATGAGACACGTCCTGAGCTTGCAGATCAGCTATAGTATACATGCTGCGTGATTACAAGAAAGTATAAAAGGTATTAAAGTTTTGTTTTGCTATACCTAATAGCCATTTGAGGCCAATTTATACTTTGCTGCACCATTGTGTTGTGCAACAAAAATTACATATTCAGCTGAATGCCAGGATGAGAGTGGTTATGAAACCAACTCTCAACTCCTCCAAGGCCAAGAACTACAAACTGGTATTACTCCTTTCCTGTCTTTCCAAACTCCCTAGTCTCCATCTCTCACAGAACAACCTTTTGTATCTAAACAAGTCAGGAGTCTACTGAAACAGCAATCTTCTAAGACTATAGACTCAGCACTTTGTAACATTGTTTCGAAAGATAAAAGGCCCGACATAAAAGACATGGTGTAAGAGGTGTCCTTTGGGAAACCGGGCCAATATCAATAATGTAGGCCTACTATGGCCAAAATAGGCCATATTTACTTAAATGTCATACTTTCACTTTTTTCAATAGTAGAAATAGCTGATCTACAAGCTTGTAGATCTGCTATCCTATCCTATATACCAGTAAGACGCCTGAGGGCGAGAAGCGACCTCGCCCTTGCACGCATCCGCCTGGGTGACAGCAGACTGCTGGGCGAACGCTGGTGCTTTGGCATGGGGGGTAAGATCTTAATTGTCGCCGGCTGCCGGGCACGGCTGCACTAATAACTTTGGGGCAGGCCCGTCTAGAGATTGAATGGACAGGTATCAGTCAAAAGGGAGACATCGAAGAGGAAGGATAGATGGGGAAGGATCTCCATCCCTGATGATGTCACGTGCTCCATCCCTGATGATGTCACATGCTCCATTCCTGATCACGTCACGTGATGTCGTGATGATATTTTCTGCACTTTTCTGAACATGTTTATGATGATGATTATGCAACATAATTGTGACTATCTAAAATAATTGCTATATCGGGCGATTGCATAGTAATACAATAGGCCATGTGATCATTTGTAGCATTTCAGAGTGGGCCACCAGCTGCGTACTAACCTTCAGTTCTCCTCCTACCTGAGCTCTCTTTGCAAGCAATGTTGTCAATCTGAGCCGCACACACATACCGTGCATGGGCGTGGGTTTAAACTTTACATAATGTACCGTATACTGAAGATGTGTGTAGGACATAGCTACCTGATGAGCTTGCAAAATGACAGACCAGCAAAACAGTGAATCCATTGTACTGTATATAACTTTTTTTCTTTTTCATTGCTGCAGGGAGAGGGGTGGCGCCAAGTATGCCAAAGCTGAGCTGAAGTCTTGTGGCGCGAAAAGATCAAATATTTTGTTCTCTAGTGGAGACCATCACAGACTAGGTATTTGTGTCTGCATGAGAGGGAAATGGCTACACCTACTGTACACTAGCCAGAAAAGTCATTACTTACTATTCTATTTGCACAATAGACGTCAAGACATATTCTACTTATCCCCGCTTGCAAATGTAAATACAGAATTGTGAACTTTTACACTTTTTTTCCTTTTCAAAATACATGTATAGACCAACAGACAAGAAGGGTAAACAACACAGCCTCATTTAATCAAATGCTGACATATACAAGCATGTACATGTGTGGGTGTGGCATGTACGAGTGAGCGAGCAAACGTACATGTGCGTGTGTGAGAAAGAAAGTTGGTGGGTGGGTGGTTGGAGAGATTAGTTTGTTTACAGTCAAAGCGAAGAAAGGGAAGAAAGCCAATGCACAAGGAAGGGCAAAAGTGGGAGAGAGAGAGCCAAGATTGAGCTGCCGGGGGCTCATAAAAGACTTTCCAGGAAAGATAGTTACACAGAGACATTGTGCAAAAACAATGCATTCTAGAAACAGGGGGAGACACACACACACACACACGGTTCACACGGTTCAAAAGTGACATAGGAAAAGCGAAGGGAACCCGCACTCATATGCTCAAAAGGGTATATTTATTGACGACGTTTCGAGCCAAGGCTCTTCATCTGGTCAAAACTCTGTATGTCTTCATGATACAATAAGCATGTCACTCAGTCAGTACTCTATATAGCAGAGGTTCTCAATCTTTTTTTTCTTTTTTACTCAGGGCACTCATGTAAACAACGTTTTCATCCACGGCGTCTGCACCCCTGAATCACATTGATACTAGCGATTACATTTACTGGATGTCATATTACAGTACGTAAATAGTTCCCTTACACTTGTAGATCGGCTATTTTTGGTGAAGAGATTTAGTGTAGATTGAAACAAGAAACGCACCAAGGAAAGTGCAACGCAAGTCCATTTTACTCAGTATAGAGGGTCTAAGTGGTTAACTGAGGTGATATTGATCAATTCTAAATTTAATAAGAAAGTATTCTGTTGGCAGCCATGGACTTGTGTCACGGCACTCTAGGGTGCCATGGCGCCCACTTTGAGAAACCCTGCTCTATAGGTTTAAGTAACAGTGTGTCCGAACAGTTTAGTTTAGTTTATTTCTGTCCTTTTTTGACAAACAGTGTAGTACAGTACATTTCAATAAGGCACTTATTGCTGCCAGTTATAGCAGAGACAGCACAATATTTTGCCAGCCTTTTTGCCTCCAAGTTGTTGAAATAAAACCCATGGTATGCAGAAGTTGGTATTTAATGACCATTCCTCTAGGCTAGGGTCAAAGGTGCAGGCTATAATACAGAAACATCTCCATTTAGACTCTTCGTCAGCCACAACAAGATATAAGATATAAAGATATCTAGGTTATTACATAGATGAAACGTGGATGGAATGACACGGGAATGTTTGTACATTCTCACTGAGGATGCATGTTATTTTGATAGATCCTTTGCTATGAGTTCCGCTATGCTATGTACACCCCTTCACATGCATAAGTATAGCCATTCAAGATGTGTGACAGTGTTTCAGTGATCTGTTCTGTGGTGTGGTGCAAGCAACGAGGGACCTGAATGTTGGGGAAACAGATGGAAAGATTGACTCTGGTGGCAAGGACTTGTAATCTGGCTTTTAGAGTGAATGTTCTTAAGGAGTGCAGTGTTCTTAAGGATAAGGAATGAGTGTGAGACCGAGAGAAAGGGAAGACATGCGAGTTTCCCCTGGAGTTTTAGTCCAGTCCAATGTTGTCGTTGATGTTGGTGTAGATATGAGCATTTGTGCCTGTCGTAGACATGCGCAGAGCAAGTTCAGTCAGGGAACCTCAGTGCAGTTGCTGCCGGCCGTTAATTGGGCCGCCGCAGCATCACGCTCTCGTTCACATGATTTACTCATCCAATCACACACTCCATCTTCATACCGGCTACTTTAACCGGAGGTTTGCATTCCTCCTCCTCCTTCCTTCCTTGCTTGCTGCTGTATCAGCGTGCTGCTGTATACAAACCTGCTGCTCACCCACCTCCACCCCACCACCTGTCGTTTTGGATCTACTTTTTAGGTACGGGGGATTCAGAGTCCCTATATGGTCGGGACTGATGCGCTTGATCTGAGTACCTAAAAAGCAGATCCAATACATCGCCAAACCATAATAAATATATTGCTCATCTTATATTTAATAAATATATATTCCATCCATTCTTGAGTTGTCCTGACTGAACCATGAGAACTCGTCTGGCACTTATAGCTGTTAAGACTGTTGCCCTGACCTGGTCAGTTATAATGTCCTTTGAGAACCTCACAGTTTCAGACAGCACCCACTCCAGGGACAGTGGAACGGTCGTTCAGGTCTGGTCTGGGCAGTCCAAACCCCAAAACCAGAGAAACCAGTGTCAAGTTCCAAGATTGGGTTATCTCCTGAATCCCTGGTCAGTGGGACCTTACACCTCCTTAGGTCCAGGAACAGGGAGGATCGAGCCAGCTACAGTATCTTAACATGCTTGTCATGTTGTTAAGCATTTTTAGAAGGTGGGAAATCTGCATGCTGGTGTAGATATATTCCACGTTTGGCAGCCCCAACCCTCCCTCAACACTGTGGATGAAAGATAATGTCACAGATACTGTGTGAATTGAGTCACCAGGCTCACTGTTTTGTTATTCATCTCACACACGGTACCTTCTGTTGGATGTGGACATTAGAGAACAGGTGTTGAACTTTGGAGAGCGCCACCTGTCTGACAGCTTCCAACTTCATGGTCAGAGGCGGTGGACAATTAGGTCCACACACACACACACACACACACACACACACACACACACACACACACACACACACACACACACACACACACACACACACACACACACACACACACACACACACACACACACACACACACACACACACACACACACACACACACACACACACACACACACAATCTCTCATTCACTCACACAGACACAAACACACGTGGTCAGAGGCGGGGAGTTCAGTGGAACTGCTTCAGTTTCCCAGACATTTGTCTGTCTGTCTGTCTATGTTAATTATTGTTCCTCGACCTAGTGGAAATGTGCGTGTAATGTTTCACAGCAATTGGACACTGCGTTCATGATTTGAGGCATTTTGTCCAAAACGGGCCACACCTGCAAACATATAGCCAACTAAAAAAAGTGCCCTTCTGGGCACAGGTCTCCACCAGGATAGGAATGTAGGACATTGCAGCTTGCCTTCATCTGGTGGTTGGATAAAAGGGCAACAAAAGTAAATTATCCACAGATCCGTGCAGTTAGAGGTAAAAACACTTTTCGGCCAGTTATAGCGCCACCTTGAGACTGAGTTGAAATTGTTCATGTGGCATTTCGTCCTCGGCCTAGTGGGAATGTGCGTGCACAATTTCACGGAAATCACGCGATGTGTTCATGATTTGCAGCATTTTGTTTGAAACTGAGCACTCCTGTGAACTTTGGAAGCCAATCTTAACCAATCAGGATGGAGTCTGAGAAATCTGAAAGACCGGTTTCGTTGAATGGCTCTAGAGAGACTGTGTACCAATTTGCGCGATGTTTGGACAAAATCTGTAGGTGTACTGTGCAAAAACTTGTTTTGCACAAAGCGGCCTCCTGGTGGCGCTATAACAGGCCATTCTGAAAAGTTTGGGGCAGAGGTTCATCGTTGGCATCCAGGGTGTGTGTGCAAAATTTGGCATCGACCGGGTTAACGGTGGCCGAGATTAGCTGCTCACGGACACACGGACGGACACACGGACGGACGGACGGAGTGCAAAACATACTCTCCCCCCATGCCTTCGGCCTGGTGGAGAGTGAGACAACCATGATAGAATCTAAGATCTTGATCGCATCACTATAGAGATCATGTGTGATTTGCATGAAATTTTGATCAAATCTGAAGGACTAATATGAAAATGTGAGTTTTACACAGATCGGTGCAGTTATAGGTAATAACACAAATTGGCCTGCTATAGCACCACCATGAGGCTGATTTTAAGTGGAAATATGCGTGCAAAATTCTGCTGAAATCCCACACTGTGTTTGTATTTTGAGGCATTTGAGACCAGTCCTGCAAACGTTGGAAGGCGATCTTTAGCCAATTGGGATGGAATATAGGAAATCGGACAGATCTGTGTTGATCACATGACTATAGAGATGGTGTGTACCGATTTGCGTGAAATATGTATGAGTAATGTATACTTCTCATGGTGGCGCTATAACAGGCCGGTTTGGAAAAAGTTGGGGCAGAGTTTAGTCATTGGCATCCAGGGAGTGTGTGTGTGTGGGAGTGCACAGTTTGGCATCGACCGTGCCAATGGTGGCGGAGATTAGCTTACACAGACACAGACACACAGGTGGACGGACGGACACATGGACACACACGTCATGAGTTTACCTCAATCGTTTGTCAGAGGCATGACTCACCTTTGATTCAGCCTTCAGTGAAATGGATGTAATTTGTTGCACAAACAAGCGATAGAATACTAGAGAAAGTATTCACAGTATAATACTGTAGGGACATGTATTCACACTGTAGTCACAGTAGCTCAGACAAATAGATGAGTACATGTTAGCTATACATGGTCATTCTAGTCAGTGATTTCTATGCATCAAAGGAGAAAATGCTATGAAAGTAGCTATCAGTATAAGGCCTAAAACATAATGTATATTTGCTTTCACACAGTGCAACCAATGCACCCGATTATGATTATCTTCCAAGTATCTGTTTGGTGACAGATCTTACTCTGTGGCATTAGAGTGCGCCTTGCTGTCACCACGGCGACAGGGTGTCCGTTTGTGTTATCAGGATGGCCGGTCTGACGCACTTCAGCTATCATAGAACCTTGAGGTTTCATGCCACCACATGATCTTACTCAACCCAGCTGACTAACCCAACTACGCTTTCAAGTATTTGAAAATATTGCAACATTCCCATCCCTTGGGTTTACTGTTAAAACCTTTCAAAGCTCAATACGTTGTCCACTGGCTGTATAGCGCCAATATGAAATAGGCCTGCTGCTGCGTTTCTTGCAGTTTGTTTGTTTAGCAAAAGAGCAAGATGTGATATTCCCCAGATAAACTGCTATTGTAATGGAATTACTATTACTACTTCTACAAGTTCTACTATAACCCTACATCGTTTATAACAATATATTGTTTACTGCTTTATTTTTTCAAAGTGGAGAATGCTGCTTTGCACACAATAAAACAAGTTGTGTAAGCACTTATGAAATAGATATGACCAGTGTCACAGGAGGACAATTTCTTCTAATGTAAGGGCAGTCATCGACATATCATGTAGATACACGTACTTCCATAACAAATAACTCAGCACTCATCAGAACTGATGCAAAATAGTTAGTCGATTGAAGACATGCTTAGACACATCCAGCTTACATAACACTGTACTATTTGTCTCTTGAACGTGCGCGCGCGTGCACACACACACACACACACACACACACACACACACACACACACACACACACACACACACACACACACACACACACACACACACACACACACACACACACACACACACGTCTGTTTGCCCAACCATCCTATCAGTAACAATATGGGTGATGATCAACAAGCAATGATAAGACAGGTGCCTCATACAGACAGGTTCCATCACATTGAATTTATGTCCAATCGATTCACTATTGATCCATTACCTGGAGCTACAGCAGGTAATGACACTCATCTACTCACATTGAAAACATACTTTGAGTTACAGTATGTGGGATGCATGGATGGATAAAACAGAGAGAAGACAACTATAAAGAATAAGCATAAAAAGCATTACAAAGGTGTCACTGGGAATAATAATCCTTTGTTATTGCACATAGACCCATAAATAACTACCGGTAAAACTAAAACTATTAGTCTAGTTCATAGGCCTAGCGTCTGGTCATGGAGTTGAACATTTGGACAAAACATATTATTTTCTTCCACTGTGCCAATGTTTAGCTATTCAGAGATTCAACAGTCAATTACCTCCTATTTTCAGACATATACTGTATGGGTCAACTAAAATGCATTTTTCTGGACCTTGATGCTGTCGTAATGACTGATTTCACACATGCTGAAATTGGCCAATCTACAAGCTCACAACGTGTCGCAGCACGATACGTTGTGAGCTATTTATTTTCAGCATGTAACCAAGTGTAAAATGACTTTATCTCTTGTCCACTAGTCCCTTCCATTTTGGTTTAGTTTTTATTTGTTGACGAAATTGTCAATATAATTTAGTCTCAGTTTTAGTCATCATAGCTTAGTTTCCATTTAGTTTTCGTCAGTGAAGAAAGGTAGTCAATGAACATTTTTCGTCATAGTATTAGTCGACAAAATCAACACTGGTATCAAAACTGCTACATGTGGCCCAGGCTACTCTAACATCCTGTAGCCCTGCACTTCTGGATAGACACTTTCACATATACATGTTCAAGGTTCAAGGTTGTTTATTAGTGTCCCCGAACCCGAAAGGCAAAAGGTTTTACAGCAGGTCATAAGGCTTGAGACACATATAATCAGTCAGACCAAAGTTATTGCTGCTGGTCGCAAGCGTGCGCTGCGCCCGGCCTACTTGCATCTTCAGAAGCGACCGCCTTCTTCAGAAGCAAGATGTGTACATGTGTGAGAGGGTAGAGCAGTCGCTTGTGAATCGGAAGGCTCCTGGTTAGATCCCTGGCTCCTCTTGGCCTTGTGTCGAAGTTTCCTTGAGCAAGAGACTGAAGGTTGATGCACATTGTAAAGTGGTTTGGAGAAAGGCGCCCCCACTTACCATTGCAGTCCAGTGTTGTGTTATAGGCTATTGCATATCGTTGATGTTTTTTCGTAAATTAACACCCTACTTGATCACACTACAGTGTCACACAAAAGCATCAAAAGTAGTAGATCCACACAAGCTCAAAACACAGCACGAAACAATACGCTTTGAGCTTGTAGGTCTGCTACTTTTGCCGTTTTTATTTTGTTTTATTTTAACCGTTTTGGACATATGAGACAATATCTAAAGCCCTGACACTTATGCTACTTTTAGCATGATTTCTGTTTTGACTGTCCCTTTCCTATAGTTTACCAGCTAATCCACAACCCAGCAAACACTGCCTTCAAAAGGAACCAACAGAAGGAAAGAAACACACAAAGCATTCATGAGTATGTTTGACAAACTCAAGCTCATTATCATCTAACCGCCCACAAACACGACTCCCTAAAGTTTCAAAACTATAATTAGCTTAAAGATCTTTGCTCAATATGAGGTGAACTGTTACTTTATCCATTCTGTGTGCTTTTAGTTGGCCCTAGTTGACTCCTCTGATGGTGGATCTCCTTTGCCACCCTTTAAAATCGTAGGAACACCTTTAGAACACATTCTATTTTGTATATTTGGTAACAAAACGTTGAGAAAGAAAGGCATTTTTGGAAAATTGTGTGCGTGTGCGTGTGCGTGCGTTTTGACTTTCACTTTTTAAACTCTTGAAACTTAGCATCCCTATTCTGGGGGGATGCTCACAAATTATCACAATGTGTCACAGCACAACACGTTGCGGGCTATTTCCGTACACCATTTGGTGTAGATGGGAAACGAAGAGCGGACCAGGTACAGAGTCCTGGGAAATATCATTTAGTCTCATAGCCTAATGGGTTGCCAGTGTCACCTTCGTTAGAGAGAAGGCCAAAACAACTCTTCTAAATTTAAACTCGACATGGCATGTACAGTACATTTGGCCATGCGCACAAGTCATAAGTCATAGATGAACACGGAGAGGAAGCACTGCAAAGAATGGGGTGTTGGGGCGCATATGTTGGTCTGATGTACTAACAGTCCGACACATGCGTGGCTGGTTAAGACTCTCCCGTGCATGGCTTCCCTGTGAGGTTAGGGTATAGAGTAGGGTGTCGGACTAATGCCTGTCCGACTGTTAGTACGTCGGACCAAACACATGCCCCCGCAAACCAGAACACCACACAGACAGACACACTAGTGAATATGCAAACATGCACACGAATACATCATTTCAACTAAGAAACTAGGACTCCTGAGTCATTTGAAACCACTGTCTTAATCTTTCTCTCCATGTCTTCCTAAGCAAAAACTTTTTTTGGCCAGTGAATTGACACGAGAACCTTGGGGACCTGATGTTCCGCAGCATCTAAATGATTCATCAAAGCTGCCATTGTTTCGATGGGAACACTTCCAGTTTCAAGAGGTTCGCTGATGGCTGGGGACTAGAGGAACTAGAAGAAGACTATCAGACTCAGAGTAGGATTCAATCTAGGCTAGGGCATGGTTCTTCAACAGTGGTTACAGGACCCCTAGGGGGAACAGCCAATGATAGGAACTTTTCCCCCCCATATTAACCACTTGAACCCTAGCATCCCTATTCTGCAGGGAACATTAGCAGAAAATAGCAGATCTACAAGCTCACAACACATCGTGCTGTGCCTGAAATTTGGTGTCAAGGGAAAAAAGAGCAAACGGTCAATACAAGATGAAACCAACATATTAACAGAATAGAATGTGTAAACAAACAAACAAAACCTCAATTTACACAACACTGATTGTCAAACAATGTCTATGAAGCTATGAAATAATAATAATAATAATAATAATAATAATATGTAAAATCTGTAATGGGGTCCCTGCTTCATCTCTCTAAGGCAGGGGTTCCCAAAAGGTAGATGATCTACCTTTGCAGGTAGACCACATGACATGCCCCTAAGAATATATTTAAACATTTTTGGGCATCTGCCACTTGAATTAAGGTGACTTGATTCATTGACATCAAAAAGGGCCTGTCAGCTCAAACAAACAATGCAATTCATTTTTCTTGTATATTAACACCTAATAAAAGGCTTACATGTCCGTGCTGTGTCCTCTCCTCCCAATTCTTTGTTTTCAATAGTGTTGCACACAAACGTCAGTAGCATTACAAAGATATACAAAAAACCCTACCAATTCCATTCCCCCCCTCTATTTCCCATTACAAGTGCGTTTGTCTTATATGTAATGCCAGTGCCACTAATTTCAGCAATGGGATAACATATTTTGGGTGGGTAGATCTTGTTGAGCTGGTCATTTTTAAAGTAGCTTTCAAGTCAATAAAGTGTGGGCACCCCTTGAAGACCCCTGATCTAAGCCGTAATGTTTGTAACCGTATGTTGCTGTATTATCAGCTGGCTGGCGGTGTCACTACCAGCTGACTGAAAGGCTTGCAGACCAGGACTGTGCAAACAGTAGGGTTGTCATCCTGGGGGTGGGGATAACTTGAAAGTGCATAAAAGTGTCTATAGAATTGCTAAATTGCTTACAGTAAGTGGCGTAAATCATCTTTAGACAATATGATGATTGCTGCCTCATTCCCTCTGGGTAATAGTTGTGTAACATTTTCACCATATTTGGATTAAAGACAGGCTAACACAAGTCCTTGAGGGCAGCAGCAGCAGCACCACTGTCAGTAGTCAACACACAGAGACAGCTGGCGTACTGTGCCAAACTAGCCCTGTGAGAGAGCTCACAGCGGAGTGTTTTTCCATGACGTCTCTGGTGTGTGTGTGTGTGTGTGTGTGTGTGTGTGTGTGTTGGTGTCTGTGCATGCGTTTGCCTGCACCTATGTTTCCCTGTTAGAGTAGATTAGGAGTGGTCATGAATGATACCGTATGCCTTCCTGGGCAATCAGCTGGAAGTTGCTCAACAGAAAACCAGAACAATGAGGGTGAATTGATACTCATCATAACGATATGTACTGTACACGGAACGGAGTGTTAATATAACTCAGGGGGCTGCAACCGCATTTTGAAACAAAGTGCCTTGTTTTTATTTTCTAGATGGGCAGTGTGCCATGTTCATTTTAATGACCACATCAACAATTCCAACATATTTTGATTGTCCACAGATATAAACTTTAACCTTCCTTATTAAAATGTTCTCTCACATTGTTATAATGATCATTAGATTTGGAACAATAACTCGACTATCTCCCAAACGCCCTCCCCAGAGTTCAGAGTTTTAATGAATGTAGTTATGTGCAGGATGAAATTTACATACAAATGTGAGGGACTTTATTTATTTACTATCTTTTAAATAGTTTACCAAACATCCTCTCTCTTATGCCAGTGTGCCAGTGATCACCATCCTTGATGCCAACCGGTGCTACTCCTGATTTAACTCACAGGTTCATTTGGTCACATTTGTACTCTCTAAATGGATAAATTAACTGGTTTTACTGTTTATAGCCGATCTATCTCAAATCGCCTTTAAATTTCAAAGGACCAATATTTGTATCATTGAAGTAGACTCTCTCCTTAAATGGAAATACAGTACCAGTGTTGTGCTGTTGATTGGTCATTATGCAACCAAGTTCAAAACTGAAAAGAAAGAAGTTGACTGTACATCTATTGCCAATATCTTTAGCCGACTGAATTACAAATATGCCAGATTTCCTCTGTTGCAGAAACAGTCGCCACATGCTGTGATATCATATGACAAAATATTGCAGTTCGGACAAAATCTGAAGACACACACTGGTATGCCTGCTAGGATTGTATGCCCACAGGAAATTGAGTTATCTTAGATTGCGATATAGTCCTCCTCTGTAGTGGTAGGTTTTGTTTCCTGTTTTTATGCTGCAGACAACAGGGCACATACTACACACACATGCACACACACACGTGCACACATGCGCGCGCGCACAGACACACACACACACACACACACACACACACACACACACACACACACACACACACACACACACACACACACACACACACACACACAAGCTGCCAAACTACCACTAATTCATTAAATATTGAGTCATCCACATCACATGATCCCCATTTCATTTTCAAGTTTAAAAGGAAAATTCCTTGCTGTCTTCATATTGTACATAACGAGAAGTACTTAATTTCAGGAAGTACACAGAGCTAAAGCCCAGCATTTATGTCTGTTTTACACTATCTCTATCCATTATCCCCCATATCACTGAACAAAGGAAATGAGTAATTGTAAGGAAGCAGGAAATGGCGATGCATAGAGATTACAGGCTGTATTGACATAAAGGCAACAGCTGGGTATTAAGATTGTCACATGCATGTCATGATTGTGTTCATTTCGGCTATAACTGTCTATGGACTATCATCATACCAATTTCATGTAGGTGTTTGTTGATGCAAAAGTGACTCATCAGGTAATCTTATAGGACAACAGGACAGCGAACACCAATTCAATTATTCAAGTCAAACGGTAGGCCTTGGTCCAAAAAAGGATCCAGATTACTACAGTTCTTAAATTCTATTTTAGGAGCAAGAATCGGATTCGTAACCTAGTATTCAACTGTTAACTTATCTTTCAACTGATCAGGTCTTGTGTCTTAAATCATGCCAGCTAGCTTTTGAAAGCAAGGAGTACCATTGCCATTAACACAATGAGTGCCACCTGGTGGACGAAAGTGGTGGCGCTTGGGTGCCACGTGATGAGAAGCAATTCCACTATGATGCACGTCCGGTTTTGGATGCCATGTTGGAAGCTAAAGCAATAGCACCAATGCTAGCGAGCTAAAGTGAGGTCCATCCTTCCTCAAGAAAACGCCAATGTTCCAATCGCGATCACCAGATAATCAGAAATTACCTCCGAACATCGGCGATCTGTTCAAAACCACAGACAGCGCCATAGTTTCCGAGAAAAGAGTGTGCAAAGGCCGAGGCTAATACAGAAGCTAATGTTGTTGGTCGTGCAGACAAGACCCTAGCAGGCGTCCCCTGCAACCGGAGTGCTTCCAAAAATGGAAAATGCTGCTTGCTCATTGTAATCATAGTTTACATTGAGCAAGCAACATTATGGCATGTCAATCAATATGGCCTATGAAGTAATTGAAGTCAAATATTTTCTCAACTTATATAGCAGATCAATTATTATGCAATAGCAATACTGTCAACTTGACTATACACAATCTGTAGTGCAGTATATGTAGATATGTGACAGCACATTAAGTAAAGAGTTGCAAAATAGCATGTTGTCCTCTGGGGTTCAAGTAAAACATATCAAAGTTAGTTTGTGACATCTAATGTGAGGTCACCAATTTATATAATCCGCTCATACTGTATAACTGACAAGTACATTTAAATAATTGTGTATTTCATGTTTCCAAAGTCAGGTCAGGGAGGTAGCAATTCAGGCTCTGCTACATATTACTCCCTGCTCAGCACGAACCATTTAAGAGCAGAGATATATATCACTTCCCCCAGGGGAAGACAGAAACCGAAGGGGAAGCAGAGCCCACTGGTGGTTTTGGGAAATGGTGGGGGCAAAGAAACACATACCTACCTTCAGTGACTGCAGGAGGAGTGGAATGAGTTGAGCTTAAAGTAAATCGGCTGCATGACACATCTGTTACATAATCCACATAGCTAGTGGTGCGCATGTGTAAGAAAATAAAGAACATTTAAACACATGCAATTCCATATAAACAGCTTGTTGGGTCTGCTGTTATCTTAGCTATATGTTTGAATGTGTGTAAACAAACGGGTATTTCAGAGTAGAATGTCTACGTACATTTTCACAATTTAAAACAAAATGTCCCGACTCGTTGATGTCAACCTGTGGATATGTATAACAAAATAATATATTTCTAATGGGCAATAGAAATATCACAAGTGTCCTTTTTTCAGAAATAAGGTCAAGGAATAATACTGCTCCAATGCGACGCTGCATCTACGGAAATACATTTGTGGTTGTGGTCAGTTTATAATGTCCAGTAATGTTAGTTAAAATTGTAAGAAATGTTCTGGTGATGATCACTAACATAACCTTTGCCATTTAGTTAAGAAATATTAACCTGCATGAGATCATTTGGATGAATTTACATTATACCACAGCAACCACAAAGCACAGCAACTGTGCTTTGTGTTTGGCCAAGATGCATTCAGAACCATGCCACTAGAATAACTCCTGACTTCACTCGCTCATCCCCTGGGTTGCGGAAGTAATTTCTCTATGGAGAATAACATTGGGTCATCTTAGAAACGTCTCATATAAGAATTGTGGTCCAAAATTAGTGGCTGTGTATTGCCACCCTTTTCAAATTGTCCTGTTATAGTGCCACCAAGAGGCCGACTTATTTTTTACATTACTCAGGATTACTCATCATCTCTATAGGCATGTGATCAAGACGGACCTGTCCGATCTTTCACATTCCATCCTGATTGGCGAATTCCGAACATGGCTGGCCCAAAAGACCTACCAGACCTATGCTCCGAGGAGCACTTTTTCTAGTCGTTGCATTAGTTTGCACCAAATTATTAACACAGATGCGTCATTACTAACATTAACATGTTGGATCTGTGTGCCCTCACTCTAGTAGGAAGGGGTGGGGAGGTACCTGAATGCTTCTGGGGGCGGGGTTCTCTCGCTGAGGCTGTGAGTCCTGGTGACACTGTGGTTAATCAACGTTCCAGAGAAGGGAGTGCTGGTGACATAAGAGGATCAAAAGGTAAAAAGGAGAAAGGAAAGGTGTTTTGATGTCAGCCCAATTGGGATATACTATACAGTACAACAAGTTTTTCATTTGAAATTGTAATAAACTAAATTATTGATCTTTTAGAAATGAGTTATTTAGACTATCTCCAATGTTTTTCTTTGTATTAAAATATTTTTATATTCTGTTTGCTCATCTAAATTTTGCCAATGTCTAAAGATATCTTGTACCACCTCTTTGTCTAAAAAGAAGGGGGGAAAAATAAATCTGCAACCCATGCATTTAAATGAGTTATTGGTGGAATGTTTCTAGAATGATAACCACTTAGGAGTAAGTGAGAATTTGACATTTATGTGAAAAAGAAAATGATTAGCTGGCAAAATGTTGCTATGAACCATTATGTAGATAGATTTGCAATCTCCCTGACATAATAGGCCTGCAAAATGCAAGCACATTTTAAGAAAATATAAACATTTCCTAGTCAAGCAGGTTACCCTGTTCAGCTGTTTTTCAAACGAACACAAATATGGCCACTATAGAGGGGTCTAATACAGTGGTGGAAAAGTAATGAAATGTTTTACTTAAGTAAAAGTATCAATACTGTAAGTAAAAGTCTGTAGCCTTTATTAAAATGTATTTGAGTCAAAGTAAGTTTTAGCATCACAATATAGTTGTATATACTTAATATATAGAATATATATCTCGTAAAGATTCTCGTTCTTTTTCTGTTAATGGAAACCGTCTCCTGCTCAGAACCGTCTGTCCACTATACTGTTCTGTTGATTTGTTGCATTTTAAAAGGTATTTTTCAAGTAAAAATCTAACAAAAACAGAGTAGGGCTAGGTGGCTAGGTGGTTAATATATGTTTTGAAATAATAATCAAAATCTACAAAATAACTAGTAACTAAAGTTTTCATATAACTGTAGTGGAGTAAAAAGTACAATATTTGCCTCTGGGGTGTAGTGGAGTAGAAGTAAAAGTATCGAACCTTGTAAATAAATACTCAAGTAAAGTAAAACATAATAATAATACAACATTTGACTTAAGTGCAATACTTGAAAGTTGAAAGTACTTAGTTACTTTACACCAATATCCAGGCCTTTATCTGGGAGTATTTCTGTTTTAAGCCCCCAACCCACTTGTCTGGAAGCTTCTCTTGATGTCTGTGAGAAATTTCTCAGCTTTTTTATAGACAAGGTCAATATGATCAGAGCACAAATTTCCCCCCCTGCTTTTGACCCCTCCATGGCCGTCACCTGCACAACTACACTTAATCATTTCCAGCCTATATCTTTCTCTAAACTTAGTGAAATTGTCTCGCAACTCAAAACATCATCCTGCCCTACAGACGCTATCCCCACACACCTCTTTAAGGAGGTCTGGGAGACCATTGGGCCTAGAGTCCATGCTATCATAAATAGCAGCCTTGTCTCAGGTATTGTACCAGCATACTTTAAAACAGCAGTGGTGACACCCCTGATAAAGAAACCTAGTCTGGATACCTCTGTTTTATCTAACTACAGACCCATCTCAAAGCTTCCGTTCATTTCTAAGATCCTTGAGAAAACGGTGCTGTCTCAACTCCAGTCTTTTTTGCAGCTTAATAGCATTTTTTATGTTTTTCAATCTGGGTTCAAAGCGTTTCACAGCACAGAGTCAGCGCTGTTGAAGGTTTTCAATGACATCCTGTTGACCACCGACTCTGGGGACTCTGTGATCCTACTACTCCTAGATCTAAGCTCTGCTTTCGACACTCTCGATCACAATACTCTCATATCTCGTTTGGAGCTTTGTGTTGGTGTCAGAGATACCGCTTTAGCCTGGTTCTCTTCCTATTTATCGGAGAGATGCTTCTCTGTTAAATTTGGCGACTTCGTATCGTCCTCCACCCCCCTGTCCTCTGGAGTCCCCCAGGGCTCGATCCTTGGGCCTATTCTATTTTCTTTATATTTACTTCCTATTGGCCTTATCTTTAAGAAACATGGCATTTCGTATCACCTTTATGCGGATGATTCGCAAATATACATGCCCCTTAAAAAGGACAATAACGGCTCCCTGAAACCTCTGCTTGACTGTCTAAGTGACATCAAGGCATGGATGGCTCTTAATTTTCTAAGTGTCAACGAAAGTAAAACGGAGGTTATAGTGTTTGGACCATAGACTGTAAATAAATATGGACAAAGCGTTCGCCGGGTCTAACATGGACGTAAAATGAAGCCTGTTATTCCTGCACTGTAAGTCGCCATCTTTCTAGATCCGTTTGGTACCAGCTGGCCATTGGCTGGCTCCGTTTTGGACCAGCTGGCCATTGGCTGCCCAGACAACGAGGCGGGACTTACCCCCTTCTTCTCCGTTGATTTTTATTTTGACTCGAGTGGGAGGGGAATCCCGATCATAGACTGTAACGGTAGCCACGCCCCTCAGAACATACGCGATGTTTTTTTTTCTTTATGGTCATTTTTTTAATTAATGGGACCATAATTTTCCAAAAAGAATATTATGACATTAGAAATGAGACTTTAAACTAGTGACTGGAAGAAGAAAGTATTCATGACCATGTTTATTAAGGTAATACAGTCTAGGTGAAGTTGGGCCAAAATACATGGGCCTCTATGGAGCTATGGGGCTTTTTGGGTCCAGTCCAGCGCCACAACAGGCCATATATATGAACTACCGATTTCAAATGAGGCTTCACGAAATATCTGGCTGACTGCCCCCCTGGTTTGGACCTAGCGGTCCTGGTATCGTTCCCACTGACCTAGGTTCCCTGCAGCCATATGTGAAACCTGTGGTCTCAAACCTTGGCGTCAAACTAGACAATGCCCTTAAACTTGACAAACAGGTCAATGCGGTAGTTAGCTCTAGTTTCTATCATCTGAGGCTGCTGGCCAAAATCAAGTCGGTGCTATCTTTTAGTGATTTTGAGCGAGTTATACATGCCTTCATATCTACGCGGTTGGACTACTGTAATGCCTTGTACGCTGGTTTAAACCAAGCCTCCCTTGCTCGACTCCAGCTAGTCCAAAACTCAGCCGCTCGTCTACTCACAGGTACTCGCAGACGTGAGCATATCACACCTGTCTTGGCCTCCCTTCATTGGCTCCCTGTCCGCTTCAGAGTGGATTTTAAAATTATTTTATTTGTCTTTAAATCTATAAATGGTCTGGCTCCTCTTTATTTGTCGGACCTTATTGAGGTTTATACTCCTGCTAGATCACTGCGGTCTGAGGGCCAGCTAAACCTCAGGGTCACAAAGAAGACCCGCTTAAAGTCCAGAGGCGACCGAGCCTTTTCTGTTGTAGCCCCTAAACTATGGAACGCACTCCCCTCCCACGTCAAATTGGCCCCCTCCATCGAGACCTTTAAATCCCGCCTGAAGACCCACCTCTTTACCTTGGCTTTTAACCCCGCTTGAGTTCCTTTGGTCCTTGTATATGTTTCGTCTCACTGTGACGCTGTTGTTTTTCTGTTGTTTTCTGTAATGTGTCTCAGTTGTTGTCACTGTTTGTACTTTGTTTTCTCGCTGTTGTTTTTCTGTGTGGTAGCTTTAGTGCACTTGTTTTTATTTTATTTTATTCTCCTGTACAGCACTTTGTAAACTCTGAGTTTTAAAACGTGCTATATAAATAAAGTGGATTGGATTGGATTGGAAGCCAATGGCCACAGCTTGGGTTACATGGTTGGTTAGGTAGGATATAGTCCTTCTCCTTGTTCCAAAATAGATTGACCCGAATCTTTACTCTCAAACCATGTCTACCCTTATACGATACGTCGGTTAGTCTAACGTATGCCCACACTTTTTTTGACTTGAGAGCTACTTTCACAATCACCAGCTCAACAAGATCTACTCACCCAAAAAAGTATTATCCCATTGCTGAAAACAGCAGCACTGGCGTTACATACTATAAGACAAACACACTTGGAATGGGAAATAGAGAGGAAAATGGAATTCGTAGTTATTTGTATATGACTTTGTATTTGTATTGCATTTGTATTGTGTTTGAGCTGAAAGGCTCTTTTAATCAATCAGTCACCTTAATTCAATTAGTTTTTCTAATGATATATATTTTGGGGCATGTCATGTGGTCTACCTGCAAAGCCTTTGTGATCTAATGGTAGATCGCAATCTACCTTCTGGGCACCCCTGCCGGTTACAACATACAGTAATAAATCTCTGTCTGAAGCACATGGAGTACATTGTCAAGACCTCCAGTCAGCTGTCAACAATGAGTGTCTTCTCCCCCACACCATGACCCCTGGGATTAATAGACATGTTAGAATGCAGGCCTAGTTGACTTACAATGATAGTAGTATGAGAAGAAATGTCACTTCGGGCCCTATGTGTGACTATTACACCCATTGTGGTGCTTGTTGTTCTGAATAGTACTGTATGTAACCTTTTTCTTGCAATTTAAGAGTTGTGTTGGCATTCTGGGTTAAGCAATTAGCCCTTCACTAAATTCCACCACAAAAAGTGATTGTCCAATGCCAATCCAAATAGTTTAGAAACTGTTGCTATGCAGGTCAAGCTTTCGCCACCTCATAGCTGTCAATGTTATTTTGCATGGCTGTGTTGTTAAACATTTACACGGCTTAACGTTGGGAAAGTTACACGACTGACCCACCCAGGTGATGGCAATAATACTAATGACCGTACCGCAACATGAAAACTCCTGTCGGGCGGTGGTTAAAAGTTGATTTCTCCCTCTGTCATTTCCTCGTATTTCTAGTTCATTTAGTGTATAGCCTACTGTAGGACTGGTTGACTAGATTTAGAAGACATTTTGAAGGTTTTACTTCTGAAATGATTATTTATATGGAGAAATCCCATAATTTAAAATCCATCTCCATGGGTGGAAAGGACAGCTTGACCTGTCTCTTCGCTGCCAACGTGACTATTGGACAAGGACGGGTTGAGGAGGGACTTAGCGGGAGGGCTTTGCCCTCAATGCCCACAATGAATACTCTCATACCTGACTAACTACTGTACTTCTCCAAAGTGAGACAGCCACAAATAGAGATGACAACAATGATGTACCACCACCCAATGTACCACCCATCTTTAAAATAAACATTCACTTACTACTCTGCCACCAAAATGTGGAATGCCCGACACCATCCCTTTAACAAAATGTTATTTTTACAGCTTGGCAACCAGCTGTCAATAAACAGACCCTGCAAACTAGTCGTCACTTAACTCACTTTCTCAATTTGTCCTATTCTCCCTATTGGCTAAAGGCCAGCCAATGAAGAGTCACCAATGGTGTCCTATACTCTGAACCAAGCACACAGAACCGCAGTAGAACAGTAAAGCTGCTGCCAACTGGTGGTCAAATCTGGAATTGCAAGACCTCCGCATGTAAAACGCTGGATCTCGAATGTGCTGTTGGTTTGAGAAGAGAGAGGGATGTGTTGTGTTTCTGGGACTCCCTCTTTCATTGGTGTGTAGCCTAGATTGCACCTAAACCCTAACATTTAACTTCACAAAAACTATGCATAACGCTAACCTTAACCCTAACCCTCAAAAAAACTATAGCTAAAGCTAACCTCACAGAAATGATGCCTAAACCTAACCTAAAAACCCTGTCCACTTGGGTGAAACACTGGGAAAAGACTCCCTTGTATTTCCATCAGACACAGATGCAAATGTTTTCTTTATAATGGTAGACAAGCTGTAAATGACATTTCATGTCAGTCAGTCTTGTTACATAGGTCTTATTAGATATTCATATTGTTCCTGCAAATACGACTGTTTATAAGATTTTCTTCAATTGGATTTTATTACAGCAGTGAATAGGCTACTCTAGTCTTACTGTCTAGTCACTAGACAGAGACTTACTGTACACTTGACTTACTGTACAAATAAGGGTCAACCAATGCATACAAGAGAAGCTAAAAGCCCTGCTTGCACACCCTAGAGGCCGTGCTGCTCCTTAGACCTAAATGTAGTCTGTAGGCTATGTATACTCTACTGTAATGAGTGGTACCAGAGGAAAAGCCATGGGGTCAGTGGGTTACCAAAATCATACGATTCAACGATTAGGAGTCATCTTGAACAAGATTCAAGAGTTCTCAGTTCATATGCATAACATACAGTATCTGGAACACACTCCCAGAAACCTGCTATAAATATTATTTAAATTTTAAAGTTTAAAGTGTTTGTTTTGCGTTATTGAAAACAAGCGCTTCCAAACTCAACTAATCCAAATGTCTTGACAGAATTACAGAAAGTAGGCAATGTATACCACATTCTGTCAAGACAAGACAGATGTTATGAGCTATGGCTCATAACTATGTCTGTGCCAGTGGATTTATATGAAATAAACACTTTTCAGATAGAAAGAGGATAATTCAAGCTTTCTGCATTAAAATTGGTGAGTTTCTTTTTTGTCTCCACCAGGCCGAAGGCATGGGGGGAGAGTATGTTTTGCACTCCGTCCGTCCGTCCGTGTGTCCGTCCGTCCGTGTGTGTGTCCGTGAGCAGCTAATCTCCGGCACCGTTAACCCGGTCGATGACAGATTTTGCACACACACTCCCTGGATGCCAACGATGAACCTCTGCCCGAAAATTTCCAGAACGGCCTGTTATAGCGCCACCAGGAGGCCGCTTTGTGCAAAACAAGTTTTTGCACAGTACACCTACAGATTTTGTCCAAACATTGCGCAAATTGGTACAGTCTCTCTAGAGCCATTCAACGAAACGGGTCTTTCAGATTTCTCAGACTCCATCCTGATTGGTTAAGATTGGCTTCCAAAGTTCACAGGAGTGCTCAGTTTCAAACAAAATGCTGCAAATCATGAACACATCGCGTGATTTCCGTGAAATTGTGCACGCACATTACCACTAGGCCGAGGAAGAAATGCCACATGAACAATTTCAACTCATCCTCAAGGTGGCGCTATAACTGGCCGAAAAGTGTTTTTACCTCTAACTGCACAGATCTGTGGATAACTTTGTATGCCAACTCCCTAGAGGCCAAGGAAGAACCTTTGCCTGGAATTGGCATGGGGGGAGAGTATGTTTTGCACTCCGTCCGTCCGTCCGTGTGTCCGTCCGTCCGTGTGTGTGTGTGTGTGTGTGTGTGTGTCCGTGAGCAGCTAATCTCGGCCACCGTTAACCCGGTCGATGCCAATTTCTTTACTTTTGCTGCCCTTTTATCCAACCACCAGATGAAGGCAAGCTGCAATGTCCTACATTCCTATCCTGGTGGAGACCTGTGCCCAGAAGGGCACTTTTTCTAGTTTATATATTTTTTTTATCCCACGATTTTGTAACCCATTTTTCACCCCTGTGTCAATTATCTAATGTGATCCTGGGCTCTACACACCCTCCGCCAACTTGGGGAGAGCAACGGACTTGAACTCATGCTTCCTTCATGCATGAGTGTCCAAGTTGCTCCTTTACACAGGGGGGAGTTTCCCTGGTTGGACGTAGCGTGTGGAAGGAACACGTTATTCCAACCAGTTCCTTTCCCCTCCATCAGGTGCCTCGGCTGGCCAGGGGGAGGCAGTTTAGAGACCAGGATTATAAAATTGGTGAGTTTAACGTTGTTTACAGTAACACAATCAGAAATGTTCCGTTTAGATGTACTGTCAATGGTTGGTGTTGCAACTCTAGATTCAACATATAAAACAAATCTAGTGTTTCAGGCTTAAACTCTCGTAGAGATATTTTATTTCTAAGAATTTAAATCTTAGGCTAGTAGGCCTGTACTTACCTACCTACCAACCAACCAACCAACCAACCTACCTACTTAGGCCTACCTCAAATCAACTTTAAACGCACATAAAATGTACGTGCGCTCTCATTTTGGCTCCAAGATCAATTGCCTACGTGGGCATTTATTGAAGGTCAATGTTGCCCCCCCCCCCCAACATCGTTGCCAGCTTGAATCTTTTTCCCAGTGGCTGGCCTCTAAATATACTAAGTTGCCCTAGAATTCCATAGTCTCGCATTCTTTTCAAATGTGGCTCTCAATATGAAGGAATTTCAGTTGGCACCCGGGTTCTGTGAGAGCACCATTAGTCGCTAACCATGCTTTTTCGCCATCCCTTTCCGATTCATTTAAAGTGTGGCATAGAAATGGTATTCACTCCAGATCTTCATATTGATGGGTTATTTCTGACTTTTGAACAAATACGACGCAAATGTAATTTATCCAAATCATATTATTTTTTTTACATTTCTACAGATACGACATTTTTTAACACAGCACACTGCTTCATTTCCAAACATACACTAACAACTCATCAATGGAATCTATATTTCTACCTGACCCATTGGTCAAAGGAGGTGTTTCTATTATTTATAATTCTCTCTCGTGTTTAGATAGTAATGCCTCTTTGGATCATTTAAAAACTGTTTGGGAAAACTATTTAGGAATATCTATCACTGACGAGTGACGAGTGCACTCTTCTTCAGTATTCACCAGGTGTCAGGATAGCAGGATGACTGAACCCAATATGCAAGCCACAAACAGGAAGGTTCAAAATCTAAGTATTTATTTATATCCAAGGCAGTAAAGGTAACAAACTAGAACGAGTAGTAGCTGAAAGCCCAAACCTTTCAAAGTACAAAGAAAACAAGGAATGTCCAAAAAGGCAACTCTAGAGTTCAAGGCAGTAAACAAAAGGGCTACAGAGTACAAGGCAGTAAAAGATAGTCCAAAAATCTAACCTTATCATGAAAACAAAAACCAGGAACTCAGGAAAGAATGACGAATGTTCTGAGAGTGAGTGTGTGCAAAGAGTCCCGTTATATAGGGAGCAGGTAAATTGGCAAAATGTTCACCTAAGTGGGCTGACGAGGGAGTTGGAGACAAGTGAGTGAAGGGGACTGCAGTGTGAAGGAATGGAATGTGTGAGTGGCCAGGGAGGAGACATGGTCTGTGGAGTGACAGACCATGACACCAGGCATGGTCTTCTACAATTTAAAATATTACACAGATTACAAAGGAAAAACTCAACAGAATGTATCCAAATGTGAATCCAGACTGCGACAGATGTGGCCAGTCGTCGGCCACTCTAGCCCATTATGTTCTAGCATTGCACTAAACTAACATCATATTGGCAAAGTATATTTAAATCACTGGCAGACATTGTTGAAAAACCTTTTGACCCGGATCCACTGACAGCAGTTCTAGGAGTCAAAATAACAATTCTTATACAGTCTGTAGACTGTGTAGACTTCTTGTAAATTAACTTAAGTAATGCAGATGTTTAACAATATTTTAACTCTTGAGAGTGTACAATGGAACCAAATCCATTTGGTTTGGTTTAATTTTACACTCAAGCGTTAAAGATCTATAAGGGTCCATTTGGTTACCAACACTCCATTTAGCTGGGGACCATTTGGAACCCCCTCAAGGATCACTGGTGGTCCCTGGACCACTGGTTGAGAACCACTCCCTTAAAGACTTGTGTGCATGGATGACTTTTACTGAGTTTCTGATTCTTGTGGTGCACTGTATTGTAGGCCTATTCTTTTCTTCTTTCTTCTTTTATTTTAAAATGATATAATTATTATGCTTGATACCGAATCAAGCAACTTAAAAACTGCGTGGGGTGTTCACATAAGCCTGAGTAGACGATGAAATTACCAAATGTTTTTTTTTAAGTGAAATATCCCTTTAAGTAATATGGCACCAATCACTGTTTTGCAGTGGTGGAAAAAGTACTCAAATGTTTTACTTAAATAACAGTATCAATACTGCAATGTAGATGTACTCCGTTACAAGTAGAAGCTGGAACTGTGGCAGCAATCAGGCCAACAACCTGTGGAAGAAGAAATATTACAAAGACGCTGGCGATGGATTGGCCACACCCTTCGCAAGCCTGCATCTAGTATCACAAGATACTCCCTGTTCTGGAACCCACAAGGGAGAAGGACCAAGAAACACCTGGCGACGTGACCTAGATGTAGATGTGAAGAGATCTGGCCATACATGGGGACAGCTGGAGAAAATGGCCCAGGAACGGGATGCATGGAGAGCTCTTGTTCGTGGCCTATGCCCAAGATTGGGCGATAGGCGTAAGTAAGTAAGTAACAAGTAGAAGCCCCGTATTCAAAATGTACTCAAGTAAAAGTACAAAAGAATCGGCATCAAAATGTACTTAAAGTACTAAAAGTAAAAGTATTCATATTGCAGAATGTCCCATTTCACAAGTTCAAAAAGTATGCAAAAACTTTTGAAAATACAGATGCGACGCATTGTGAGCTTGTAGATCGGCTATTTTCAAATGGCCGAAATGTACAGTATATAGGGTTTAAGTTACTTACTTACTGTAGCATAGGCCGTTGAAAACAGTCCGCCAGAGTCCTCTATCCTGGGCCTTCTTTTCCAGCCGTTTCCATGTCAGTCCACACTGCTTGATGTCAGTCTCAAGGTCCCTGCACCAGGTGTTTTTCGGCCTCCCTCTCTTTCTTGTGCCTTGCGGGTACAGTCCATCTAAGGGCTTGTCTTGTGATGCTGGTATTGGGCTTCTGGAACGTGTGTCCGATCCAACCCCACCTTCTCTTAATCTCTTCTACTGGCGGTAGACTCGCTCTCTGCCATGAGGTCGTTGCTGATGGTGTCTGGCCAGCGGATGCTCTTCAGGCAGCTGTTGATGAAAATCTAAATTAAAATCTCCAAAGTAAGTAACTAAAGTTTTCAAATAATTGTAGTGGATTAAAAGTAAAAATTTGGGCTCTGGGATGTAGTGGAGTAGAAAGTAAAGTACAAATACCTCAAAATTGTACTTAAGTACAGTACTTGAGTAAATTTACTTTACACCAATGCTATTTTTTTTAACAGTTAACCTGTTAATTTGTGTTAAAGTGCCATAGGTTTGACATGTCAGTCAATGTAGAAATCAATGTCAATGTAGTAATGCTACGTAGCAATCTAGTAAGAGAGTGGCGACAGCCACGACACTATAGCGTTGACTCCCATTGTAACAATGGAATGTGGAAGTGCTCATTCTATCTCAATGGGATAGTTCCAGCCATAGGAGCAATGTTTGGAACTGTGGCCATAGGCACCCACTTAGCGGCGAGATCAAAGCGTGTGCTAACCTCATACTAGTCCACACTCTGTGCTAAACAACAGATTGAGGGAGTTGCTAACATACCTACATTATTGTAATTGGACCCAATTGGACCCCATTTCAGGGACAAGGAGAGGAGATAAGCCGCCTGTCGCCCCGACGTCAGCTAATGGGGATCCATTATCTAGCTTGCAAAGCAAATTATGCCCATGGGCTACACACATATTTCTCAATTGCAATAAACTGAGTGCTGCATTTCATTTTCACATTAGAAAGAGGGATTGATGCCATACCTTTTCAGACAAATCGCAAGCATTGAGTTCCTGCATACCTGCAGTGCAGTTGCACAACTTTTGGAAGAAGCAAATCACAAGGGGGCGGGGCAGTGTTGCCAGATTCTGCGAGAGAGATAAGCTACGGTCTATGAAAACCAGAGCCAGAGTAAGACAGACATATAGAGTATGCACATGCATGATTTTCCCATCAGGACACGCCCCCCTCATCTAGACTGAGTGGCAAAATATTGAGCAGCATGGCGTGAGTTTGGAAGCGCTCGTTGGAAATCACTCAACCGTCCTGCGTACCACCCGTTTCTAAATGTGTTTGTCTGAGCATGGAAAGCTGCAACACGGTAACTCTGTAATTTCTTGACCATTTCGGAGGTGGGAAGGCTCGCCGGAACAGAGCAGCATGTTCCTGGGGATCTGGATGTTCCGGGGACTCCCCGGGGACCCCCACACGGTAAATAATTATTTTTTCAAATATAATCAAAGTACAGTACAGAGCACACTACAATACAGTACAGAGCACAGTACAGTAAGTAACTATAACAATAAATGTATAGTTGCACCAATCAGTTCACACATGTAATTTTTCTTTTTACTGTGATGCAAGTTCCGAGAAGACCTAAAGATTGTCCCAAGCCTTAGTGTTCCCAATGAAAGGGCATAATCGGTGAATCACAATCACCCAAACCACCATCATGGCATTAGATGTGAACAAATCAGTCAGCTCCATGAGCATGACATTGATTGATTACTTTATTAGACAGAAATGCAAACAGCACGAGTATAGTCATACGTATACATTGGTCTACTCTAAAAGGATAAACACAAAAAAGTCCTGTGGACTCGATTGAGGTCCTGTGTATTCAATCAACATAGCAATTACACCAAAATACAAAATCATCAAAAATATTAAATAATTATAGGCCTATGTACAGAGTAAGGAAAAAAGGTGGGGACAACTTTTAAGGGAGAAGTAACATTTACCTCCCCCTTTGGTCTTCTGAAAGGTGGATTTTCAGGCATGTTTTAAAGCCAGTTTTTTAAGCCAGTGATCCACATTTTGAAAGGGATGGGGTCAGGGCATTCTGCACTTGGGTGGCAGTGCTATATAGGGAGAATTTACCCTTGTTATATAGATGGGTACCAGAGCATTGTTGTCGCTCCCTCTAGTATTGTGGGTGGCTGTGGGTATTTGGGTAACGGCATTGACGTCCTAGGGCCCGGGCTACATGGGGACGGAATTGGCTGTCCTGGACTAGCCTCGGCCCCAGCCTTACTCATCTGCGAAGAGAAAAGCCTGGTCACAATATAAGGCATGCGAGATTGCATAGCCGGAAATGTCGGGCCGGAACATCCGTCAGATGCATTTCCCCCAGATACGATATTTTATGACCAATCACAGCACTTGTTTCATACACTGAGAATGTAAACAGATTTGTGAAGCGTCAACGTCACTATTGAGTGGTATGATTATTTTACAGACACAGCCTATTCTGAGCTAAGGTATACTGGCTGACCACATTATGCGACAAGGGGTTTTGTTTGTCCTTAAGACGGCTGTTTACAAGTGGCTGTTGGAACAGGCAGAACCTGAGGCTACATATACGTTGAGACAGCGGTGTGGCCAAGCTTTTGACTAAAAGACCTTAGACTAAAGTGCTCTACTATTTGGTTGTCCACGGTAGTTATTTACCATTAAGCCTGTAAAACAAAGCCCTTTGTGAGTTGTTGACCAGGAGTCCAGGGTGCATCCTTATCTCCTTAGTCTATCAACAGCTGTGTTTATGCATCTTAGAGAGAACTCTCTCTTTTAGAATTGACTTGAGTATAAATGTGTCTGTGCTTATAATTAGATGGAGTTAAGAATACATTGTACCTTTCATTTCATTACACGTGTTAAAGAATGTTCTGCCTATTTCATATAGTACAGGTATTCCATTTGTCTCATTGGTAAAAAATATATAATATAGAACATGAGCCATTTTCTGAGACCCTCCTAGGGTAATTGGGACATCCTGTCTGTAAACGTTCTGATTGGATCCCATCAGTGGAGGCTGTCTCTGCTAGTTCCCATGGAGGAGGGTCTTTGAAGTTTAGTTATACTTAAAGGCAATGTTGTCAACTGCCGTGTGTGGGTTCACATTGATAATCGGTCCTTGGTGGATGCGATGTGACTCTATAAATGTCGCAGGGCCTTCTGCCCCCGTGGCACCTTGTAACTCAGAGAACTCTGTTCAATAAAACTGACCAGAATTTGTCGACTAAGATCCTCCTGCCGGAGTCCTTTTCTTCCCTCATTGTCGCTGCTACAACACAGGGTCGCTTGGTTACAGATACTTCAGGTACTTCCGCCAAAATCCCGCTACTTCTGCCAAATTCCAGCAATGCTCTCTAGTCTACAGACCACCCAGCGTGGTCCTGGACGGGGCATCCGGATGTAAAAACAAATCCATACAGCACTGTTTCACAAACAGTGGGTCGGGATCCATTTATGGGTCACGGACCCATTTTCTTTTCCTACATTTAATAAATAATTGAAATTTTCTTTTAAATACATTTATTTTATAAATAAAAATTGTAATGCCATAAATAAAATAATAATTAAGAAGTATAGCAAAAATCAGGGGTGTTGCACCAAATTCTGGGTCCTGGGACAAGCAATGTCTCCCATTTTTTATTGTGTCCCACTTTCCCCCCCAGTCCGACGCCCCTGGTGAAAATACCCCACAATGAGGCAGTGAAAATGGCAGATCTACAAGCACAACATGTCGCTTTGACACGTTGTGCTTGTAGATCTGCCATTTTCACTAGTTGGAGTCCCATGAAAATGTCTAATCTCACTTTTGGGCAGCAGCATACGAAATTGGAATAAAAAAGACAAAAGGAAAAATAATACATGTATATACAGTAAAATGTCTACAAATCTGTAAATTATTTATTTAAGCTTCCTGCACTGCGTTCAAATCCTGCCATGCCCTTTGATGTCAAATCAATCATCTTTAATCTGTTTTGACCAGTGTTCGGATTATTTTGTTGTCATTGCCAAAAACCTTAAACACACCTACCCATGGAATAGTACTTATCTACTGTACATACATCTGTCACCTAATGGACTTAGCGGAGTTGATATATGATCTCATTCCCTCATCATAAGAAATATCTGATCTACAACCACACAACACATTTTGTGTGACCGTGCAGATTGACTATTGTCTTAGTGCGACACCATCGTATATATGATGAGCCATAAATAAGGACTCAGTCTTTGTTGTGGCAAACAGCATGTATACAGTATATTATGTTTGTTAATAACATATTATGCTGTGGTGTGACGAACAGGTAAGAAGTGTATGGAAGAGATGGGGGTGTGAGTGTCTTTGATTTCTCTAGTTTAAAATACGGGAACTGTGGGAAAATAACACAAACTAAATAAACGGTTATGTGTATATTGTTTCAATAGGTGAAAATGTAGAAAGCATATTTTATAAAGGCTGTTAGTTTGGCCTATTATGTTAAATAAACTATTTTTAATCACCATTAAGCATTAAGTTAAATTAAGTTGGACATTATGCCCTCGCAAAATTGACAACAGCAAAAGGTCAAGCTCTAAAAACATAAAATTCCAGACTGCTCACAATATGTTATAATTCTTGACAAACTACGTCCTGTACTCTTCTCCCTTCTGGCTCCCAAACTATGGAATGAACTCCCCAATGCAATTAGAACAGCAAACTCACTCCCAATATTCCACCGTAGTCTCTACCTTAGCCCGTGGCACTGCCAAAAGCACTTGAACTAGCCTCGACGACTAGAGGCGCATGCAAAGGCTAAAATATATCATTTAGATAGCATATTATATATTTTTTTCTCATGATAATTTAGTTATTTAGTTGTAATTTAAAATCTCTGGGGGACCTTGTTGATAAAATGTGTTAAATTTAGGTTAAAAAAATCACACCCGTGTGAAGTGAGGGGTGCTCTTATCATCGTACATCATCATTAATCTTGTGTAAGACCGAACTATAGCCAATTTGTCTATAATCATAAATTCTCCATTCATTGTCAATGGGAATTTAATGTTTGTGTAGCACAAAAATAGCCAATTTGCTCAGACACATATGACGTAAATTCTCCATTCATGGTCGATGGCATTTAATGTTAAGACAAAAAACTACACTATAGCTGAATATAGGAGGGAGGGGCTTGCGCCCCTCAAAAGAAGGAAAATCACACCCGTGTGAAGTGAGTGGTGCAACTCTGTGTGGGGGTCCCCAGAACATCCAGACCCCCAGAAACGCGCCCATGGCCGAATCCGGAGAGCCGCCCCACGTCCGAAACGGTTGAGAAATGACAGTTACCGTGTGTGGGTCCCGGCCTCTACTGTACAGTTAATATGTGCGTGTGTGTTTGTGTTAGGTTGCACACAAGTGGTGAAAGACAGCCATGCTGTTTTCGTGCTCAGACCCAGCCACCCAGCCATACAAATAGCTTCGTAAGGGAGCACCACTCAAAAACCCAAAGATTTCGCATGAACTATGGGGTCCCCCAAAAGATCTGGCCCAGGGCCCTCGTGGGGATTAATCCGTCCCTGGCTGCTGGACATAAACACAGTCCTTTAGCATGCAACTGGAAGTGGGAGGATAAGTGGAAGACCTAAAGCCTTCTCTCCAGTCAAAATTCTCATTATCAGTCACAACAACCAGAAAAGCCAGTGAGTAGGTGTAACCGCTACACTTCTACCATGGGTTCTTCCTGTGTCAAATGTAATGGGGCTTACATTGGACAAGTGTGTTGTTGGTAACATTTACTATTACCGCTACTGAGATACGCAATTACACATCACCCACATTAATTGATGCATCGTACACAAGGTACCAATAGAAGAAATACATTGAGAGATATGTCTTTATTAAACATGAAATGGGAAACTTTGCCAGCATTTATTGCAAATCCTTTAGTTCTATTGTGAGAACATCTGTGTGTTGTCTGATTTTCACATCCTGATCACATTAGAACAATCTATCAATATGAAGAAGTGCAGCGCCTGAAGGTTGGAGGAGAAGACAGACATCCCTGAAAGCAGGCCAGAGTCTGCAGAAACCATGACAGCAGTAGCAATGGCGGTAATCTCAATGATGGAGATATAAGTTGGGGTGCAGTGTTTCAGGCAATGTCAAGGAGAGAACAAAACACTCTTCTCAACACTCAGGAGAGAGACAGACACCCATACCGTGTCCAGTCTGCACCACAGAAGAACAATATGTCATGGAAATTAATGTCCTTCAAGAGTCACATGAAATCATAGACTGGTTTAAGGTTACTTTATAAAAAAATATATAAATACTTTGTAAATATTATTGAGAATAAATACACTCCTCAGCCATGATATTAAAAGTCTCTCTTAAACTTTAGGCCTTTATTGACCTGTTGGCAACAGCCCCAAACGCAGAAGAGAGGGGATTCCCACTAGGGACAATGAAAGAGCAGTATTGAAGCAGGTCAGCTGGGACTTGATTGAGGAGGTAGACAGTGTCCTCTGGTGGAATGACTGGAATCCAATACTACCCAGAGCCTGGGACAGGAAAGCGGCCAGGGGGAAGTGATGTACAACGTGATAACCAACTGTGTATTAGAAAAGACTGCAGGTGCTGCTGTGTGTCAGCATGTAGGCAAGTATTAATAATAACTTGCTCATAGCAGGTTTTCCTTCTCCATGTTTTGAGCTGTGCCGCCGCTCCAATAGGCAGTGTGTATGTCTGTCTCTGTGTCTGTATGTATGTCCGAGCATATTGGTAGTGCGGTCAGCGTGCCTTTATCGAACACACCCATCAGAGTGCAACACACCTCCCGACCGAGTTGGGTAGTTGAAAAGCCTATGGCAATAAAACAGCTCGGATAAAAATGCCTTTTAACAACGCGGAATGCAGCAGTGCTAATCGCTGTACCTGTGGATAACAGAATCTGCTGCCGTTTGACATTATTCCTGTTTAATTAGCTTTTTGATGATACAGTACTAGTATATACTGTAACTGATGTGAAATTTGCCAGGACACAGGGTCATCACAACCAAGGTCAACATGTTCCATTAAAACAAAATGTCAAAGTAGATCCTGCCAAATAGTATAACTTGCTCTCCCTGACATCTTAATTGATGCTCTTCATTTGAATCTCCTCCACAAGAGCAAATAAATCATTTTAATTTCAGTCAGTGCCAACAAAAATTAATTTACACCAGTGATTCTCAACCTCTAATTTCAAGGAACTGTTATCAATACTTACAGTTAGTAGGTACCAGTAAGACACCCGAGGGCGAGAAGCAAGCATCTGCCTCGTTGACGGCAGACTGCTGGGCGAGCTCTGGCACTTTGGCATGGGGGGGGGGGGTCAGATCAACATGGAATGAATTCTGTACTGGCCATATATGGAGCATGTCTTGAGTGTACAGGGTTTGATGAGGTCAGATCAACATATTATGGAATGTCAGAACAGGTCAGCTCCATACAGTATATGGAGATCTAAGGGTGGTAGCGGGGACATTCTCTTTAGTGTACAGTGTTTGAACAGGTTCTGACATATATCCATATATGGAGATCTAAGGGATTGAGGTTTGAGGTCAGATGTAGAGTTGCTGGCCAATATGGATGACATCAGGGATCTCCATATATGGGCTTAACTGTGACAGCAGGTCACATTTACTATGACATCAGGGTCTCCACATCTCCATCCCTGATGATGTCACGAGACCTGGGCACCATATATGGTGCCCGACCAACACACTGATGGTGCCCGACACACTGATGGCGTCACGGCAGTGACGGGAAATTCACGATTCCAAAGTAAACTGTGACTGAAGGTCGCAAATATAGTGAAACTGATCATCTTGTATGTTCTCTTGTATTTTACATGTAATATTATAATGGTGACCACTGGGGGTCACTAGACTCTAAGGTTGAGAACAACTGCTTTACAGGACAGCCAGACCAATTTATTGTCTCCACCAGGCCGAAGGCATGGGGGGAGAGTATGTTTTGCACTCCGTCCGTCCGTCCGTGTGTCCGTCCGTCCGTCCGTGTGTGTGTGTGTGTGTGTCCGTGAGCAGCTAATCTCCGGCACCGTTAACCCGGTCGATGCCAAATTTTGCACACACACTCCCTGGATGCCAACGATGAACCTCTGCCCCAGAATTTCCAGAACGGCCTGTTATAGCGCCACCAGGAGGCCGCTTTGTGCAAAACAAGTTTTTGCACAGTACACCTACAGATTTTGTCCAAACATCGCGCAAATTGGTACACAGTCTCTCTAGAGCCATTCAACGAAACGGGTCTTTCAGATTTTTTACTTTTGTTGCCCTTTTATCCAACCACCAGATGAAGGCAAGCTGCAATGTCCTACATTCCTATCCTGGTGGAGACCTGTGCCCAGATGGGCACTTTTTCTAGTTTTATTTGTGCTGTCCTCTACATCTCCCTCTGTTCTACTTCTGCTCCTTATGGAATTGAGCCCCACCATTCTTTCTTGGTTCTCACTTCACTGGTTCAAAATCTAAGTCACTGTCATGCTCACTGTCATTGCTGCTCGTCTGTCAAGCTCCCCTGGCCTTTCTCATTCTCATCACCAACACATAACTTTCTCTTCGATTGGTTGGCGTCATCTAAGGTGTGCAATGTATTTTTCTTAGGCCTTCCTCTAGGTCTGCCTGTTGACACGTATTTGTATCTCTTTCTTTTTTCTGGCACCAGCTGTAACTGCTCATCATCAGGGTTGCAAAATGTGTTACTTCGCTCAGGCTCATCAGTATCAACACCACTGCTCTCCATTTCATCCGCTTTAGCCTCCTCAGCATCAACGTCACTGCTCTCCATTTCATTTGTCTCATCTTTTTCTACATCAGACTCATTCCTACTTGTCTTCTCCAGCAGAACATTCTCCCCTGGGCCAGGGATTTGTCCATGATAACGCTGGATGTGACTCTTCAGGCTAACATTGTGATTAAAGGACTTGTCACAGTGCTGACATTGATAGGGTTTCTCTCCTGTGTGGACGCGCATATGGGATTTGAGGTGGTTTGTTTGGGTGAATGAGCGCTGGCACACCTCACATACAAACTGCTTTGCTTGTGTGTGCACAACCATATGCCTCTCCAGTGAACTGGGACAGAAAAACTCCATGCTACATGTGTGACAAATGTGTTTTTTGGGGCCTCTGTGACTCAGCAGGTGTTTACGGCGCTCTTCTTTCTTGGCAAACCCCCGTGGACAGTCTGGACATTGATAGGGCTGCTTTCTAGGGGGGTGCCTCTTCTCGTGTGCAAGTTTGTCTGCCCTCATTCTGAAGGTTGATAAACAGTATTTACACACATGCTTGTAGCCATACACATGGACCTTGCTGTGAGCTTTTAGAGTAACCTCACATGCATATCTCTTGCCACACACATTACAAGAATAGGGCTTTTTGTTCTCACATGTGTGAGTCTGACTGTAGAAATATCTTCCGCATTCAGGACACAGTTGGCGGAAAGCCACTTCATGTATGCCATCTGCATCAGACTCACTGTCTGCAAGCTCATTGAGGTGTTCCACGGGATCCCAATCACTGTCTGAATTGCAATCTCCACCATCCACCTCGCTGTTTTGTCCATCGGAGGAGTCGTTTTCATCACTAAAACCAACAGTTGCAGTAATGGCAGAACTCTCTGGATCACTGGTGCAGCTGCGGACGTCACCCAAGGGCACTGCCTATGAGAGAGAACAGATGAGCGGTAATGTCTGCAGTTTGGTCGGTAGTGTGGTTTGTATGTATGAAAGTTTGCCAAATGTTTAATCGATAAATCAAGCGTAGCGTTAGTTCATTGCGGCACGGAGGGCAGATGGTTTATATGTGTGTACATGGTTCCCCCTCATTCATTTCCCCTAGTGATCTATACTGCTTCTTTAAATCCGCTGCCTCTCTAGGCCACACCCTCATTCCCACAGTGCAATTCAGGCAGCTACTTAAGCAGCCTCAGCTCACTTCTCTTTCTCTATGCTGAGCCGTCAAGCAGCTTGTGTGGCGCTGCGTGAAAATGTCCCCCACCTTCCCGGCCTCCTCCCTGTTGTTCTTAGTCCAGGGGTTATGGGATATTATTGCATTGTGTTGAATCATGTGTTGTGTTGAATCATGTGTTGAATCATGTGTTGATGTGTCATTACTGTGTATTGTTCATGGATTATTGTATTTTTGGCTCTGCTCTGGGGGGGTTGTTGATATCAGAGCTGTGTCTTGGTGCACAGATAATCAGATATATCAAATGTGATATCAGACCTGTGTCTCGGTACGCAGATCATCTGACATCACATGAGCAGAGCCACACCGCCATACTATCATGCAAAAGCTTTGCAATAAATGGTCTATGATCAATTTGAGCCGAAGTGTCTCAATGAATTTACCATTTGTTAACAGTTAGCTGAGATGGTTAGTAGGGTGGATGTGCAAAACCTTTCAATGGGAGAATAATAAATGGGTGGTATGAAATGCTGTAGATTGTCTATTTGCAGGGTGAAAACGTTAGGAGCTGCATGCCACTCTTGTTGCATTTATGGCTGCCATGTTTTTCTTTTCTTTTCCAAACAATGTTACATTTTTTAACTTACAAAGATTGGCTGCCATGTTATTTGTGTAGTGGCCACTGACACCCGAAACTACATAATGCGACATTATATACCTTCTCCATTTGCTGACTCCTCCAGTTTCTGTTGAAGTGGCATTGGGGGCACAGCTGATGAATAGTCAGGAAGGTCTCTATTGACGTCTTCTGGACTTCACACATGGAGCCACACACTGGACACTCTTCAAACAGTTGGAGGAGACAGTCTTCATCCACAACATATGTAGGGACATGATTTATGGAGAGTGATGCTTGTCTGCCCAATGTATAGGTGAGAAGGGAAAAAGGTGACATTAAACAAATCAATGCCAGAAATGACAGTCCAGTAACTGTACTATAATAGTTCTATTGAACTAGCCATCACGATTACGCTTTGTAGCAGACTTACAATGCAGCCTCTGTCAAGACAGATTCACCATCATCTAGTTTCAGCCGTCGTCTTTTAGAGGGTAGAAAGGGCTTCCGGAATGTTGAGCTCTGGACTGGAGGTGGTCTTTTCCATTGGAATGGTGTACCGATGCCAACACTCATGGAAAGCACACTTATCTGAGTGCCAACACTCTCAGAATGCACACGTATCTGAGTACCTAAGTAGAAGACAGTGCCTGTTAAAGCACTTTCAAACTGACGTACCTATTAAAACATGTGTAACCTATATTATGCAGGCCTTTCACAATTATTACATAATTGTATTTATAATAATTACATAATTATTTTTGCATAATCCATGTTGAAAGATCTTAAATGTGTCAGCACTCAGTGATCTTTGTATATTTAAGTTATTTGTCAGTACAAATACCCTCCTAACCTCCTCAAGCATTCTCTCTCTTTCAACGGGGGCACTGGGGAGTGGTCGCCCAGCAGGCTAGGACGACCTACACACATGTCAATTAGAGGCCAGACCACACTGTATGGTAATACAGGGTTTATTTCTCTTTTATTTTCTTTTGTCTTTGTATATTAGTCTTTCTCATGTGCGATATCAGGTTGTTGTTGTTTTCTTTTTTCTGTATTTTTGCAGAATATCTCTTGTTTTTTGTTTGTTAATAAAATATAATTAAAATGTTATTTGTTATTTATGCCATCTGTGCATTTTGTGATTACGAAGCCTAGAAAGGCAAACAGAAATACAAATTGTAACGTTTCAATGTTCAATGCAAAAGAAAAACGTATGACAATAATGGTCAACTTAAATGTTCTAATCTAATCGCCCTAATATTATGTATTCTATGTGACAGACCTTGACTTTTGGTGAGTCTCCTGGTCCAGGAGACTTGGGTGCCGTAAGATCTTTTCAGTCGGGGGTCAGCTCTGATGATCATGGTCTGGGTGTCAACAGATCTCTTCTGTTGAGAGTCAGTCTGGTAACCGTCAGTCTGGCAAGCTATGTCCCTGGAAAGTTTGAACTGCGAAAGATAATCCTAGGAACAATTTGGAACATGTCAGGGAAGAAATGTTACATTTATGTTACACGTAAGTTGAAGCAGTGTACAGTAAGTTATTCCGTTTTCGCGCTGAAGCAGGGTGTTATACATCCGTTCCACGGAAAGAGTGTTTTGAAATGTTGTGCTGTTGTTTTTGGAGCGTAGAGCGTAGGTGCGTAACGCCAAGGATGTTAACAGAGGATGCGAACGCTTCCGAAAGGGTTAACAACACTTTTCTATTGTATATATTAAAGATAACGTGATTGAGGGTCCGGAGGATGGTGACATTTATCGCTGGGGATTGTGGGAAAAAACTCGAAACATGAGTGTGTAACAACTTTATCTACATTGTATTGTCTGCCGTTAAGATTTTAATTAATACTAATGTATTAATTAAATGTGCAACAAACATTTCGGTGATACTTACAGCATGTGCTTTTGACTCCTCAGCAGCGGTCCTCAGAATCTTTCTAGAACCGCTGTCGTTCCGCACTAGACCAGCTGTTTTCTGTGGTGAGAACAAACAGACAGTTATTAGCCCTCCAAAAAGAAAATGCCTCGAGTGCTTGTTGTCATGTGTGCCAACAAACTATTTGCGAGTCTGGCAGTCTGCTCAATCTTGGTGACACTGAGGAATATGAGGGAACCATTACCTATTTGTACACCTAGTTTTTAGATTAGTGAATTGGAACATAAGGTTGCACGAGAAGTTGTCACCACAGATGGTGACCGGAACCCGTTGTCATTGGACATTTTTATGCACCAGACAAACAGGACCAGCATCTTTTTTGATTAGCTTTGTCTAATTAGCGAGATTTCTGTGAACGGAAGTTCTGACAGAACGGGCCGTGATCCTGTCTACACAGTGTGATGAAGACGACGACCACCGCGAGGAGTGTGCACAACGGCGACCTGCATCACATCCAGCACCGGGCAGATGGACAGCGGAGCGGTCAGTCGGCGCGGAGGCCCTCATCACCTCGGCATGGGGACAGCGATCGTGAGCGGGGAGATGGAGCGCGACGCAGCACAGCGTAGCGTGGCTTTCCATGGCCAACAGACCTACACGCTGAGAGCCTTGCGGACCTGCACGCACGGGAGTCTGTGAAGAAGTTACGTTGTGGCCTTTCTCTTCGTATTCCCAGGTCTGTTGTTTCAGAGTTGGGAGGGGGGAGAGATGATGATGAGGACAGCGACAAACAGCGGTGAACAGACTCACTCATTTGATCCGTGGCTGAGCGGACGTTCGAGGTAACTAGAAAAGCAGCAATAGAAGACAATTCCTTTGTCCATATCAGAGGGAAGACGAACAATTCCTTCACTCAGATTACAAATTGTGCGTCGGTTTGTTTTGAAATGAAAAGGCCTCATGTTGATTGTATGTTATGTAAGTTGAGTCATATGTAGCCTATTATGAAGGTGTTTTCCTCAAGACGTGAAGAGAGTATTAGTTAATATTGCTTAAACTCTGGCCCGTTAATGTATTTGTATCTTTTTATCTTTTATTATTGTCATTTATTATGTACTACCTTAGTGGAGCAGAGTTTCTATTTAAAGCATTATAAACGTATGTTATGGCACGTCCTAAATTAAGCTGAAGCGGCATGTGTCTTGTTTAAATGTCAGTTAATTGTACTACTTTCATTGATCGTTCCATTATTCATTGTTTAAGATTATTTACTTGTCAGAAAAGTGATTTAAATTACGGGATGAAAGTTATTAGTGAAGGATTTAGATTTCTGTTGGTTTCTGGGGGTAACATATGTTTTTCTTATTTCTTTTGTTTTTCTTATTTTTCTTTGTTTGTACGCATATGTACGAGCTGAGATATTTGGTCTTTGCTTGGTCGAAGTTGACGAAGTGACAGTGTTTTCATGTGAATCCCCAGAATGGTTCATGTGAGGTTTTCACGTGAATCATAAATGAAATCATTTATGACAAGTTGTGTAATCTGTATAATGTCCCCAAAAAACATTTTGGGGAAATTCTGTACTGTGATGCTGGCTATTTTTGGCGTCTTGAATGTATAGTGTTCAGCTGAGGGTCAAGGGGGGTGAAAGTGAATTATGGTTCCATGTTCATATTTAATATTTTGGCATGATAGTCGTGTTGACCATCATGAGGGGGGCTGTGAGGAATATGAGGGAACCATAACTCATTTGTACACCTAGTTATTAGATTAGTGAATTGGAACATAAGGTTGCACGAGAAGTTGTCACCTTCAGGCTTCTCATAGCAGCAGCACCCTGGTGAGGCATTGATCCTGGGCCAGACACGACCTATAGTGTATTTTGTTCTGTTTGTTCCTGTGTCACATCATCTTATCTGTAGGACTAAAGGAGTTTGTTGACATGAAGGAACAGACTGTAGGATCAAAGGATTTATCTCTAAAGTGTATGCATTTTTCTGTCGACACCCATGTAAACCGCCCATGTAAACACACATGTAAAACACACATGCTAACCAGAATACAATGATTTGTATTTTGACAGCACCTTAACCTGTGCTGTGGTCTGAACATCGGAACATCTCATCTGCTGTCTGCCGTGTGTCACGCTTGCTCTCCCAGCTTTCAGTATTTTGCATGGTAGGATTATAGGGTGTGCAATGGCCAATGGTAAAATAAGATACCACAATTATGGTATTGGAAGCAAGACTGTACGTTGGCTGTTTGTGTGGTGCCACTCAAAGTGACTACTGGGTTGGGCTTGCTGGATGCATGGCCCAACACCATGGTGGTGGTGTGTGCATGTATATTCACCAAGATACTGAATACATTACTCGTACTGACTTGCCAGCATGATGAAATTGAAACTGTGTGGGTTGAATTATTCTTTTTAAATGCGAAATCAGTATTAGTGGGCACCGTCCATAGACCGCCTGACCAGCATGGGTTCTATGATAGGGTTCTATGATATACTTGAGGGGTGCTTAGCTGGGGAGGAATGTGTAGAGAAAATCCTGATTGGCAACTAAAATACAGACATGCAACGTAAGGAAGAACCTGTGTTTAAGTCATTCAGTCGGTTCTGTGAGTTGCATAGTGTCAGTCATTACCCAACCCACAAGAGTGTGTGATTCTACTCAAACTGTCATTGATCTCATTCTGACCTTGGACAAATCCAGAATCTCCAAGAAAGGGGTTATTGTATGTGGGCTTAGTGATCATTTTATGATTTTCTGTACCCGCAAAAAACTAAAACTAAAGTCTGGCTGTCACAAAACAGTCATATCTAGGGACCTCAAAACCTACTCTAGCAAGGCCTTTAACCTTAAACTGAAGAGTCTGGATTGGTCCGATGAGCTCAGGAGCTCACTAGTCGAAGAAGCATGGCTTGGCTTCAAAACCAAATTTACATCAGTACTACATCATGGCTCCTCTGAGAACCATCAGGGTCAAAACCCGCTCAGAGCCATGGATGATTTCGGACATACTGACTGCAATGAAAGCCAGAGACAAAAAATGCTCGGAACTTCTTAAACGCAAGTCCAAGCTAGCCAAGCGCTTCGACAGTGATCTCCAAACCCAACTGGGCATCCTAAAAACACAATGAAACAAGCTAAGAAACAGTGTAACTGCCATGACCAAATCAGCTAAAAGAAACGTTTATCAATGATAAAGCTGAGGAAAACAAAACAATCCTCGGGAGCTCTGGAAGCTACTAAACAAACAACCAACTAGGCTGTGGTCAGAAACTAAAAACCAGGTTTACAAACAAACATCAAATCGAATGACACCCTCATCACTGACAAGCTTGATGTAGCCAACTACTTTAACATCTTCTTTACAAACATTGCAACAACGCTGGTTAACAAACTGCCCTCCCACTCTGGGCGTTTTGATGTAGAGCACATCAAAGCCTTCTACAAAAACCTATGTGTTTGTAAAGATGATTTTAAAATGGCAATGGTAACAATAACAACTGAGGAGGCACTTAAAAAGTGCCCTCCAAACCCACAAGGTCACTGGCCATGACAATATTCCCTCCAAATTCCTCAGAGATTAAGCCATTTCCATAGCTCCAATCATCACCCACATACCGCAGTAAACCTCTCCAATCAAACAGGGACAGGTCCCCCAAGATTTTAAACTGGCCAAAGTAACCCAAGAAAGGGAGTAAATTAGAACCCGGCAACTACCGCCCTATTTCTATTCTAAGCTCCATCTCGAAAGTGATGGAAAAAATAGTCTATGAACAGGTTGCCACTAATAAATTAATGTACGAGTTCCAATCTGGTTTCAGAACATCCCACTCCACTGACACATGCCTCCTCTATTTGAGCGACCACATCAAACACGAGGTGAATGTTGGTAAATACTGCGGCATGGTCATGCTGGACCTCCAAAAGGCTTTTGACACCGTGAACCACTCCATACTGATTAACAAGCTAAAAGCAATTGGTTTTGATAGCACATTAGTGAGCTGGATGCAATCCTACCCGGAGGTGAACGGAACACTGTCCCCCCCCCCCCCCCCTTGCAGTGAGCTGTGGGGTTCCACAAGGAAGCATACTAGGGACTTTACGGTTCCTTATATATGTAAACGATATGACATCAGCTTGTGACTGCAACTTGTTCCTATTTGCAGATGACTCAGCACTGCTGGTCTCAGACAGGAACAAACTGCAGGTTGAAAAGGCCCTCAGCTCCGAACTCTGTAAAATCTGCACCTGGCTCACTGATAAACTATCCTTACACCTGGGAAAAACTGAATCCATTCTCTTCGGATCAAATAGTAATCTCAGCAAGGCAGACGGCTTCTTGGTTAGAGTTAGGGTTGGGTGACGATATGAATTTATCGTCAATCGCGAATTTACGAGTCCAATCGCCGAATACGTTTATTAGGCGATTTTACGGGACGATTTTTTCTTTTGCAAAATATTAGCCCAATTAACCTGTAAAGTGTGAGCAACATGTGAATCAAGTTGTTTACGCTCCGGAGTCCAGACCCATGCAGTTTAATGTACACCTATGTGTTCACCCATGTATGTGACGTTAATGAGCACCAGTATATGACTATTAGTACCAGTAGGCAGGGCTCCAGCGTGCGACCTATTAGGTCGCATATGCGACTTAATATCTTATGGTGATACTTAAAATGTAATGAGGTCGCACCGGTGATACTTGGAAATGTGCGAAAAGAAAGAAAAACGATCCGTTTATTTATTTATTTTTACTCCGTCTCAACACTGAGGCACGGGCGCCGGGCGGCTATTAGTAGTGCGATAATAAAGTATTACTTTCTTTTGGCTCAATCGAATCCCCTCTCTTTCTCTCTCAGTCTCTCTCTCTCTGCCTGCCTGCAAAGTCAATGCAAAGACGATAATTGCGCAAACACGCGCAGCGCGACCTGCCGCGGTACAAACTGGACGAACCGAGGAGAATATATATATTCAGGTCTGAACGCAGTTTATCCGACACAAATTAACTAATCTTTCTCAGCTATACAATTTCACTGGAGCGCAGCGCCCATATCTAAACTGCATGATGATCAGTCATGATCTACACAGACAGCCGACTCCCGACCATAGACTGTAAGCTCCCGACCCAAACAATAAGTGAGGAGGTAAACTTGTTGTTTGATTAAACATATATTAAATGTGCCACGAAAAATAGCTTCCAAAGCTTGTTATGTTTGCATCGAGGAGGTAGCCTGTGTCCATACATGATGATCGACCAACAAAATACATTAATCTCCCTCCCAGTGAGTGAAGAGCACTGATGCCTGATTTATTCTTCGTCGTACAAAGTGTGTGCTGAAAATGGCTGATCTACAAGCTCACAACGTCCGCGACATGTTGTGAGCTTGTAGATCAGCTATTTTCAGCACGCGGAGATATGCAGGCTCTGAGAGCATTTCGAAACTTTTGCCTTCACAATAAAAGTATGCAGCTTTCACAAGTTGGCCAACTTGGCCCATGAAGACAAGGAAAAGGATTAAGAATTCGGTGGCATTTCACATTGCAAAAGATTTTTTCCAAAATATAAAAATATTATAATAAGGAATTAATTTGGATAATGGTAATGGGATATTGTACAAATTGTCACTTTATTAATCCCAAAGGTTTGGACTGCATTTAATTTAACACAAAACCTTAAACTGACTTTCTGTGTGTGGAATATAAATATTGCCTTTATTGACTGAGTGACTTTGTGTTGGGTTCAAACCATCTACAGTGTTTTGAAGTATAACCAGGTAGGTTGCTGTTTTTTACACAGTGACCTTTGTAGGGGGTTTTATGATTCAAACCTTTAATGGTGGAAACCACTAAAAAAATAAATGGCGCCCTATGTGGGGGCATGATAAGATCATGTAATAATACCACGCTATACAAAGAAAAAAATGGTGCTACCTAATTTCTGGTGGCGCTACCAAATGAAAAGGTAGGTGGCACCAGTGCTATCTGTGAAAAAGTTAGTCTGGAGCCCTGCCAGTAGGGGGCGCCAGAAACAGAGAGAGGGATAGTGCTGCTCTGTTGCCTGCTAATGAGAGAGAGAGAGAGAGGTGGGGGGGGGGGGGGGAGTTGCACCACTCAGTTCACACAGGTGTGATTTTTTTATTGACAACGTGAACGAACCCAGACAGGGGATTCAGATTTTACGGGGACCAGTTTCGAATTGCAGCCGTCCGTAGGTGCCCTTTGAGAGCGGTTTTGAAGGAGTCAAGGGATTTGCATGTCTTAATGACTGTTGGTAGGGCGTTCCACATTTTGGTGGCATAGGAGCTAAAATAATTTAGTCCCTTGTTTGTGCCGAATCTGGGCTGTAAATGGTTCGTTGCACTCCCTCTGGTGTTGTGGGTGTGGACTTCGTTTACATTAAGGAAGTATCTAGACAGGTACATGGGTATCTTGGTGGTGTATCAAATCTTGTGGACCAAGTCTGGAGCCTAGTTTTAAGGGCCTTTGAGGTGCTGTGGTACCAGGAGGTGCATGCATAGTCAAAGAAACCTTGTACGAGGGCTCCTGTTAAGGTCTTCAAGGTGTTTTTGTTGACCAGTGAGGAGATCCTGTAAAGGAATCTTGTTCTTTGGTTGACTTTTTTGATTACGTTGGTGGCCATTTTATCACCGGAAGGGAGCGGCAGCATAACACACATGATAACACACACACATGAGGGGACTTTAGAGTATGAGGGACACTCAACACTTCCCATGTTGTTTATTAAAGGTAAACATTCAGGGTAAACCCTACTCTTTTATATATAGTAAACATAGTTGGTATTTCATTTCAATATTTGTTTTGTCCATGTTACGCTGGAAATTCCACTCAGAAGGGTTCTAAAATGGCCACGCACGAACATGACATGAGTCTAGTATCATACTTTGCATGATACTAACTGTACATAGATAGGATATCACATAGCCCAGTGGTTCCCAAACCTTTTCATGTCAAGGACCCCCAAATTGACATTAATTAGCATGCAGACCCCTATTTGAAAACATATGCCAGGGACCCCCATAACCATAAGAGAACATTTTTACAGCTCTAGCAGCGATTCTCAACCAGTTTAATTTCAAGGACCCCCAGTTTGACATGCATTAGTCTACGGACCCCAATGTAATGGCATTTCTATCTCTGGGACCCCAATGTATATTGTACAACTACAAGGGCGTGCATACGTAGACTAGTGGCCCTCTCTGGACCAACATGCCCTTTTGTCAAGTCCATTTGGTACACTTTTTTTCTTGTTTTGTATTATTTGTACGTGTATAGTATGTGGCCCGTGGTGACATCGATCAATTCTGGATTAAAAGCTTATAATATATTTATTTATAAATGTGTCATGATGTTGTATGTGTGTGTGACTGTCCACACCAAGGTTATAATAGTTTTGGTTTTTTCATTATAGTTTAGTTTTAGTTAGTTTTGACATATTTTTTTCTAATTCAGTTAGTTTTAGTTAGTTTTTAGAGCGGGTTTGCTAGTTTTAGTTTAGTTTTTATTTTGTGAAAATGCTTAGTTTTAGTTTAGTTTTAGTTTTTTCGTACTTTGGTTTATTTGTAACGAAGTATAGGATTAAAAAAGATCAGAGCAAGTATTGTGTAATAAAAACTCAACAAAAGATACCATTTAAAAGTATATATATTCAGTCTCTGTTGGACAATCAACCATGACATACTTCGCATATTTTCCCATCCTCATCCACAAGGCACTTGCTTGCATCTCCCACACAGTCATATTCGAAGAAATCCCATATTGGGCTGTGGTGGCCACCTGCAAGACCTCAGAAAGGAGGACACTTTTGCGGGGCTCTCTCCCCAGCCCCCCCCCCCCCCAAACAGACACACACAGTGTTTAGAAAAGCGCTATAAAATTCCAGATATTATTATTATTACTATACTATTGCACGCACCTGATTTTCACCACCATCATCTCCAGCAGTATGTCCACAGAGAACATATATTTGCTAATTCAATTAACCTTTTTAAATGATGGGGTACCACAAAGGTCATTCCTTTTATAATCAATTTATTTTATTTCATGTTTAGATATGTTTTATGTTGAATCTCTTTCTTGTGGGGTTTTTTATACAGTCTTATGGTCATCGGTGTGGGACATAGAATGAAGCCAGTAGCCTATGTTCACAGTGCTTTAGCCTCCCTTTCTTTATGATGTCGAGCCATATTGCTCATTAAATGTAGTTTTTCATTTTGCATTTTTGGTTTATTTATCCCTGCATTAACTATACTAAAGTGATTGTGAGAACACACATTCCACAAAAAACAAACAGACCATCCCACTGGCAGTGTTGACAGGTTTTGGAAGAGAAACAAGCAACCATGTCTATGAAAACAAGCCCAAAAGAAGCCTGACTAGGCTTAGTAGGCTATTTTATAAAACAAGGCCAAAGTCGCTTATAATTAAGCGGACATGGCAACGTCTCCTCTCTCTTTTTAAGACAGAGGGAGTGTGGCTGGCTCGCTGCGGAGCTGAGCAGCTCTGCGGAGATTTTAATACAGAGACAACGTAAATGACAGTTATGACACAAGCACTGTATATCACACAAAACCGGACAATTATGTGTCCGGCCAGAGGTTGAGCTGGGAGGAGGACAGGTGGTTCTAAAACCGGACTGTCCGGCGTGAAACCGGACGTCTGGCCACTCTTTCTGCCAACTTTTGCCATTTTTGCGAGATGCAAGCAGCAGCATTAAAACTTGAAGCGACCACGGGGCTGCACTGCAGAATGTAAACACGGGTCGTAAAGCGTTGTGACATGCTGCCTTACGGTGCTGAAAAGTGCCGTAAAAACGGCTCGGGAAATAAGGAAAAGAACCGAATTCATTTAAAAGGTTTATATTCTAAATGTCCGTAAGGCATATAAATATTGATAAAAAAACGATAACGAATGCCATTTTGTCTATCATTTCAGTTCGTTTTAGTTAGTTTTGTGAACACACAATAGCCTACAGTTTTAGTTTAGTTATCGTTTTTTAATTTATTTTAGTTTCAGTTTAGTTTCAGTTAACTAAAATGTTTTTTTAATTCTAGTTTTCGTTTTTTCGTTAGTTATAGTTAACTATAATAACCTTGGTCCACACACACACGCACACGGGATGCATAGTGCCCCTCCCTCCGCCTCTGTTCACTCACTCTCACTCAACATGAACCAGTCTGCACAGATGAAGTTGAAAGGGCAGACTTTTGCAAGGACTTCTGACTTCTTACATTCTTACATTCTAACCCTCCAAAAATAATAATTGGACGGTCGTGACCACAAGCAGCCAGCCAGGTAACACTAAATAAAACGACCCCACTGCAAGACAGTGCCTGACGCTGGAAGGGGGGTGCGGAGGGAATTTTTTGACATGTCTATCAGAGCGTGCAGAGTTGAGTGAGTGAGTTGACAGATAGACACAACATGACGAGACAGCGAAACGTATTGTAGTTTTACTTTCACCTGCACCAAATGGTTTAAAGTAATCTAACCCAAACAACAACACAATAAAGAGTCACATACTGTTATTACGATTAACTTGGTTAGTCGGATGAGGAGGTGGAAATAACAACACAGCAACAACTAATAGTACGTGTATAACAGGTGTGTGTGTGTGTGTGTGTTAGATAAATGTTTTCTTTTTTGCGCTGTGCAGGACTTGTGTGTTTTGGAGAAACACACGAGGGGTGCTTTGTCGAGTCAGTGTTTGTGTTGGAACTCTCAGTGCGGCCGCACCGTTCATATTCAGCTTCTTTCAGAGAGATAGATGGTGTGTGTGTGTGGTTGTGCGTGCGCACGTGTGTACATGATGCTGCGGTGTTAGGTCCTAAATAAGTCATTATTAGGCCAATTATGCAACAATGCTAGCGAGCTAAAATATAGTCATCCTTGCTCTAGAAAGCGCCAATGTTTCCATCTAGATAATCAGCAAAGACCTCCGAACATCGCCCGTTTTGACCAAACCACGGAGATCTCCGTAGATTAGGAGTTATTCAGCTTTTATTCAGCCTGTATAATGGGAGGTGGACGGCAGCGCGGTTGCGCAATCCGGTCTAGGATCGCTAAAGAAGGAAAGGCCGAGCCAAAATAATAATGTTTTTTAGTTATAGTTCTTAACTTCTTCTATTTATAGTGACTCATAGGAATAGACTGTGACAACCAGGTATAGTCTGGTGACCACCGGAGAGACAGGTGACAGCCGGAATGTAGACGGGGGAGCAGTATGGGTTAGCGCCCCAGCCTGTGTCCTCCGTGAGGAGGAAGCCCAACAACCCTCGGTGAGGCCTTTGGGAGGGCCATGCAAGCAGCAAGCGGAACCGCAGCAAAATTGACCCTGTGGAACCATTGCCCACCACTCCTGAATGAACTGTCTGGTGCTGGGACTCTGGTGCAACGCACAGGTCCTCGCTCTACTCCTGGTGAGAGCAGGAGTGGACCTGGTGAGACGTAGGAGGGGCCCGGACAGGAGACAACCCAGAGCCTAGTGCTTCCATGTGCCAGAAGTGTACCTCCCAGCCCTGGCAGAGTAGTTCTGGAGTAGTTCCAACGGATTGTGTGCCCCTGGTTTTTCCCTAGTGGGACTGATTGAGGGTAGCTACTGGGACTGGTAAGTCGGGACTTGATCACTGCCGGCTGTGTCGCCTGAGTGAGGGGTATGATGTTGAGACCCGAAACCCTGTTGACCTCAAGATACATCACTGAGGATACGTCCCAGGTGCATCCATGCAATGTTTTTTAGTTATTGTTATGAAAAAATAGTAATCAGCGATCCGGTTTGATATTAATAATAAAGCTTATCAGACGGAGTACTCCGCCAGGAGCGGAAGGTAATTACATTCCTTATGGCGGAGAAAAGCAGTAAGTCTGTTAAGTCAGGCGGCAGCTCGCTGCAGCTGGTGGTTCCACGCAACAGATAAGGTGCCTGTAAGAGCCATTTCTTCTCTGTTCATTTTATTTCTATGTTTTTTGATGATGTCATTCCAAGGGCTTGGTCAAGGCCAAGGTTGGCCAGGTTATTTATTGAGACCTGATTGAATTCTCTGTTGTTGTCCTGATGTGTGAAGGCAAACAGTTTTTTGACTGTGAGACACAGGCTGGTGATTGATATGGTTTTGACAATCTTTTGTTTTATTTAATACAAGTTACAGTGAATAAATATCATTTTTGAACTTTAAGTAAACGTTTGGATATCAGTCTTTTTATCACACGTCTGAACTAGATCCTCTGCATCGGGCAACCAGTAGCCCAAAGTTATAGGACTTTGACGCTACATTTTAGTCAAAAAACTGCCTCTATTCCACGCCACGCCAATTGGGAGGCAAGTGGAACTAACGGGGGTCGTTTGGAACTTGGAGAACACGCACGGACGGGCCGCATCATAGGGCCGCAGCGTGTGTTGTTAAAACGGCGGAGCCGCGGAGGTGGATGGGACCGGGAACGGATCATCGCACGGCGGCGGACACGGCTGCACGGATCGACCCAGAGCTACAGGGGCGCTCATCGGGGGACATCGGCAGCACTATCGGACCGGCAGGGCCGCCGCAGCTGACAGCAGCAGATCGGGTCGGGACCGGACCGTCATCATACGGCAATCGGCGATAAACACCTGGCTCATCAACGCCGCTCACCCGGCATTCAGCGTATGCAGCATGGTAGGCTAAAGGCTTTAGCAGCGCAACGCCGACATTAAAACAATGGCCATTGTATAGGAAAGGTGTGCACACAAATAAGTGAAATAACAAACCCAATGCATTGGTAAAAGGAGCGCCACTTTGAGCGCGGCTTATTATTGTTTGAAGTTAACAACAAGTACTTTATTGCACGGAACACTGTCTAAGGAACTTGACATTTGTTTATTTGTTTTTTATTATGGATCAAAAGGAGGCGCCATCTGGCGCTGGTGACAATGTGGTTGAACCTGAGTCTGTGGTTGAACTTGAGTCTGGTGGGGACGGGGCTTTGGGAAAACGTGTGGTCAAATTTACACCCAAAGCGTTGGATGAAAAAATCGACAGTTTGCAGAAAGAGAGAAAGGTTAAACTGAGCAAACTGTTAAAACTGGAGGAAGTGGTTTTTGCCTTGGTGAATGATGAGACACGTGCAAATGAAGCAGAATGTGCATTTCACAATTTCAAGGGTTTATATGATGAAACAAAAAAGGTTCACAATACTTTGTTGGGTCTTGTGCCGGCTGATGAAGCCAAAAAACATGAAACATGGTACAATGCAAAAATGCTCACTTTTGATGGGTTTATTGATGAAATGAAAAGGTGGAGTTATGTTCAAAGTTGTTCTGAGGATGATGATGATGTGATTTTTGAAAGTGAGAGTTTTGTTGCTGCCGGTGACAAAGGTGATGAAATTAATGCTGACATTAAGGGTTCTGTCGTCACCGATGACAATAATGAGGATATCGAGCCTCATGACAGCATTTCTAATGTTCCATCCCATGTGTTAACTGCTCATTCAAACCATAATAAAAGCACTGCTTCAAAGACAAGCAAAATGTCCTCTACTTCTTCAGCACGTATTAAAGCAGAGGCGGACAAGGCCGCACTCATGGCTCGTGCTGCTGCATTAAAAGAGGTACATGCCTTGGAGAAGCAGGCTGAGGCTATAAGGAGGAAAAAAGAGCAAGTGGAGTTGGATGGTCAAATAGCAGCATCTGCTTTGGAGGAACAGGCTGAGGCTATAAGGAGGAAAAAAGAGCAAGTGGAGTTGGATGCTCAAATAGCAGCCTCTACTGCTAAAATATCTGTCCTACAAGAGGCCGGCAGCAGTGTCACTGGCAGGAGAGCTGATGGCATGTCCTATTTTAGGCAAGGCACTAGACCTAAAATCCAGCCTCTTGGCTTACAGCAGTTCTCTCAACAGCATCAGTCAATGCAAAACCGAGTCACATCTGAGCATCACCAATCCAAAGACACAACTCACCGGAATCATTTCAACCCTCAGCAAGGCAAGCAAAATAAACAACCAGTTCACACCTCAACTTTAGATCCTGCTAAAATGCAAAAATTACCCCAACCAGCTCTATCATCTCAACCCAATAAAACCAACCATCAGATCTGATGATCTAATAATAATAATAAATAATAAAAATAATAGTTCTGTTCTGTCTGTTTGTGTATTTATCTATTATGAAGATGGTGCTGACTGGCGTTTCACTTTTACTCTGTGTAGAGTTCTCAAATTCTGCACAAACCCGACCAGGCCCGACCCGACCCGACATTTTAGGGCCGGGTCGGGCGTAAAATCTATGCTAATTAGTCGGGCCGGGCCGGGCCTAGGGCCGATCAGTTAGGGCCCAGTTAGGACCGGGCCTTAATTTTCGGGCCCGATGAGAACTCTACAATATACTACAAAGGCAAAATGAAATAATAGCACTCCTTGTACAAACACAAACCTCTCAGGTTCTACCTCACAGAGAGATTCCACATTTTGAAGGTGACCCATTACAGTTTCAATCATTCATAAAGGCATTTCAGCATTGTGTGGAGGCAAAAACAAATGATTTTGGTGATTGTTTATATTACCTTGAGAAGTTTACTAGGAGACAGCCAAGGGACCTGGTACGCAGTTGCCTCCATATGCCTCCTGAGAGGGGTTATGCTGCTGCTAAAGATCTGCTCAAGGAACACTTTGGGCATCCATTGAGAATAACTGCAGCCTACATGGACAAAATCATGGCTTGGCCGAATGTAAAGTCAGAGGATGTGAAAGGTCTCAAGCCATTTGCACTTTACTTGCGGGAATGTTCAAATGCCATGGAGGAGCTGCAGTATTTGGAAGAGCTAAACACACCAGCAAAAATGAAAGCACTTATTCTGAAACTACCATACAAGCTCAGAGACCAGTGGAGAGAGAAGGCATGTGACATCCTTGACGGACATGACCGAAGAGCTTGTTTCCCAGACATTGTGACATTTATTGAACAGCAGGTCAGAATTGCCTCCGACCCTGTTTTTGGTGACATCCAGGACACTCCTCTGGGTAAACTAATTATAAAACCCAAACCTCAATCTCAAACCAAATCACTGTATAGAAACAGTTTTGCAACTCATGTTGAACTTTCTGATGAATATGAAACAGACCCTCGCCCATCCTGTCTTTATTGTGAACGTGATCATGCTTTGGAGCAGTGTCCGCAACTGAAGAAGAAGGCACATCAAGAAAGACTTGACTTTCTAAGGGAGAAAGGCCTGTGTTTTGGATGCCTGCGCTCAGGGCACTTGAATAAGACTTGTGGCAGCCGCATGTATTGCTCCCACTGCAACAAGAGACATCCCAGTGTCCTACATATGGAGAGACAGGAAATGGGGAGTTTTAGAGCTACCAATGAGCAGCAAACAATAAAATCTGAAAATTGCATTATAACATCTACTTGTGGCCATACAGGGGCTGGCAACAGTAACGGCATTCTTCACATCTTGCCTGTACAAGTGAGATGCTCAGCGGGCAGCAAGGTCATCCAGACCTATGCTTTCCTGGATCCAGGAAGCACAGGTACTTTCTGTTCAGAACACCTGGTGAACAAACTGAACACACAAGGCCAAAGAACCAAAGTCCATTTGCGCACCATGGGTCATAGTAAGACGGTACCCAGCTGCATAGTAAATGGCCTGGAAGTATCTGAATTTACTGGCAAGGTATTTTTCGAACTTCCTGATGTGTTCACCCAAAAAGAAATGCCCGTGTCTACTGCTAACCTGATCAGTAAAGAGGAGCTGGATAAGTGGCATTACCTCCACGATATGCAGATCCCTAGAATTGCAGCTAATGTGGACCTGTTGATCGGTACCAATACCTCAAAGTTAATGGAACCGAGGGAGGTGATTAACAGCCATGGAAAGGGACCTTATGCTGTCAGAACCCTACTGGGATGGGTAATCAATGCTCCTTTACAAACCAATGGCATACATAGTGGGAGTGGCCCCACAGTTACTGCTAATTGCACAGTGGTAAACCAAGAGTCTACAAAAGATGGCGGTGAACCAGCAGCAGACTCTACTATCACCAAAAAGAAGAAGAAAAGGAAACGGAAGGCAGTGACTGTCAGTGAGGTCAAGGATCAAAGTGATGGAGATGAGGCACCACCTGTCGAGGTGCTCTATTCCTCTGTGGAAAAAGGCCAGAGGAAGAAGGAAAGGAAGAGCGAGCCCAGTGGTGATCAAATTTGAGTCCAAGGAGATGCAGGCAAGGCAGCAGGATACTGCAGAAGTGGCTGTCGCTAAATGGCTGCACAGAATGGTAAATGAGCCAGATGGAGAAAATCATCACCCAAAGGAAACATCTGACCATGACGGCAGGAGAGAGCTGCCTCTAAAAAAAGAAAGATGGAAGACCTCAAGAAAGAGGAAGAAAGGAAAATGGCTGAGAAAGAAAAGGATAAAAGGCCGAACAAAAGGAAAATTAAGGAACAAAGTCTAATTCGGAAAAGGATTCCAATCTAAAGAGACTGAAAAGAAGAAATAATAGTGGGTTGAAGAGGAGGGCTCTTTAACTAAAATCTGCCTTATGTGAGGGTACAGATTAAAAATTGAGTTTTGTTATGGCAATAATGAATATGGAATATTGCCCTGGTATTGGATACTTTTTGTATTTGGGTTGATTTATGGCTCTTTTTGTATTTTTTTGTTTTGGAATTGCTCTGTTTTGTCCCACCAGTAGCAATTAGGAGCTGGTGTGTAAGAGCCATTTTTTCTCTGTTCATTTTATTTCTATGTTTTTTGATGATGTCATTCCAAGGGCTTGGTCAAGGCCAAGGTTGGCCAGGTTATTTAATGAGACCTGATTGAATGCTCTGTTGTTGTCCTGATGTGTGAAGGCAAACAGTTTTTTGACTGTGAGACACAGGCTGGTGATTGATATGGTTTTGACACTCTTTTGTTTTATTTAATACAAGTTACAGTGAATAAATATCATTTTTGAACTTTAAGTAAACGTTTGGATATCAGTCTTTTTATCACACGTCTGAACTAGATCCTCGGCATCGGGCAACCAGTAGCCCAAAGTAATAGGACTTTGACGCTACAGTGCCCTTTTGTTTCACTTGAGCACCTGCCCCTCAAAAGTGTCTGTCCACTGCCCAACTATGAATTAGCTGGGGACCCCTGGAACTGCCTCAAGGTCCCTTCAGGGTCCCCAGAGCCCACTTTGGGAACCACTGACATAGCCTACAGCTAGCTGCTCATATCACCAACATTTTTACACTTATAAACTTTTCAGGGAAGTAGTTCCCTGTGTATATCCCTTTGTTTTGGCATTGTGGCTATATTTTCACCATAGTTGGAACATCTCTTTCAACACGTGCATTGTACTCATCCTCAGCCCAGTATGCTGACAGACTAGCCCCTTTCAGGACCCTCCATAAAGCTTTTCTGAAATTTGGACGAGTTTTATGTAGGGTCCCTGTTCATGACTATATTTTCGTATGGGAATTCTAGAACGCGGATGTAAATATTATCTCTGAGATCGAATCTGCGGCGTTTGACGTTCTTTTTTTGTTTGTGTTATTCTGAATTCGTGAACTTTAAGTACCTATACATCCCGCTGCGAATATCTCCTGTGGCGCGGAAGCCGTTAAGTATTTTTAATCTTTGTTTGACCGATTTGGTCGCTTTATTTCTTCTTGCTTGTTTACCGTTTATTGTACCGCCTCCCGGTGTGTGGTTGGCTTGTGCCGGCTACGTCCATGCCTCTGATCTGCTCTGTCATAGCTATAGCGCCACTAGCTAGCCAGATAGGCGGTACAATGAGGTGTCAATAAACAAGGAAGGGGCCCAGGCCGTAGCGTAACGGTCTGGGCACCGGACTGGTAATCCAGTCGCAGTGTGCCGCGGGTTCGACTCCCGGACCCGACACGGCCTTTACTGCATGTCATCCCCCCATCTCTCTCCCGTTTCCTGTCAGCCTACTGTCTGTCCCTTCAAAAATCAATAAAAGGCGTAAGCCGCAAAAAAATATCTTAAAAACGAAAAAAGAAAAAAACAAGGAAGGAAGAGAAGAATCAAAGCGACCAAATCAGTCAAACAAAGATTAAAAATACTTAACGGCTTCCGCGCCACAGGAGATATTCGCAGCGGCATGTATGGGTACTTATACTTCACATATTCAGAAACCCTCACACGAAAAAAAAATCGTAAAAGAGCGCAGACAGGCCATAAACACGTTGTTTATGTTTTATGTAGTCTGCGTACCAGGTGGCATGGTACTGCTGCAACAGGACGCAATGCTCTGTCGTCAAAAAGTCAGAAACTTCAGTAGCATTTGGGTTCTGCTTGGAGGGCTACTGACAGACAGTGTTTTCGTCCAAATAACTAGTCTAGCATTGAACAAAACATGCTCTCTCCCAATGCCTTATTCGGGTAGAGACAATAACAGCCTGCTGCTAACTAATGCTAGCGTCAAAGGGATTTGTTTAGTCACGTTGACACTTACCCGAGACAGCCCAAGTTTGTGTACCGCCGTAGATCCTCGTGCAGCGGCAGCAGCTTGACCAGGAGGTGACAGGATCGAAGGTACAGCACCAGAAATAAGTCTCACACGATTCAATGACCTGAATCCCATTCGATGCTCCATGAGATCTCCTTGTACATAGTCCTCGTCTTTGAAATGCACGCTACACAGAACCGAGTGCACTTTCACACATGACGCTGTAAAATCTGCTCTCTTTACCTGCACGAACCTCACCCATGCCCGAAAGGCCGGCGTTCCTTTCTTTGGAAAGGAATGAATTTTGTTCCCAGAAAGGTTGGAATTAGAGCACCCAGCAAAAACACAAGTGTTCACCATTGTTTAACCCTACTCTCCAAGAGAACCACGCTGTGAAAAAGTTGGCGAAAAAAAACAACAACAAACCGGATAAGCAAACAAGAAGAGAACAAGACGCCAGTTACCTGTACTATCGCAGCGCCCTCTGCTGCGGGGACCTAATCTTACGACATCATTCACAACACGGATTCGTGCACGCTCATGAAAAGGGATTTTGATACGCGTTCTTCATGATAACACTATTGCCCTCGACCCACATTGTTTATAAATAAAAAATACAACCTGGAGGCTTTCTTTTACGCGCGCAGTAGACACGCAACTAAACTACGGCAAGTCTGTTAGGACCCACCAGTGACACCGAAAGTGTCGTTCGATTTTGTTTATGTTTGTAAACCTGGTTTTCAGTTTCTAAACACAGAGCTAGTTGCTAGATAGTTAGATAGGTATTAGGTTGTTGAGTAGCTCTGGTCCAGTGGTCCAGTGCGCATTAGAGCTATGGACCAGAGCTAATTGTTGAGTAGCTTCCAGAGCTCCCGAGGATTGTTTTTGTTTACCTGGGCTATCATTGATAAAGTTTATTTTCGCAGATTTGGTCATGGCAGTTACAATGTTTCTTTGCTGATTTCTCACACAGTAGGCCTACCTAGGCTCACATAGCCTCACAATACATTCAAAGAAAAATCTACCCGACAAATTTCACGGGTAGATTTAAAATGCATTGATAACACGTAAATACTCACTCTGTTTATCTCTATCATGGCACACGCTCGCGACTGTGAAGGTTCAGGTTGGGTAACTGTGGCTGATGGAGCACCACCAGCAACATTGAGTGTGGGAACAGCATCCTTCGCCAGTCTCAGATGTTTTCTTAGTCCAGCTTTCCACTGCCCATAGCCATCATAATCATAATCACTCGGAGTAAAGTGGGCCCCACATATTGTCGAGAGGCCCGGGGTCCCCTTGTTCCAGTCCGCTCTCTTGATCTGAGCAAATAGGTCCCACTTGCGAGCAATCTTCTCGTTTTTTGGCCAAACGTGCATTTGGCCATCACATTGGGAGTTACTGCACCCTCCAATAACGCAACGCTTAGGCATCTTGTTAGCTTTTTTTAAAAAAAGCTGTTTTGTTTTGCTTTTAAAAAGACGATTTTGGTAAAAGTAAACTATAGCCTACTACTACCACTAAGCTACTACTAAAACGAAACTAAAACTAATACTAAGATATAAATACTAGGCTACTACACAAATTCCAACTCTGCAACTCGACTAGCCCTACAAGCAGAACCCAATGCTACTGAAGTTTCTGACATTTTTTAGACCCAGAGCATGGGGTCCTATTCCACCTCCACCCGAGTGCATGCCTTTTGTCCGACGGAGCATTGGTCCGAACGACAACCTACCTCCTCCCTCACCCTAACCCTAACCTCCCCCGGGGCAGACACCTAAACCTAAACCGCAACCCTCTCCCGACCCGCAGCGCACCTCCTCCACCCTGCCACCGGGTACGCACACATAATAAACGTAAACACCTTCGGATAAATCCTTCTGCGCTCTTTGAGGACTTTTTTTTCGTGTGAGGGCTTCTGAATGTGTGAACTTTAAGTACCTATAAATACCGCTGCGAATATCTCCTGTGGCGCGGAAGCCGTTAAGTATTTTTAATCTTTGTTTGACCGATTTGGTCGCTTTGATTTTTCTCTTCCTTCCTTGTTTATTGACACCTCATTGTACCGCCTATCTGGCTAGCTAGTGGCGCTATAGCTATGACAGAGCAGATCAGAGGCAGGAACGTAGCCGGCACAAGCCAACCGCACATCGGGAGGCGGTACAATAAACGGTAAATAAACAAGAAGAATCAAAGCGACCAAATCGGTCAAACAAAGCGACACAAGAGAATTCGCAGCGGTATGTATAGGTACTTATAGTTGACACCTTCAGAATAACGCAAACGAAAAGAAGACGTCAAACGGCGCAGACTCGATGTTACCGAGGATATTTATGTCCGCGTTCCAACATTCCCATACGAAAATATAGATACGCACAGGGACCCTACGCAAAGTGACATCCAAATTTCAGAAAAGCTTTACGGAGGGTTCCGAGAGGGGCTACAACTCGACCAACAACTCGGTCTCCCTCACTGTCTGAGTGGTAACTGGAAAAGTCGCCGGTTTTCCGACTCACCGCGAAAAGTGCGGACATCTCGCCGCGAAGGTCCCCGAAAGTCCGGACATGTCGCCCGAGGTGGGAGAGCTCGCCCAGAGACAGAGAGGCAGAGAGTGTCCCATGAGTTTAGATTTTACACTAGAGTAGGAATGCTAATTCAAGCAAGCACCCTCCCAAAGAGGGTGAGGGACAGATCCTGTCCATGTAGGAATATATCTAAATGACGGAGCGGTTGTGCAAAGATCCGCCCGGCAGTACTGTTTAATGCAATTTATTTGTGCAAATTATAAGTATTTTTAGTTGAATTACTCATAACAAAGTTGTAAAAGTCAACAGTGTATATCCATAAAATAAGCAAGCAGCAGACAATACACTAGTTCTTTCTTTCAATCATTTTATTATTATTATTATTATATATTCTGATACACAGATACGCCCGGCTAGCCTACTTTCTAATGTTTTGATAATTTGCGCGACAAATGTATGCATGACGGTATAGAGTTTCAAACTAGTGTATTTAAAATGATGATTATCAGGTAATATAATTGTGAAAATAATGATAATAATAATAAAAGTATTGAAATAAAGAAATAGTGAATTGTTTGCTAGCGTGCTGCTTGTTTATGTTATGGATATACATACTGTACAGCTTTGTCATGAATAATTGTCTCCACCAGCGACAGTGTTGTGTGATATTAGTCTGGCTTATTAGCCAGGCTACAGGAACGCACCCAGGTTGCCGGCCCGATTCCGGCGAGCCACCCCGTGTCCGAAACGGTTGAGAAATGACAGAGTTGCCGTGTGGGGGTCCCTCTATACTGTACCCTCTACTGTACTGTAATGTACTGTACTGTACTGTACTGTCACTGTACTGACCCACAGGAACACACCCAGGGTGCCGGCCCGATTCCGGCGAGCCGCCCCGCGTCCGAAACGGTTGAGAAATGACAGTTACCGTGTGGGGGTCCCTCTACTGTACCCTCTACTACTGTACTGTACTGTCACTGTACTGGCACACCCGAAATCACCATATATACAGTTAATATGTGCGTGTGTGTTTGTGTGTGTATTAGGTCGCGCACAGGTGGTGAAAAACAACCATGCCGTTTTCGTGCTCAGACGCACCCAGTCACCCACCCACCCACACACATAGCTCCGTAAGGGAGTGGTTGCACCACTCAAAAATTAAGCAGAGTTGCTGCCGAAACCCCTATCTCTCCCTGACGTCACGTGATGATGCATTCAGGTTTTTTTCCCGAATGCAAGCCTGTTCAGGGCTGAGAGCTCTGAACTTCAACTGTGCCTGTGTCTTGTTATTTCTAAAACGTTTTTTACTGGACATCCTTAGGGGGTCTTTGATAGATAATATGCATCATTACTTTTAAAAGGAAAGGTCCCTGCTTTAATTAGATATACTCAAGTAAAGTACAAATATCTCAAAATTGTAGTTTGCACTGTAATTTCTAGAAGATTTTTTTCCAAAAATAATCAAAGTACAGTACAGAGCACAGTACACCAACACAGTACAGTAAACAATAAATCTTATGACCAGGACAGAATCTCAAAGAGTGGTGTCATCGAGTGCAGTTTAAGTGATCAAAAACTGATTTCTGCACCCGTAAAATTCATAGATCTGTAGTTCATTGTCACACGACAATTAAATGCAGATCTTTGAACAACTACTCCAGTAAATGGACTGGTCAGATGTTCTTTCTTTTCAAAATCTTTTTATTCAAGTTTTCGTGACAAACCCTGGGGCAAGTATTAAACAGACAAAATATGAAAATAAAATTTTAACTCAATCCCCTATCCCACCCATTTTTTAACACAATTTTATGGTGATTTATTTTTTTATGGTTTACTATAGTCCTAATAAACGCCACAAAAGATCACGGGATCTATTGAATGTGACAAACTGACATATTGAGCCTATACACACAGTATAAGCCTTCCCCCAGTAGGCTACCTTCACATTCAATAGATCCTGTGATCTGCTGTGGCCAGATGTAATTTCCTGGCGTTTATTAGGACTATAGTAAATAATATAAAAATAAATCACCATAAAATTGTGTAAAAAAATGCATATTTAGCCCCATGCTCGAATGCCCCCGCCCCCTGTCAAAAACAGCTAAAATCCCTAAAACGAAAGAAAGCAGCAAATGAAAAAAGATTAACACTCAACTTTTACTTTATCTAATAACAACCTAAAACATGAACCTTGGTTGAAAAAAACTAAAGTTGTCCTTTAACATCTCTATATCACGAAGCCACTGACGGAGCACAGGCGGGGCAGCATCCTTCCATTTGAGCAGAATGGCACGCCTAGCGAGCAATAAGGCAAAGTCGACCATACGACACACTATGCGTGTTAGAGGACCCTTCCAGCAGTGCCAAGGAGAGCCACTAAGGGATCTGGGTCTAGATTTTGGTGTATAATGTTGGATAGAGTATTGAACACATTCCCCCAAAATGGTTGTAATTCAGGATAAATACTAGCCAGTTTAGCCTTAGACATATGAGCTCTATGTACTATTTTAAACTGCACTAAGCAATGTCGTGCACAAAGAGAGGACTTGTGTATAGAAGAAAACATTGAATCCCATACTTCATCAGACAGTGTGAGCCCCAGATCATGTTCCGAGTCGGCCTTTATCTTATCTAAGGGCGCTGGCCTCGAATTTGAAATTATATCATATAATATTGAAATGGCGCCCTTAATCGTTGGGTCAAAAGACAGAAATTCATCAATAGGGTTAGCATTAGGCTTATTAGGGAAGCCAGGTACTGTAATATAGAGCTCACATAATGCCGGGCCTGCAGAAATCTGTAGAAGTGTGGTCTAGGTAGACTATATTTCTTTGAAATTTGATCAAAGGATACAATCCTCCCTTCTATAAATAGGTCTTTAAACCATTTGATGCCCTTTCCATGCCAACTCTGAAAGGTCATGTCTTGCATTGATGGAACAAAAAGGTGGTTGGATGCCACAGGACTGACCAGGGAGAGGTCTCTATAATTATAAGTTTTCCTGAACTGGGCCCACACTCTCAGCATATGACGCACCACCGGGTTAGTTATTGAATCAGGCCTGGTCAGATGTTCTAAATGGCAACTCAGCCGAGGGCACCTGGTGAAGTTTCAAATCTACAGTAAAGTAAAAAGAAAAAATGTAATAACTGAAATATGAAGAAGAAATATGAAAAATATGAAGAAGCAGCCTTCAGCAATATATACATCAGCATAGGGAATTCTATTGAGATTCTATCAAATGTAATTGTAATAAAGTTTTACTTCATTATATATAATATATAATGTGCTTTAGAAAGTGGCCTATAATCTAGAGTCCAGCATGGCCTGTGACTCATCTCTCTGCTCATTTTCACCATTATCCTTTTTGATGCGTCTGTCTAGGACAATCTTTTTCTTTACCTTGAGCCAGTCCCACCTCTCAGGTAGCAGGCCATGGTTGAACATGCAAGAAGCTATGAAGGAGAAAAACAAGATGGCCACAAAGGTGGTGAGCATGCAGATAGTCCTGACAGGGGACTGCTGGACATAAACGCCGTCCTTTAGCATGCAACCTGGAAGCGGGAGGATAACTGGAAGACCTAAAGCCTTTTCTCCGATCAAAATTCTCATCGTCACACCAACCAGGTAAGCCAGGGAAGCCCCATAACCATTTGACACACTGAAGAAGAGGACACAAACCAGCTGGGGGAAGAGGATGGTATAGGCCAAGTCTGCACCAAGGATCCAAAGCACCAGAATGCTGTTGCTGTAGTAGAGGGTTAGAAGTGTGGCGGTTACACCTATTACCACAACTGAGATACGGATCACCCACATCATCTCACGGTCTGATGCCTGGCACACAGGGTAAGGAGAGAAGAGTGAAAGAGAGAGAGATAATGTATTTACATATGTGAGATATGTATGTACATTTTAAAGGGGAACTTTGCCTATATTTAAAGATGGAGTGCTGTGATTTTTGTATTCTTTCCAGTTTTCCATGTGTTTATGAGGTGACAGTACTTATTAGACCCCTTGGTGTGGTTGTTATGTGCAATGATGTCTTCCCTTTGTATTTAGGGATTCTTCCTGGAGGCTGAAACCTTGACAGTCAAATGTGGCAATGAAAAAGAAAACAGTGATGTAGTGACATCACAATAGCATCCCATTTATCATACAACAGCAGCTGTGGGTGCAGCTTCAGTTCAGGTGGATCACCATTCACCACCCATCATCATGTTTTAGGGTGGAAAAAACACGGCACTCCATCGTTAATAATAATTTAGCTCAATTGTGAGGAGAAACTGAAGATCCAATGAAAAACGTCTATTGCGTTCTGTGTGTCTAGAGGTTGTGATAGACTGGAGAATCACCATCAACCTATGTAAAACCTATATGTTGTTTTCATGTAGGCTGGTACTGAACGTATTTGTCCAATTTCCATGTCCTCCCCACAATAGAATGATAGGATTCAGGTAAAATATCAGCCAAGTTTTGTCTGATATTTATCATACCCTATCATACACAGGGAAGCAAACTCACTGTTTCCTCCATACAGTATGTCTCACCTGTTTCCGGAGGATGTTCTTATAGATGTTGGAGGAAAATATAGATGTCCCTGAAAGCAGGCCAGAGTCTGCAGAAGACATGACAGCAGCGGCTACAGCACCTATCCCAATGATAGAGATATAAGATGGAGTGAGGTGTTGCAGGGCCAGGGGGAGAATAAAACTCTCCTCTCCCCGTTCGTATGGAGACAGAGGCCCATACTGCGTTGCGTTCCAGTCTGCACCACAGAGGAACAAGACAAGAGTCACATGAGCCATAGACTGGTTTGGAGTATACATTTCTGTCTAAAATGTACACGCTCACACAGACTCCCAATCATAAAGACTTATTCAGTTTGATTTGTGGAAAAGGAAAGAAAGAAACGGGGAAAACAGAGAAACAATCCCTTTGAAATGTAGTGATTTTTAGATTTTCTTTCCCGTCCCCTGGTCGGAGACAATAATATCCTCAGCCATGATGTTAAACGTGTCTGTTAAAATCTAGGTTTCCTACCTGTGGAGGCTGCAACAGCCCCAACCAGTACAGAAGGGATTCCAACTATGACAATGACAAGGGCAGCAATGAAGCAGATCAGCTGAGCATTGGCTGAAGAGGAAACAGACAGTGTCCTCTGGTGGAAGGATTGGAATCCCATACTGCCCAGAGCCTGGAACAGGAAAGAGGAGGGTAATAAATAACAGTATTGTGGGTGTTGCTGTTTATGAAGACCTAAATGAAACATGTGATTGTATGTATAGTTTTACATATGCATTTGTATTTGCTTCATGATTATGGATTTTGGCCCAGATAGTTTGTCTTATGTACACCCCCAGCCCCCAATCGAACCCTGCAGGACCTTCTAGCTGTGAGGCGACAGCACTACAGACTGTGCCACCGTGGCCGTGCCCCCCTGATGAAAATGTTTTATTGTTGTTTTATAGGGGGACGAAACCTTAGGCTGATTTTGTAGTTTGTCTTCCAGTTAAGGGTAGAAATATAGCTGATTAGTACTGTGAGGTACAGCATGCAACACAGTTGCACGTTACAGTAGCTAATAAGAGCTTTAGGGATAGGTGTGTTAGATATGAGTAGATATGTGTCGATGTGCGTTGGACATTTATTTATTTACAATTATTGTTGACTTCCTTCTCATTTTCAAAGATTTTTCTTTTTTTGCATTTGTGCCTTTACAGTGAAGACGGACAGGAAAAAGGGAGGGAGAGACGGGGAGTGACATGCAGAAAAGGTCGTCATGAACAGGACTCGAACATGCGACACACTCAGGCCAGAGCTTATATGTGGCATGCGACTGGACTGGCGCCCCAATAGTGTTGATTTTGACAACGAATTTTGATTTAGTTTTAGTAATTTTCATGCATTTCAGGCGTCATAATGGCGTCATAACTAATGGCTGATAATGGCTGATTTTAGGCATGCTGAAAATAGCCGATCTACCAGCTCACAATGCGTGACATGTTGCGAGCTTGTAGACCAAGCATAAAATGACTTGTCTTTTAGTTCTACTGGATCTCTTCTAGTCTTCTCCACTAGTCCCTCCCTAACATTTTAGTCTAGTTTTTATTTGTAATCAATTTTTTTCACCCAGTGTCAATTGTCTAATTATGTAATCCTGGGCGCTACACTCCCTTTGCCAACCTGGGGAGAGCTGACAGACTGACCGCATGATTCCTTCAATGCATGAGGAGTCCAAGCCGCTTCTTTTCATCTGACAGAGGGGAGTTTCCCCGGTTGGAAGTATAGCGTGGAAGGAACACGTTATTCCAATCAGTTCCTTTCACCTCCATCAGGCAACATTTTCGTCATAGTTTTAATCAAATCAACACTGTCTTACAGTCTACAACACAATAAAACAATCGCATGGTGAGTTTGCAGCAAAATTGCAGGCACAACAGTTACATGGTCAGGGCACTGAAGAAGGCACATTCAATCCTGTCTAATCCTAGCCACCCCCATCACATGAGTTGTCTGCATGGCTGTAAAAAATGCAATGTGATTTTACGATTGATTTTATCATTTATCACAAATCCAACAGTGGATCATCAGTCCCTCCCTCCCTGTGTATTCGAAAATATCCAATCTAGTGTTTGACCAAATCCAACATTAATCCAGGTATGGGAAAGTTAAATCATTGATAATATTGCTATAATAGCGTTTGAACCACATATGTTTCTAGATGAACTTTCTTCAACTAACCAGCAGTAAGAAGTCATCAATCCACTCCCAGGCTTGGTCCAGATCCAAAGTGCCTATCCAGGGTGCCTGGTAAGTTTGGTTAAAGGCTGTATGTACTATGCCTATGGATATGGTGTTGGTCAGAAGAAATGGGACACACAACCACTGGATAGGAAGACATAATGGACACCACAATGAGAATTACACCAAATAAAATATAAAACATTGAAATTTAAATGTCAATTATTCTATTGGAAGAGGTGCACCTCTTAATGAGGTTGTGCTGTGGGGCTAATGTCTTTATAAAACTTTCTTGTGACCACCGCACTCTGACTTATTTATGGTGCGTTACCAGCTTATATCAACATTGTAAATAGGTGAAGAGGTCGCACACACCAAGAATACATTTTCAACAGGTTTATTTCTCTACATCAGGACAAACGTTTCGGCTATCTAGCCTTCATCAGTGTGAGGAGTTGTCTGTGTCAAGTCTCTTTTAAAAGTGTGATGACAATGTGCAGGTGCACATAATCACTGTTATTGATTACAGACTGGGATTGGTAATAGTGCTATAAAGTCTGTTAACAATGCAAATACATTTGCCCAATATATCTTAAATTATAAATAGGCTACACAAACAAGATGACTAAATAATTAGATTTGTTGAATTATTTTGTAACCTTGTTTGTGTATTTGTATTTTAAGATATATTGGGTAAATTAATTTACATGGTTAACAGAGACTTTATAGCACTATTACCAATCCCAGTCTGTAATCACTGCTTGGGTGTGACTGTGAGGTGATTAATGGTACTGTACTGTATGTGCACCTGCACATTGTCACCAATCCTACAAAAGAGACTTGACACAGAGCACTCCTCACACTGATGAAGGCTGGATAGCCGAAACGTTTGTCCTGATTTAGAGAAATAAACCTGATGAAAATTAATTCTTGGTGTGTGCGACCTCTTCGACCTATTTACATGGCTAATGTGCATGGGACCCAGCCGAGACGTGTAGGTCTTTTGTCTCTTTTTTAATGCTCTCTGCCGAGCTTATGCCGTTAAAAGAAAGTATGTTTAATTGACTGTAACTGTGTGCCTTGGACCTCCTTTAGTATTATCATTTTTTAACCCTCGCCAACAATCACCTGTTTACAGTTTGTAGCCTACAACCACACAAACCACGGCAGTGCTTCTTATTTCTATTCAACACAGGGCTAAGTTTTCATACTAACACACACTAACACAAGGAGATCAGAATACATTTTAAAATTAACTTCAGTTGACTGGGGTACGTTTGTACATACTGACATAGTTACTCACCAGACAGACAAATACTAGTGACATCTGCATAACATCAGTGTAGGCCACAGAATAAAGGCCTCCTAACAATGTGTAGATGATGGCGATTGTTGAGGAGATCCATATAGAGTAGGAGAATGGCAAGTCCAGAATTACACTCATGGTTGACCCTGTAAGGATAATAAAGGACAGCTTGTATGTGAGACTTTTCGGCTGCATTTCTATGCCACCTATTGTGATCTTTTTTAAACTGCTTTGCCCGAATGTGACATGACACAAGAAAAACAGCGATGGTGGAGGCACCCATGCAAGGTATCAACCTGCTCATCAGGAGAAGACAGTGTTTTGCTCAAGGATACTTGACCTAAACGATGATAAAGCCAGGATGTAGCAGGGTTCAAACAGGCCACTCTACCTCCAGAACCACTACTGCCCAATATGATGTGGCATGATACAAGAAAGATAGCAACAGAATGTTTTTGTCTGTCTTCCCTTCATCATTGTAAATGATAGAACAGCACATGCAAGCATACCATACACCAGGGGTATTCAACTAGATTAGGCAGGGGCCAGGGGGCCAAAATTAAGTTCATGGTTTAACCGGGAATCATTAAGAAATGTGTAACTGGTTCGTTAAATGGATAATTTATTGTCTCCACCAGGCCAAAGGCATGCAGAGAGAGTATGTTTTGCACTCCGTCCGTCCGTCCGTCCGTCCGTCCGTCCGTGTGTGTGTGTGTGTGTGTGTGTGTGTCCGTCCGATTACTTATTCTAGTTTTTGGGTAAATAGGCAATTATTCACTAAATGTAATTATAATTCATGCAGGGTTTGACAACTGTGAGTGTGATGGCTTTTAGGTTATTGTGAAGATAGGTAGGCAAGTGAAATGAATCTCTGTCGAAATAAGTTTTATTTTGTCTTTACCTAAACCAGATAGAGTGCAGGCAACCCACAGCACATCAATTAGCAGGGTAGGGAGTACCACGGCACCAGTGAATACTACTCCATATTTCCTCTGAAACGGGTCCATCATAGTAACATACTTCTTGTCCCTCATTGGCTTGGCAAAGAATAGGCCACCTAGATCATGGAGAAATAATCATTTCCATTGAGTTAGTGATTTGTTGTGAACAGACATGACATGATACGACAGTGTGTGTGTGTGTGTGTGTGTGTGTGTGTGTGTGTGTGTGTGTGTGTGTGTGTGTGTGTGTGCACTGTACATTGACTACACTCAAGTCTTTCTGGAAATACATCACTTCAGAGTTCAGAATTACACTCTCTGTTTCTGTTATTTGTAATTACCTGAGTGAGAAAATCCTCTTACAATGGTCAAGAAGATACACTTGTGGACTTATGTAGATAACCCAAACAAAGTTGAGTGCATCAAGAAGGCCCAGTTAATCTATTATCTATTATTTAAGATGAAGTGCTTTACTTACCAATTACAAAGGACACAGAATACTGTACGGGCATAAGAGCCCATATTAACCCCATTGTAGGACTGTACACGGCCTCCGCCACTCCAAGGACGAAACCACCTCCAACCCATGTAGCTGCAGAAGTCAGTATGGGAAAATGGTTGATCTGATATATGCTCTATATCTTTTTTATTCCTAACTAAATTGTACAGTAAGCAGCATAAAAAAATAAAATAAAGATGCCATACACATGGGTACAGTATAGCTACCCATACCGACACCCACCCATAGATGATAGATACCCAAGACAATTTTATCAATCAGTGGTTGGGGAAAAAGTACTCGCATGTTTTAAAAAGATCAATACTGCAATGTAGAAATACTGTTAGCTTTACATAGGACCTCAATACTTTAAATATAGGAACTCAGACAAAGAGCTTTAGTTTAGCCCAGGATGCCTACATGAACAAGAGATGAAGAGAATGCTCAAGAGAATGAAGGCATCAGATTCGAGAAGGGCTAACTCCATCTGCTACGCAGATGCACAATTACTATTTTATATCAATAAAGCATCTTCACTTTTCTACAAACCTGTTGACCTGTCACGATATGCAGATTATGCACTGACCAGTTATTGTTTTGCAGGTATGTGGAAATTGTGTTTCCCAGCTTACCAGTCATGCTGAACATTCCCACTATCAGGTTGATGTTCCTGCCTGCGAGGAGAGAAACTTCTGTCCTGTCCCCCTGGAAATCCGTCTCAGCCCTCCTGGACTTTTGGGAAGCCCATATTCCCGTCCCCAGAATTAATAAATAGAACAATATCACAACAATCAGGCCGGGGATGTTCAAAGCCATGACGACCCATCCACTGGCAATCAACAGAATGACTGACAGGTATTGTAACTGGATGCTACAACAGGCCTGAACGTTTTGCTCCTACTTCTGGCATTATGTAATTTACCAGGTTATATATTAACATGGGAATAGATTTTAGGGAGGCCTTGGCCAGACTGTCTAGTTCCAAGCTGAAGTCCTCCAATAAAGGTCTCAGTGTGACCTAGTAGTGGTGAGCTACTGTGGTAGAGGTGATGTATGGTGGTGCATTAGGCAACTTCCACTCTCTCTTCGTCACAACAAGGCAGATGTCCTGGAATAGTACAGAGAGCAATAAGCATAATAGTGTTACCAAATACAAAGTACACAATTTGGCAATGCTATTACTGAAAAAGCAGAGCATAGTTCAGCAACATGAGATCAATTGGGAGTTCATCAGATGGCTAGACCTCAAGATCATCAGCTGTAGGCAAGAAAAGTGACTTTGACTCACTCATTGTCTGCTGGATTGTAGTCTTGCGTAGCCATGACAACTATTCCACAATGTTCGCTGGCATAGATCTGATGTTTGTTTTTTCTACCTTGGAAATAGAGATAACCCAAAGACATGAAGAACCTGCCACCCAGTAAAAAGTTGTTTAACTTCTAGTTCAAAAGTATATTCACCAAATTAAAAAGACACGGTGCATTTCAATAATAATAAAAATGATTAATTCCATTCAGAAAGAAAATACACAAGATTAAAGTATGCAGGCATATAGCTATTTATCCTGTAGGCTATAGTAAAAAAAAAAAAAAGTTTCTTGAACAAACAATGCAAATGATAGGCTCTTTATATCAAATGACGGATGCAGTTATGACAGTTCAGAGGTGGCGGTACCCCATAGGCAGAGACAAGAAGATGACATGATGGTGCCAGTTTATAGGATATCAGGATGATGTGCCTGATGACATAGCATATTATCTCCTGACCAAGCAGTCGCCATGTAATTCGTCAATGCATCAATTTATCGTCAATTTATCAATGACCTTGTAGGCAATTGTGCTCCTTTAGCAAAACACATGAACAGAGCCTGATTTATAGAGGAAAGGGCGAGATCTGACACTATAGGATCACATAAATAGAATCAGAATCAGAAGCCTTTATTGCCATGACATGTAAACATGTTAGGAATTTGGTTTGGTGGACAGCAGAGTGTAGTTGGAGTTGGAGGAGATGATTTATTGATCCCCTCGTCGTAGGCCCACCTCGGCCCATTTTGTGGACGGTATACTGCTCCGTCCATTGTCCCACGAGTCATCTCATGAGCTGAATAACGGGGGGAAGCCTGCGCCCCCCCGTCTCCCTTTGTACGCACCTCTGCGCCGATGGCTCTGTTCCCTGCTCCACTCCTGTTTCCTATGGGAGGGAGGGGTCGGGGGCGGCTTGTGTGGGTCCTTCTGGCTGTGACACACGGGGCTATTTCTGAAGTCGGGGCCGGGCCGCCCTGGCTCTCAACACCAACCACACCTTAATTGTATAAGTTATATTGCATACAGATTGGACAAACACTTAAGTTAGCCTAAAAACAAACACAATTGCTATGTAGAAACTGTTATAGCAAGATATAAGCATTTTGCTGCCCTCCACTGGTAACAGATGTATCTGTATCACATTAGTATGGAATTCCATGAAACATGCAGTGCATTCATGATGCAGGATGAACAACACATCCAAACCAACACATGAAACCAATCGTAGCAGAAGAACTAAACTAGTTATGCCTAAAAAGAGTGAAACACAGGATAGCTACAGGTAAGATAACATAAAATAGACTAAAATATATAGATTACTAGTAGTAAGTAGTAAGTAGTAGTAGTAGTGGTAGTAGTAGTAGTAGTAAGTATAAATGAACTATCACCAATGAGTACAGTGGTGTAAAGTAACTAAGTACATTTAAAGGTATATTCAGTGATTTCACTTAATTCAAATATCACATATTTTTTTGTTTTGATGTGATAATCCTCCCTACTATAGAGTGTGCTGACCATATAAGGAGTTCCTCCCTGTCCCCAGTTAACCCCTGGGGGTCAAAAAACCTTAGGTTTCGTTTTTGACTCTCTATCCTGATTGGACGAAAGGCTGGGTCCCAAGCCAAAAACGAAACCTAAGGTTTTTTGAGTGAAATCACTGAATATACCTTTAAGTACATACTAGTACTGTACTTTAGTACAATTTTGAGGCGTTTACACTTTACTTGAGCATTTCCAATTTCCAACACTTTTACTTTTACGCAGCAAGACAGAATACATGTGTGTGAATGAGAGGAACCCAAGTGGAACAGGTTACAGGGAGTAGATGTTAAGAAGGTGGAGGACTTTAAGTACTTAGAGTCAACATTCCAGAGCAATGGAGAGTGTGGAAAAGCGGTGAAGAAAAGGGGCAAGCAGATTGGAATGGGTGTAGAAAAGTGTCAGGTGTGATGTATGTCAGATGTTTTGGAGATAAAGTCAGAGGCTAGACTGAGATGGTTTGGACATGTACAGAGGAGGGATAGTAAGTATATTGGTAGAAGGAATCTATAACCTTGCATCACCAGGATTTTCCAAACAGCGACAAGGGTTACCACCTGTAGCGGACCCAGCTGGCAATAAGGAGTTGGAGATCGACTGATGAATTTTACCATTTTATTGTAAACTGTCACCGTGAAAACTGAAAGAAAAACATAATACATACATCAAAGATCAATAAACATCGCATCAGTTTTGGTACTCACACCAAACCATGCAGGCTAGGTGGGGAACTAGTATATCCACACCCTTCCTAGTGTCCAATGGCGTGCGCCAGGAGGGAATTTTATCGCCAATATTATTTAATTTGTATTTGGATGACTTATCAAAACAGTTAAAAGAGTGTAAAACTGGCTGCATGGTGGGGGATCACCTTATTAATCACATGATTTATGCAGACGATTTGGTTGTACTCTCACCCTACAGTGCTGGCTTACAGCAGCTACTTAGGGTCTGTTCAAAATATGGCTTTTTGTATGATATTAAGTTCAACTCTAAAAAGAGTGTTGTTATGATCAGTAGATCAAAGGGAGACAAAAAGCTCACCTTTCCCTCCTTCTATCTGGCAGGTGAAGTCTTAGAGGTGGTAACAAAGTTTAAATACTTGGGGCACATAATCAGAGAAGATCTATGTGATGATGATGATGTGCAGCGCCAGTGCTGTAAACTTTATGGTCAAGCCAACATGCTGGCACGAAAGTTTCATATGTGTACAGACAATGTCAAAATAGCACTTTTTAAAACCTATTGCACTCCACTTTATACAGCTCACTTGTGGTGCCGATACAGCAAAGCAAAAATGAAAAAACTTCAGGTGGCATATAATGATGCTTTTCGAATATTCCTGAGACTCCCAAGATGGACCAGTGCAAGTGAAATGTTTGTGACCAGTAATGTACCCACCTTTCATGCTGTACTGAGGAATTTTATGTTTAGATTCATGTGTAGATTGAGGGAATCAAATAATGTATTAATTATGGCCTTAACAGGGATCACCCAGAGTGACACAGTCTTCTCCTCATGTTTCTGGAAACACTGGAGGCAATGTTTATATGTTTTTAATTGACAAGGACTGCCTGGAGTGAAAATAGCCTATCAGGCTATCCCTGTGTTGTTGTTTTGTATTTGTTTGTTGTTTGTTGTTTTGTATTTACTGTCATGTTTTTCCCTGTTGTTTTGTTTGTATATGGACCCATTGTGTCTGAAATAAAGTTTTCAATCAATCATAAAACTCAATAATATTGAGTTTTGTTGAATTCCCTTGAAGTTTATTATAAATGTTATATTATAACATTTATAATAAACTTCAAGGGAATTCAACAACAGTAGGCCTACAGACAAACAACAGTACAGAGTAGACATCCAAACAAAATACCTTTTTCCCCCTTCCAGCTAGGCGCTAAATCATTGAGATATGAACCGCTCGTCTCTCTCAAGGTCCATTCTTGTGTTCTCTCAAAGTTACATGTCCATGGGGATCGCACCAAACATGTCTAGTTAATTGTCATGCGATTCCCCATGCCGTCCGTCCATGCCGAACAATTCCTCTCCCTGCACATGCTAAGATGGATTTAAATAGCCCTCTCTGATGACAGCCGGAAGGAGCTGGCTGGCGCTTCCGGCCATACCCTTCAAAATAAAGTTCAGCCTTCTCGGGGTCCGTTACACCACCCGTCCCATAAAATATAGAATTGTCCTATATTTGGAAACTACGTGTCCCGTAATGAACTGATGCAGGACACAATTTGTTCTGTATTTTAAGGTAAGGGAATCAATATGAATGACGATTTATTTGACAATTCTGCTGTTCTCCTCACTCTGCACCCCTGAGTCCCCTACGCTCTCGTTGCTGACTGTTACTGTCTGTGAGTGTCTGAGAACTGGTATTACCAGTTGGTTTGGAAACCTAACTGTAAAATACAAATCTGAGATCCATTAGCCAAAATGGCAGGGAGGATCATGGGTATGTCTACACCTCCGATCACCCCCCAGGTCATCTTTGAGCAGGCCACCATTGGACAGGTTAAGAAAATTGTGTCTGACCCCTCCCATGTACTATACCCTGAGTATCTTTAGTCCTCTCTTAGTCCTCTTTACAAATATTGTGCTTTTACTCCACTACATTTATTTGAAAACTTTAGTTACTAGTTACCTTGTAGATATTGATTATTACAAAACATAGATTAACCACTTCAGCCCTATATACATTTCGGTCATTTGAAAATAGCCGATCTACAAGCTCACAATGCGTTGCAATGCAACACATTGTGAGCTTGTAGATATGCTATTTTCAAAAGGTTTTATACATTTGAAAATGTGAAACGTGACTATTACTTTTGTTACTTTAAGTACATTTTGATGCCAATACTTTCCCATTTTAATCAAGTACATTTTGAATTCCGGACTTTTACTAAACAGAGTATTTCTATATTGCAGTATTGATACTTAAGTAAAACGTTTGAATACTTATTCCTTGTCATGAATGAATATACAAACTATCAAAAATCTGAACAATGACACTCATATACCTTATGTGAGCCGATAATTATATGTACAGACAGTCAACAGTGAATATGAATATACTGTATATGAGTGAATAAGTAAGTCTGGAAGGAGGTAGGGCCCGCACACCATTCTTTAGGCAAAGGAACTACTTTAATAAAGACGTTTCGATCTCACAGGATCTTCATCAGATCATACTGACCTGATGAAGTCATACTGACCTGATGAAGATCCTGTGAGATCGAAACGTTGTCTTTAATGAAACAATTCCTTTGCCTAAAGAATGGTGTGTGGGCCCTAACTCCTTCCATGATTGCCTATTGGCCCTGCACCCACTGTCGAGGTGAGTAAATAGGTATGCTCTGAATAAGTAAGTCTCACATCAGTTATCCGTAACAGGCATATGTCACGGTTCTGTAGTGTAGGCTACCTGTGTGTAGTCCAAGCCCCGCCGCACCGGAATCAGCAGGAGGCAGCAATTCTGGAGTCTGTGGCTGAATGTGCTCCTCATCCCCTCGATCACATTAACATAGACAGGATGGTAGGAGTTCACAAGGATAGTATGGTAAATGGTAAATGGTGCATTTATATAGCGCCTTTATCCAAGGCGCTTTACATAGATTGTGCATTACATTCACCCATTCATACACCGATTGCGGCGGAAGCCATGCAAGGTACCAACCAGCACATCGGGAGCAATTTGGGGTTCAGTGTCTTGCCCAAGGACACTTAGACATGTAGACAGGAGGAGCTGGGATTCGAACCGCCGACCCATGGATCATTGGACGACCTGCTCTATCTGCTGAGCCACAGTCGCCCCAAGTATCAAGCTCCTCCCCTCCACAAACACGTCCAGATTCCAAGACATTTCCACAAAAAAATTCTCTGAATTTCTTAAATGCAAGTCAAAGCTTGCCAAGCATTTGGACAGTGATCAATAATGAAGCAGAGGAAAACAAGAACAAACCTCGGGAGCTTTTATCCAAAGCGATGGCGGAGGAAACCATGCAAGGCAGTGAAGGCACCAACCTGCACATCGGGAGCAATTAGGGGTTCACTTCGACACTAACTCTGGGGGAGTCCGGGATCGAACTGGTAACCTCAGTTTTCTCATCTGGCCGTTCTACCGGCCACTCTACCCCTGAGTCACTGCCACCCCGAAGCTACTCAAAAACCAACTAGGCTGCAGTCAGAAGCTAAAGGGGGCACAGTGACAGTCTGTAGTGCTGTCGCCTCACAGCTAGAAGGTCCTGGGTTCACTTCCCGCTGGGGACGCTGTGGGCGTGCTCTCTCCTTCGCGGCATCAATGCCCTTACCCGAGGCGGGGTTGGCGAAAGGGCCTTTCTGTGAGGAGTGTTCTCCCCGTGTCCCCTAGGGTAGGTACTCCCACAAAAAACATGCAGTCTAAACTACCTCCCCCTGGCCAGCCGGGGCGCCTGATGGAGGGGAAAGGAACTGGTCAGAATAACGTGTTCCTCCCATGCGTCCGGCAGGGCAAAACTCCCCCCTGTCAGGTGGAAAGAAGTAGCTTGGACTCCTCATGCATAGAAAGAAGCATGAGGTCAGTGCGCTAGTCCTGCCCTCTCGAGGCAGGGTGACAAAATGATCAAAAGAAAAGACGAAATTACCTACCTAGGTTCCATCCATCCTGGAGGCAAATCTTTCCTATGATAAAATGGCCACCAATGTAATAAAAAAAGTCAACCAAAGAACAAGATTTCTACAGGATCTCCTTACTGGTCAACAAAAATACCTTGAAGACTCTAACAGGAGCACTCATTCAAGGTTTCTTCGACTATACATGCACGTCATGGTACCTGCACCTCAAAGGCCATTAAAACAAGGCTCCAGACATCCCAAAACAAACTGGTCAGGCTACTACTTGGCCGTACTCCCAGAACCCACCTCACCCCTGCCCATTTTGATAGGCTGGAATGGCTTAGGGTTGACGACAGAGTACAGCAACTTGCAATGGGCCTGGTCTACAAGATTTGCTACACCACTAAGATACCCATGTACGGTTGTATACCTAAATACGTCAAAATATTTCCTTAATGTCAACAAAGTCCACAATCACAACACCAGAGGGAGTTCAACAAACCACGTGTAACCCAGATTCGGCTCAAACAAGGGGTTAAATGACTTTCGCCTATAAAATGTGTTACGCCGGCCCTACCAACGGCCATTAAGAAATGTGAATCCCTACACTCCTTCAAAATCGCTCTCAAAGAGTAGCCTGGCTTGGCCATATTAATATCACACTCAGCCGAGGGGATTTCTTTTTGCACTGGCAGATTCATGTCTGGCCACTGAAAGGCTACTCAAAGCACACGTACGGGTGGCTTCTATTCGAAACTGGCCCCTGTAAAAAAAAGTTAAAGAAGTGCATATTTGTACGTCTTTAAATGTTCAGATGAATTGAAAATGGAGGACCCTGACAAGTCTTAGTGTTCTTTTCTGGTTTTATCCTCGTAGCAGTTTTTGTATTGAATTGTGCTTTAATTTGAAATGTACTCATTCTACAAACTGTGAATACAATTTTCAATCAATCAATCATTCATTAAATCAATCAATCAATCAATCAAACAAACCACTGGTGTCACATGAGTTAGGCCAACATTTTCATTGATTTCTATTTTAACGGTATCTATAAGTTATAGCGTTTGAATTATGGCACTTTATTTATTTTGTTCCTTCTTAGCTGCACTAGTGAGAGCAGAAGGTTACACGATCTGGTAAAACGATCTGGTATTCCTAATGTACAGTATCACACAATGGAGGTTTAATTGTAAATCTGTACTTTAATAGGACAATTAAACTTAAAATGGAGTCATTTCAGTCAGAAAGACAAAAAACCCAATGCATTTGATCACAACTCATTAATTAAGTTAAAGACAATACAATACCTTATAGTATGTTATAGGTAAAGATTTGAGACTGGTATTGTTTCATACGCTAGCCTACTACAATATGTAATTAGAAGCCCAATTATCTTACTGAAACTGAAACAGGTGAGACTTATGTTTGCTGTATAGTGTATACAGACAGTGAACTCCAAAAATAATTTTACTTGATACATTTTCTATGTTGACATATTATTTCTGACCTGACCAACAATACAAACAGAGGAGTTCTATAGTATCTGCTACAGCACCTGGCTGTGTGTGCTGACACTATCTGAGGTTATGCAATACGAAGAGGTAGTAGTAATGAAGCAGTCCTCAGACCTGCTTATTGTGAAGGCAGGAGAGACATGCATCTAAAGACTAGGTATAAGGGTCGGATTTGAAACTGGCTCTAAGAAGACCGAATAAGAGTTCAAATTGAAGAGCATTAAAGGTATTATGACATTATTTATAACATAATTTTAACAACATTAAAAGTCTTGGCCATGGTCCTTCAAACGTGTCTAAAAAGTTTGAACACTCAACTCCACTCCAGTATTTCTTGCCAGGAGTTTTTGTGTATGTCTAATCTGCATCCTGAGAAGGCATGGAAAAACACATTCTTTTAGCCTGTAGATGTCGGTAATTCCCCCTTTCCTGTCAACCCAAGATGCACTTATTTGACAACTTGGTAGGAACGTCACCGTCAAAAATAAAAGAGTCATCTAGGCCAGTTGGTATCCAGTGTAAGGACTTGTGTTGATTGACACAGCCAACAACAGAGCAGATTGATTTTTCTCTAGAAGCCATTATTAGTAAGTATTACAAAGAAACAAAGTCGTGGTCACAATGAGGAAGCGGAGAGGAGAGGGGCGGAGAAGAGAGGATAGGCAGGGAGCAGAGGGGAGGGGGCGGAGGTTTAGCAGGGATCTACGTATATGCCTGCCGTCCAACCAGATGAGATATTTTTGCATAATTATTCAAAAAAGTCCAGAAAGCAGAGAATACACAGAATGTTCAAACTTCGTTTTTTTTGGTGACATTGATGTCAAGAAAAGCCAAAAAAGCAAAAAAATCTACAAAAATGTGTTTTAAATGTCACAATCCCTTTAATACATTTTCCTTTGGTTTTGAATTTTATAAGTGGTTATTTTGCCTGAGTATTTTGGTTTGGTGTTATCATTATATGAATCTAATTAATCAGTTTATCTTCAAGCTGATGGACTTCCAACATTTATGATGATGCCACACCATACATACTACTGCATAACATACAATCAAAAGTCTGATGTTTCAACATCAAACAAGTTAGTAAAATACAAGTTATGTTACTCTTATGTACCTGTACATAAGACATAACAACATTAACCCATTCTGGGCGGGAACCCCTTTTGGTGTTTTAACTAAGCACTATGTAATACTTTAGCATTGTGAAAATGCGGCACAAATCTTTGAATGTATATTATTTTCGACGTCATGCCTAAATGGGATAAAGAGCATTGTCTAAATACTTATATCCTGTAATTACCATGTGTGAAATCACATGACTAATGACTAATTAGTATTTCCTTGTATTTGTCTGAGTTGTTTTTGTTTTATGTATGTATGTATGTATGTATGTATGTGTGTGTGTGTGTGTGTGTGTGTGTGTGTGTGTGTGTGTGTGTGTGTGTGTGTGTGTGTGTGTGTGTGTGTGTGTGTGTGTGTGTGTGCGTGTGCGTGTGCGTGTGCGTGTGTGCGTGTGCGTGTGTGTGTATGTGTATTGTACTGTATATTTTATTGCATCACGTTTGTTTGCTTTCACCTCAACTATTACATTGAATAGCATTTAAACTAAATGCTTTATAAGGTGCTATATATAAATACCTTAATATTTGCATATGTTTACTAACTCATGTTCTCCACTGCAAGGAATAAATACCTGACAGGGAGACTAGCTCTGATTTGTGCCTCAGACTTAAAGCTACAATCTGTACGTTTTATGTTCATTGTCACTCTCCCGGTTGAGAGGTACTGTAATGGCATTGATGTCCGAACTACACAAAAATGGTGGCATATCCTCAAATCCTCTGTTTGCCATCAAATAATGTATTTACACTGTGGCGACTGTGGCTCAGGAGGTAGAGCAGGTCGTCCAATGATCCATGGGTCGGCGGTTCGAATCCCGGCTCCTCCTGTCTACATGTCGAAGTATCCTTGGGCAAGACACTGAACCCCAAATTGCTCCCGATGTGCTGGTTGATTCCTTGCATGGCTTCTGCCGCTATGGGTGAATGTAATGCACTATGCCTTGGATAAAGGTGCTGTATAAATGCACCATTTACTGTCAACCAGTTAGACTCCCTATCTTAGGTAATTCATTCAGCATTTGCATCTTGTTTTGTTTTTCCAAGTGAAAAAGAAAACGCTGAACGAGTGCCTCAGTCTGGATTCCAGGATAGCTCAGAATGGTTCAATGGGGGCACGGTGGCAGTCGGTAGTGCTGTCGCCTCACAGCTAGAAGGTCCTGGGTTCGATTCCCGCAGGGGACACTGTGGGCGTGTTCTCTCCTCCGCATCATCAGTGCCTATACGCGAGGGGGGGTTGGCGAAAGGGCCTTTCTGTGTGGAGTTTGCATGTTCTCCCCGTGTCCCCTAGGGTAGGTAGAAGGTACCCTCACAAAAAACATGCAGTAATCCTGGTCTCAAAACTATCTCCCCCTGGACAGTCGCCCCGGCTGATGGAGGGGAAAGGAACTGGTTGAAATAACGTGTTCCCTCCACGCGCTACGTCCAACCGGGGAAACTCCCCGTCAGGTGAGAAGAAGCAGCTTGGAATCATCATGCATAGAAGGAAGCATGAGGTCAGTCTGCTGCCTCCCCAGGTTGGTAGATGAAGTGTAGCGCCCAGGATTACAGTACAAAAAAACCCTCACACTGATTAAAAAAAGTCACGGAATGTAGCTTTAAGGCAAACAGGGTAGTGTGCATAGTGTGTGTATAGTGTGGCATCTCTTATCCGACGGTGGTGTTTGAACAACCACTTGCCCAAATGCCACCAATAAGCCGATACAGTAGGCGACTCATTTTAGCAGTCTCGTGACAATCTCGCTGACAAAGACCCCGCCAGCGAGAATGAGGACCATTACCAACACTGTGAAGCCACGCCGTAAAACCAACTGTCTGACTGACAGAACGACTCCAACTGTAGTGGAGGTTGCTCCACCCTGGCCGGAATCAAGCACCTCCAGGTCCGTGTTCCCCTCCTCGGAGCTCACACAGGCGGATACAGAGGTCGGGTTCACGGCACCATCAAGGGTCTCCAGGGAGTGTTCTAATGAGAAACAGAGTCAGGTTTCTTTTTTGTATTTACATCGCAGAAAGACACAACGGTTCCTGCAAAGTAGAGGTGTTTCATGAGGGCGATAGAAAGCAAAAGGGAGGCTTCACTTACCCAGATTTTCCATTCCGAATGTCTCTTTGCTGTTCTTCAGCTGGACACCTGCTCTCACCATGGCCTAATTAGAGACATTACAGACAGGTTTAGAACTTAAGTCAGACAGTTTCATTAATATTTTGCATACATCAGAATAATTATGCCACACAGTAAAAGTTAATTTGCGTAACTCTTGAGAGGATAAAAACTTTTTTACAGTATTTTACTGTGCTATAGTCTAAGTACTCACGTCCTCTGTTGCCTTCTTCCAGTTCAGTTTAGACACAAAGACTACGAAGAATATGGACTGCATAATGACACAGACGAAAAGTCCTGTCCACAGTCCTACAATAGAAATACAAGGAGAGCTCTCAATACATGGTTCTAAGTTCAAATTGTGTGAATTGGATGGAGCCCGCACACCAAAGGTACTAGCAAGACGTTCTTTATTTAAATACTGACAACGTTTCGATCTGTTAGATCTTCATCAGGTCATGTGAACATACACACAAGTTTGTGCATTTGTAATAAGGAAGTGCCCCCATTACCCTATCAAAAACACCACATTTTGGTGCCCCTCCCATCACTACAGGTGTGACTCGTCAACCCTGAGTGAGTGGGTGGGGACCCAGACATATTGATGTGAATATAGTCTGTTCAGAAGATTTAGTGCACTAGTTAAAAACATTTTAAAACCAATTTTTAAAAAACATACATGTATGTCTATATTCAAATTATCGGTACATCAACTAAAAGTGCCACATGTCCTGTACTAGGTCTGTGGGCTTAAATTTCATTTCCAATGTTATTTCTATTTGTTGCATTGTTCTCCTTTTGTAGGGTAAAACTTTGCAAAAAACTGAAAAACAGGAAAATACTGATGCAGATACATAAAGAACAATCAAGAACACTACCAAATGAACTACATAAAGACACCAAAACTATAGATATAAAGTACACACCAAAAAGAAGAAATGCATGAAAACAACAACATAAAAAAAGTGGCCTCCTGCGTTGAATAAATCCATCCTGGTGCATATGTTGTTGTTTTCATGCATTTCTTCTTTTTGGTGTGTACTTTATATCTATAGTTTTGGTGTCTTTATGTAGTTCATTTGGTAGTGTTCTTGATTGTTCTTTATGTATCTGCATCAGTATTTTCCTGTTTTTCAGTTTTTTGCAAAGTTTTACCCTACAAAAGGAGAACAATGCAACAAATAGAAATAACATTGGAAATGAAATTTAAGCCCACAGACCTAGTACAGGACATGTGGCACTTTTAGTTGATGTACCGATAATTTGAATATAGACATACATGTATGTTTTTTTAAAATTGGTTTTAAAATGTTTTTAACTAGTGCACTAAATCTTCTGAACAGACTATATTCACATCAATATGTCTGGGTCCCCACCCACTCACTCAGGGTTGACGAGTCACACCTGTAGTGATGGGAGGGGCACCAAAATGTGGTGTTTTTGATAGGGTAATGGGGGCACTTCCTTATTACAAATGCACAAACTTGTGTGTATGTTCACATGACCTGATGAAGATCTAACAGATCGAAACGTTGTCAGTATTTAAATAAAGAACGTCTTGCTAGTACCTTTGGTGTGCGGGCTCCATCCAATTCACTTAAGTTTCTTTTAGCCCAGCACCCAGCCCGTCGATGTGCGTATTCTACGTCTGCTCTAAGTTCAAATTGGCCACCGTCACTGTTTTACCAGCCCAAATGTAATTTTGGATACAATATAATCTTCTTGTGTTGTACTGTAGTATCTTAGGTGTTCTACTCACCCACAATGCCCATTTTGGCTGCGAACATCAGGGAAGCACCGATGGGGAAGCCCATGAAGTAGTATCCTATCAAGTTACACAGGGCCCCTATCATCTGCCTCCCTGCTCCCCTTACAATACCCCCCGTCACAGCCTGCAGAGGAAAACAAAATACACAGCATTTTGAGAAAGTGATATCTCTAGAAGTTAGAAGAACTGAATTACCATGGCATTTTCCCCCCCTTTACAATGAATGAAACCGAATATATAATATATGATGACTTCATGAAAACATGAAGTTGCAGAACAGTACTCACTCACCGCAATGGCATCAGCAACATGGAAGAAGCAATAAATAATAATGACATCGGCAACACGCGCAACAATTTCTCTAAAAGACATGGAAATAGAAATTCTTAATGAAGAAAAAGATATATATATAATATTGCAAAAGACAGACAGGCAAGAAAGGCAGTAAAATGATAGATAACTAATAATATAAACTATTACTATATAAATAGCATAAGTAAGTATGTAAGTAAGTAAGCAAGTAAAAATGTGATCGCATAAGGGACTGAAAATATAAAAGATCAGAGCAACTAATATGTTGCACATTTACAGCTATAATTGTAGTGTTTGGTATGGCAAATCAGGCAAATCCGTTACAGTACCTCCTGCTGCCACTTGGAGCGGCCAGTGTGAACAAAGTGTAGATACAAGAAACTAAGAAAGGTACTGGTATACTGTTACTAAATGTATCTTTTAAGAGGTTTTACTCACTGTTCTGAGGTGAAAATGTATCCAATCACATCTTTAGAGATTCCAAAAGTAGCTCCAATAAAGAATGAAGCTATAACTGTATCAGGCATAAAGAATATAATGCGTAAATAAAAATAACATGACTTATTCAAATATGTATGTCTAGTGACAACCAATCTGAGAACCCATAGTCAAAACATAAAGGAAAAACAGCGCCCTTTTTTCCTTTGAATATTGATGGAGTCAACCGTCTGTCTCAAGAGACTAAGTGACAATAAACCTTTCAGCACAACTTTGGTAATGTTTGAGACGCACAGAAGAGCTGTTATGGAACATTAGCCCAACAACACATATGTTGAACATCATGATAGCTTCCCTTTAGAGTGTATACAGTAATTAAGTGGGCAGCATGTGTGCAAAACTGTGCATTGGTTCATACTTGCACAGATGACGGAGACCTTGGCAGACAACTTGGCTTGCTCTGTGTTCCCAGCACCAAGAGCATTACCAACTCGTACACTGGCTGCAACAGAGAATCCTAGAGGGGACTGTGAGACAGGCAGAGAAAAGAATAGTGTTGCATAAACTACTTAATTGTTTTAATGTGATATTTCAATTGGGTTGCATCTCCTTATTGCACATACCTCAACAGCAGTTTATGAATGGTTAGCCACCAACTATTACTGTTCTTGTGACCTGTAGTCAGCACCATTACTTTCATTTAGAAAAACTTTTCTTGAATTTTAGTCTAATACATTTTATAAGTGGTCATTTATTCATGCTCAAAAATAAAAATGCTGTACCACATATTATTTTAACCATATTTAAATATTGCATGTCTCCAAAGTGTATTACTGTTATCTATGACTATATTATTATTTGTTTGTTTCTATAGAGTAGTATTATTATATCAAGCGACACATAATGAAATGGCATGACTAAAAGTAAATGTAAAGCCTTAAATTCAAGATAATTCACTTTAAATGTGTTACCATGAAAGCGAGAGTGGCCAGCTGGTACACTATCGACTGCGCAGCCAGCTCAGCCTCACTAATTAAACCAGCCAGGAATCCTCCAATCTCAAACATCCACCACTCCAAGCACAGCATAAGCATACTGGGAATGGCCAGCTTAACAAAGGGACCCCAGTCCTGCAGACTGTCCAGTGTCCAACCTGTGAGCCAGATGTTCATAGTTCAGGCAAATGAGTTGGGAGATAAGGCATTATTAACCATTTGAAGAGACACTTATTCATACAACATTTTGGACAGCCCCAAATTAGAGGCCCTGAACAATACACAGTTTTCAGTTACTGGCTGATGAAGTCTAGGACCTCACACTTCGGTTAGTTTTCTTAGGCAGGCCACTTTAACCTCTTTTTGGCCAAAGATTTTTGTAACATTGTAGAAGTTTCAACACAATTGCATTCAACTTCAACCTGACTAGAGGTGTTATCAGATACCGATACCGAATGGTTAGGTTGCATAGCTGCAGCACATGCCTTCTACAGCATGTCCTGGTTTGACTCTCCGCCGGCCGGCCGGCCGGACGGACGGACCATTTACTCTGTCTCTTTCCCCTGCTCTCTTACTTGTCTTTCTCTTCACTGTGTCTGAATAAAGCATTTATTTGAACAGCCCATACTGTATATGCACAATGAACAACACTCTTGTTACTGTCCCAATATGAAGGATTGCCCATCTTAGTTTGTATTGGTTCTGATGCTTTATATATATATATATATTTTTTTTTACCTTAGTTCCTTAATTGAATTTCGATGTCATCATCATTTTTCGACCGCGGTTTTTCAAAACCGGTTCGACTGTGGTTACATCGATTTCAATGTAACCAGACATATCAGTATGTACATGTATCGTCTGCATCTGGCTATGCTAGACTAGTTAGTACTAGGTATGTTACTAACATGATAACATCATTGACTGAACAAATTATTTCACGGGCTGGTAGTGATTTTTTTCTCTTCCCAAAACAGATATTAGATTAGAGCTCTTTAAATGTGTAATGTGTAACATTGTGTTCTGTTCATAATTCTGCAGACATTAGAGTAATAAATTCACTGTACCAATTCTGATGTGCTAGATCAAATATACTTGAATTCACACACCAAAGGGTTTATTTTATTTCATTTAACTTAATCTGTTTTCTCTTCAACACATTTAACAGATTGTAACTCAATACATAATGCAAAGCTGTGATACACTGCACCAACAGGGTAACATTTAGCTGATAAATTGCTAAACCATTTGGAGCTGTGTCAGTGCTGCTGCTGCATTAAGCAGTGAGAGTGGCACTATAGTTGTCAAACATTACACACGAGAGTTCTCAGTGTTCAATTTAAAGTTAACACCTATGTACATATAATCCATATACCAACTGGCAGTTGACACAGCACTGTGAATACTATCAGTATCAGTCTCATTTCCACTGTCGCTAGTTTGTACATATACTGTATCCATTCATAGGCGATAGGTTTATGTTCACAATAGCTGGTGAAAGACTTATTTATACGTCTATTTATTTGTTCATATGGGGACAAGCACTGCAAGTGTATGGGCGTCCTATTTCATCTGTTCGTATTATTCTACCACTCTATCTATGATCTCAGACAATATAACTGAATTACTGCAAACACTGAAAAATGAATCCAGGCTAAGTGAGCATTTGATTTAAACAAAGCTACAGTATTATTGTTGTGTATAATGAATTACCATCTCTCCAAATTGGAAGGGAAAATGAGCTCACCTCCCCATGTGGATTTGTGCAGTCCTCGACAACAGATGTAAACATACAGGAACACTGCCAGGCAGTATTGGGAGATGGAGTTGGCGGCTGCAGATCCACTATTGGTTCAGCCAAGAGGAAACATACCGTATGTTTCAATGTAAAATCCTGTTAATCCTCTGAGCTACTAATGAATCAACCAATGCACAACCAATTTGAACTTCATCTACAGTATGAATAATTATCTAGATTCTGGAATTCTCTGGATTCTCAAAAGGCTTAAAGCAATGGTTGATACTGACAATGCAGCAAGGCCAAGATGGCAATTAATATTAATGTATTTAGCTCATTACCAATGAATGCGGAATTATTAACAGTGCATTAATAATCATTATCTCTTGCATATCGTGATAATGGGAAGACTCACGCAACACCCAAATCCAGAGGGAAGAGGAAGATGTAGTTGATAACAACGTTGATAATATTGCCCATTGCTCCACATATCACCTGGGGCCACATGATACCCTGTAAACCAACCAAAGCTTTTTTCTCAATTATAATTAATGACAAGCTCTCAAAACATTAGTTCCAGGTTCTCGCCCAGTAATAATAGCACATACAGTACGATTCTGTGCAGGAGCCATCAATATGTCCGTACACGGACAAATGTGTCCGTGGCAAAGACTTGGACTTTTTGATTTTCTTTTTTACACGCCATTATAATGTTTTTCTAATTTAATAAGACCCAATTGCTCAATGTCAGTCCCCAGGTTTTCTTCAGACTATGTATAACACTTATGACACTATGGCATATTAGGAATCCAACTAGTACTAGTGGTTCTCAAATGGTTTATTATTTGCAAGGACCCCCTTAACTCTGGGAGTGTACAAATGGAACCAAATACATTTGTACACACTCAGAGTTACAGACCTGATATGGTCATTCTGGGCTATCTCTTCGTGTGTTTCTGTCCACTCATTTTGTATGTCCACCAGCATGGCGATGACCCCTGATCCTGTGTAATTATAGAAATTAAACAGGATTGCACAAAACGCCAGAGCTTTTGTGTAATCAACCTCACCTGATTCTGAAGATACCTCGCTTGCAGTTGGTACATGAACGCAGCCTGCAGTAATAGACAGTAACAATGACAAAATGCTCTGCGATGGTTCATGCAATGATGGGATGCGGTGGATTGCACTAGGAATAGCAGGGAGATAATACTCACCGGCAGAGAGGGCATGCAGATCTTCACATATAGCTGGGCCAGTCTTTATGCCGCGCACGCACACGTGCACACGCACACACACACACACACACACACACACACACACACACACACACACACACACACACACACACACACATACACACAGGTGGAGGTCTTAACAAAGCCCTTTTTTCCATTAAAAAATTATAACTTGGCCCAGGCGGTGGCGTAACCGTCTGGGCACCCGACTGGTAATCCAGTCGCAGTGTGCCGCGGGTTCGACTCCCGAGCCCGACACGGCCTTTACTGCATGTCATCCCCCCATCTCTCTCCCGTTTCCTGTCAGCCTACTGTCTGTCCCTTCAAAAACCAATAAAAGGCGTAAGCCGCAAAAAATATCTTAAAAAAAAAAAAAAAAAATTTTTATAACTTAATCATTAATTTATTAGTGAATTTAAATTTCCCATCGACTTACATGGGAAAATGCGACACCTCGCACCCCTGCCCCCTAGCATCACTGGCCAGTGGCCACCATTCTCTGTGTTACCCCACTGTCATGCTTCCTCTGCTACAGCCGCAACACAACAAACTAGTGGCCTATACAATGTTGCGTCTGGCCGACACACACTGGGCGTGTGCCGTGTGTGTGCGTGCGTATGAGCGTGTCTCAGCCACACAGAGGCGTATTTATGTGAGTCCCAGGAATACACTTGCAGACCCCCCCCCCCCCCCCCCCCCAGGGAATGCTCCGCACGCAGACCACTTGCCTAATAATACTATAAGTTTGTGCTCCACCCAAGCTCATCCGTTAACAATTCCCTCATTACATTACCCACACTGTAACCTAATTTGGTGTTCATTTATTAGAACGGGTAAGGACTAGTACATCAAATACATAGAAATAGTCAACTAGGATCATTAGTAAACTATAAAACCTAACATCCTGTACAGTGAAACTATATGTAAACACTATACTATAGAATGCTATGTCTATATAATAATAATAATAATAATAATAATAATAATAATAATAATAATAATAATAATAATAATAATAACTCAAATTTATATAGAGCTTTTCTATATACCCAAATTGCTTTACATAGGAACAAACTTTATTCAAAACAAAACAAAGCAAAACAAGTACAAGATCAGTGCTAGGTTAAAAAGATAACATAAATAATAAGTTAACAAGGGTTGGAGGGACATCTTGAGGTATTAGTATCTGGAGTCTTTGTTAGCCGCTGGCCACACGTTTGTTGACCAAAGGGGGTGGAAACACAGACACAGCAGGGTAATTCACAACATGGCAGTTGGTCAGAGGAACCGAGAGTGGATACATCTTGTCTATGTCTACAATTTCTACAAATACATAATTTTGTCACTATACCTGGCTCAACACGTGAATCTCGTTTGTGTCCGAACATAGGCATGGCTGAGGCATGGTAATGCCCCGCCTGCCAGTGATGCCTATGCTCGGACGCAAACCAGATTCCCGCGTTGGGCCAGGTATAGTGACTTATTACCTTCAAAATGGCGCACTTCCCCCCAAAGGTGTGAGGTTTGCCCTCAGCATTGAATCACATAACTCCTTTCTCCATCTATTCATTCAATGCTGTGATGTTTTTTTGAAGGAGCAGATTAAGAACGTACAGTAGGCTATTCGGTATACATTATTTTATACTTGTATAAAAGTTTATGATATTTTATACTCACTATATATTTTATATAGTAAGTACCTGCGATAAAGTGCGATATACCTGTCATGCAGGTACATCACATTCTATTACATAATTTCACTAGTTTTGAATTTGCATATAATGATGTCCAAAATAGGACTACCAAAGTGGTTATGGCTGGGTACAACCCGATAGCCGAATGATTAGGGTGCATACCACATGCCATACTACAGCATACGATACGTATGTCCCTGGTTTAACTCCCGGACGATATTACACAAGAGGGTGTGCGTTTCCGTAAGCAGTAAGTGCCATTAATGGCGTTAACACACATACTTGATTGTGATATTGCGATTATACCACAGTTACCCTTATAACTAAGATACCGTATTTGATTTGTATTTTTTTTATTTTTTTATGACAGTATCATACTATCATTACGACCTAACATGTCCTGTGTAAAGACCTAGCTTAGCTAGTAGCTACTGCCTGCGGGGACTGCCCAGCACAGATGTTTTTTTATGTTTTGTTTAGGTGTGCGGTAGGGCTTTAAGCAACTCGTCGACAATTGAACTAGTCGACTAGTAAATCCATTGGTCGACCAGTAAATCCATTGGTCGACCTTGTTGGTACTAGTTGACTATAGTTAATAATAAATCAGCTAGTACACAGTTTTTAATGTACTATTTAAAAACTATTATTAAAAAATATGTTTTTAGTTTTTAAGTTTTTTTACTTTTACATAATAGGTAGGCCTAGTTAAACAACTAGTCGACTAGTAAACTAGGCAACTAGTCAACTAGTAAAAATCACTAGAAGTGAAAGCCCTAGTATGCGGTAGTGCTCGTTTGAAGCACTGGTAGAGAGCTATTTCAACTAATCAGATTGCTTCCTCGAAACTACCTGTGGTATAATCTGTGTCTATCCCCTACTCTCTGTCCTGTCTTTCTCTTCACTGTGTCTGAATAAAGCATTTATTTCTTTATTATATCAGGTTGTAACTTGAGTTCAGAGATCTCTTTGTCGAGTAAGACCTGGTCAAAATGGCAGCTGTCCGAAAGACACAAATGCAAGGCACGAAAAGGCAATAACATAAGAGAGGATAAACAACATTAAAAAGCATGACAATTCCAAAAGTAAATCTAAAAATAATAATAAAGCAGTTGAGGCTGACCTGGAAACCTCTGGACTCATCCGGACAGTCAGCAGGATGGCCTCTGTGTTGATGAGGACGGCCCAGCAGGGGAAACAGGCCAGAAGCAGAATCAGAATCCCCTGTTGCAGTATCACTCCCACGCGCATTAGGTTACCGCTCCCATAAGTCTGCACAAACAGGTACGCAGTGGGTCACTGAGATACACAAATACATGCCGATAGTGAATGCCTATACGGCCTATGACCAAGGGGATAAGTTGAACAAAAGAAAAACACATTTGATACAAAAGATCACAGTCGAACTGTTTTCTTGGAGTGAGACAAACGTTTAGATAAACAAAATGAATGGATAAACACGGTCAAGGATAGGTACCTGAGACATGAGTGTGTCACAGGTGGACGCCAAGCCATTGCCAATGGATATGCCAGTAACATTAATGACCTGCATTGGGAAATACCAGTAACATCAATTAAACCCACTTGAAAATATCTGTCTGCCTATGACAACGTCCAATATAGGACTGCCAGGTTGAAAAGTTCAGATGAATTGATTTAAGTAGTAAATAGTAGTTTTCTTACCGCTATTGCTAATGCCACACCACCAAGCTGTGTTTTCCCCATGTGACCACAGAACACTGTGCTGACAATACTGATCAGAAAGATCATCAACTGTGCCAAAACCTGAAACATAAAAACATATACAATATGTAAAAAAAATAATCCCCTTACCACTTTGCTATAGTCAGAGAATATAGGATTCTAAATGGGAACAAAAGAGGAAGAGCTGTGAATGTTGTTATGAGACAAACCCGTGTGTGGTTCACTGCTTATTTACAGAAAAATCCCAACTTTGGCTTTACTGCATAATAATGGATTTTATTTATAATGCAATTTACATTTGTGAAAATCTCAAAGTGTTTAGCAAGAATATTTGTTATATATATGACACTGTCGCACAGGCTGATGTAGAGGAGACTGATGTCCTTTGACACAGTGTGGTCATTGCAACAAATGGGAGCCAGAAGAGTGGGCATTTTGAGAAGTCTGGACTGGAGCTGGGCACCGTTTTTTCCCATCGTTAGACTGGCCATTCATTGCGCCCAGTTCTCTGACTGGAAGACTGGACAATTTGTGTTTCAGAGTTACGTCATTCTTTGAACTCGATTCATTTATCCCAGGGGTGTCCAAACCTTTTTCAACCATTTTTCATCCAAAGGCCAACTACATCTTCTGACATAATGTACCTTTGGACTATAACAAAGTCACATACATATGCATCACATTTAAATGATACTATTTAACTCAATCATCATCAATATTTAATATCAATGGTCTTTTGTCAGGTGTTTGCTGTGAACAAAAAATAAGGAAAACAAATACAAGGAACACTGACAAATAATACTCTGGAAAATACCCAGGTTAAAATCATCTTGAATGAAAAATGTCCCATACTGTTGGGCATCATCATCGTACCCGGAAGTTATATCGGGAACACCTACTAACTAAGTTGCAAAAAACTACTTTCTGGCCTTGACAGTCCATACATTCAAACTGAAAAGTCCTAATCAAGTATTAAGTATTATTGTATTGTATGTATTAATCAACATAAAACAAAGTTAAACTCACTTTGCCACTTGATTTGCCACTCACTTTATCCATGCACCTCTATTCAGTTATGAAGCTGCTGGCCGTATACAATTTGTCCCAGGGCCACATTTGGACCGCGGGCGGCACTTTGGACAACCCTGATTTAGCCTAAAGTTTTCCATCCCAAGGTCAGTCGCCTGATTTGAAATAGCCCCGAATGAAAGATGAACTTCTAGCGGCTAGGGGCCTAGGGCAATTAGAATGTAGCCCAGTCTAAGACATTCCCAGTTTAAAAATGCAAAACTCCTCAGTTGAGGTTTATTTGGAAAAATAATGTATGCTTGATGTTATATGAAATACTTAACTAACTTAAATTGAACATAATAGTCGAACTGTGTTAGAACAAAACGAGTTATAAAAAAAAGTGTATGTGTCTATACACTATACAGTAGGTCATAATTATGTTAATTACTAACTAATTAACTACTGCTAACTGGGTCATTCACACATCCCAGAATGAATTGCCTTTGAACATGTGAAATGAATGCATGGGTAGTGGGCATTGGGTACCCCATGATGCAATTCTTGCGCTTGAGTGACCTTCCAAACATCAATGCTTCTTTGTATAGGCAATTTGCTGTAAAAGGTGATTTAGTGTTCAGCTTCAATCAGTAATGTTAAAAACCACAACCCAAGCCAAAACTCTCTGTGTAATAATAATAATAATAATAATAATAATAATAATAATAATAATGTATATAGCACTTTTCTAAGTACCCAAAGCTAGCTTTGCATATGGAAAGTAATTAACCAACTTTAATGGGGAAAAAACGAAAGCGGACACAGCTACAGCCTAATATGACAAATATAATAAACGTAATGTTTAAGACTTCACTAAGGAGGAACACAAACAAAAATGTAATTTAACAATCAGAAAATACAACACAATCAAAAGCTCCTGAATTCTGACACTCCAATGTTGACAGCCCTGACTCACTCACTCACTCACTCAGCCCATGACTGCCGCCTGGCTGCAAGGAGCAGCCCAGCCTCTAGGGGCAGAGTTTTAACTTTTTCCCAACCCCAAAAAGTTTAACTTTATCAGGTGATATGCTATTTGTTTATAACTTAAAAAATAATGAATAATTAGTTATAGTTTTTGACACTTGAAACACAATTACACACAACACAGTCTACTGAGTCCAAGAGCCAAATATCAACAAAGCATTGTATATAGTAAATATATTTATAGCCTAGACTGAATTATTTCACGTGTTACATCATTCAAAACCAAAGCTTACCACTGGTCCGGTTAGTTTTAACACCTGGACTATTTCTCTCTTGTAATCCACCGGTATCCAGTCTTTGATGCCCTTAAAGCAAGTGCCACAACAGACGGCGCTGTGTGTAAGCTCTTCATGGTCTATTTTGGACTGTCCTTTTACTCCATTGGTACATGTTATTTTAGTATCCTCCATACCTACAACACGAGTTTGGCCAGCCCTGCACTGAGTACACTACACAGTACGCCCGAGGGTTCCTTTCCCCTTTACACTGACTGAGTGGAAGTGTGTCAGACTGTTACTGCACCGCTAACCATGTTTAATAAGCAAAAGGGGATGCGTCACACACGTGTTTGGAAAATGCAACCCCCTCCCACTATAGGCTAGGGTCTCGGTCTGGTATGAGGTCGGACTGCTGCAATGTGGGTGGGGTTTTGCCTCAAATGCACTGTTGTAATTGGGTTTCCCCGGGCTCAAAGCACACATGTATAGCCTATGCCACAAACCGACTACTACAGTTAATAATTATAAAGATGATCATAGTTTGACACACTTTGTAAAGTTTTACTAGCTTTGACCCTGTCCCTGTTAGTGTTGCCAGTCAAATGTACTGTTCACTTTATTTTTAAGTAGCCTACAGGAAAATGTATTATGTATTTGAGCATACTGTATCCTACCTTTTTGCTGATTCTGAGCTTAATTAATGTAATACATGGGTATTAAGTCATTTAACATAGAATAGGAACAATATTATGGCGAAAGACTTTGTCTATATCTTACCAGCAGAGGGCACCAGATCTTGGCACAGTCATGGCATAGTCAGTTTATTGTTTTTTGTTGCAGTGTCAATGTCATAGTGACATTAAGCAAGACTGAATATATATATATATATATATATATATATATATATAGCCTACTCATTCACTCATTAACTCATTCACAGTCAAATCCCCCCCCCCCCCCACACACACTGTACAATGCTGTAGGCTCCAACTGTCTGTAAGCCTAATTTTCCCAGTTTTGTCAACACTGAATCAGCTCAATAAATAAGAAAACCTGTTCTACTGTTTTTCCTTCTCTGCTCTTGGGCTAAAATGCGGAATTGAGGATCACAGTGACATAAAGCAAACCACCAGCCGATTGTATCCCTTCTGTAATGTATTGTTTTGCAATTGTCATATCGGCTTCCATATCTGCCGAAGACAGGAAATAAACAACAATGTGAAACACACCTTGAATGTCTGCAACACAATCATTCATTCTGCCCCAGATCAAATTTTATGCCCAAACTCCTGAAGAAGGTCCGGAGGGACCGAGACGTTGCATTAAAAAGAAAATACTCATGTACTGAGCAAATACACAGTGTGCTGGTGTATTCTATTCCTTTCATTGACTTCCACTGGCCGAATACCGGAAGACTCGACCCGGTGCGAGTTCTAACTCGCCCCGGGAAGTGAAGGAGACTCGCCAAAAGGGGAAGAAATCTCGCTCCGAAAGTGAAGACGACTCGATTCCGAGCGATTCGATGCCGATGGAGAAATCCCACATAGTTAAATTACCTCATAGTCATGCTGCATGCGCTGTTGGTCAATGAAGAATTATAATCCAAGGTTTGTCAATCATATTATGGTTTATGGTTGAAAGTAAACCATAATAAGTATAACTTTAAGGAGAGATCTGCAGTCATTGTGCTGCAGACAGTGCAGAGTGCATGAGAGAAAAAAACACAGGCTCCACAAGGTTCTCAGGCTCTCAGCGCAATGGCGCATCGATAAAAGTTGGGATTTCACTAGTGGCAATACTCAACAGATTGTTATAATTCCAAGAGATCTATAATCTGTGAAGTTTATATTTTGGGTGTAAGTAATGTTTTTATATGACTTATCAAACATGGTAGCCTATATTTAATGTCCACTGAGCTGTGGTGCGCTTGCCTACACTCTCTCAATGAAGTGAAGAACTCGCCAGAATGTGAAGAAGAGTCGCCTCGGGTAAAAGTGGCGAGTCTTCTTGTTACCCACTGGCCTATACGCACCTGTGCACTGCAGCAGACCTGCCTGATTTCTATCCTACAAATCCAGACATTTTTAGACATTGCCAAGTTTGGAGAAGTTTGGAGCAATGGTTAGCCTGTGGCATGCACCCGGGGCCCCTGATGGGGCCCGGATCTTTTCAAGTAGCCTATAGTAAGGGTTATTACCGGTGTTCCTGCATGTAGTCGTTGTTTCCATGTATCCCATGTCCAGTACGTACTATGACCCTTACAACTTTTGCGGGTGCTATGCTATCAATCACAGACAAGAACGCAGATTTAAAACAAGACCAGTCCTCCTCGGCCAAGGTGCAATTCAAAATATTGGACCAGACCAGTGCATTTTCTCCAGAGCTGCTGTTAGTGCTTCACTAGAGTAGTGTTTCATTGATCTGAATCTGATTGTGTTGTGACAACTGACTACAGATTTATGAATTTTACGAGTGCAGAAAATGTTATGATATTATGGTCACTTAAATTGCACTCAATGACGCCACTTCTTGAGAGATCTGGACTGGTCCGAGGTCTATGATGGTTTAAGTAGCAGGGCACACCCTCGTTCTCGTATATAGTCCTATACTGTGTTATCAGCTGGAAAAGGCTGTACTGTATGGTATATGAAGGCTACAGAACTTGCTGAAGGATTTAAAGATGAAGTGTATTTATTATTGCATGTTGGTGTTAGTCCCCAGTCAGAATTAATTCCAACCTGTCACATACTCGATACCTCCCAAAACAAACTGGTCAGGCTCCTAATTGGCCTCACCCCCCGAACCCACCTCACCCCTGCCCACTTTGACAGGCTGGGATGGCTTAGGGTCGACGACAGAGTACAGCATCTTGCAATGGGTCTGGTCCACAAGATTCGATACACCACCAAGATACCCATGTACCTGTCTAAATACTTCCTTAATGTAAGCGAAGTCCACACCCACAACACCAGAGGGAGTGCAACAAACCATGTACAACCCAGATTCGGCACAAACAAGGGACTAAATTCTTTTCGCTCCTATGCCACCAAAATGTGGAACGCCCTACCAACAGTCATTAAGACATGTGAATCCCTTGACTCCTTCAAAACCGCTCTCAAAGGGCACCTACGGATGGCTGCAATTCGAAACTGGCCTCTGTAAAAACTGAATCCCCCCCCCCCCCCCCCATTTTCCCTCACTGTATATTGTATCTTTTCCCTTTTTTGCTTCCCATATGATGAATTCCTGTTCTGTACTTTAGCTACATAGAAATGTCTATTTGTATGTCTCTAAATGTCTGTATGTCTTTAAATGTTTTGATGAATTGAACAATGTGGACCCTGTTGTAAACAAGTGTAATGCTTAATTGGGTCGTCCACTCACAGTTGACAGTCTTTGTATTGAGTTTGTGCTTAAAATGTACTGTAAATTCTACAAACTGTTAATAAATATTTCAATCAATCAATCAGATGATGTAGATGCCAGTGATGCCACCAATTAGGGTGCCAGGGGTTTAGCTTCAGGATAATGCTAAACCGGGGCCGGGGGGAGCACTATAGTGTGCATCGCCTCATCCAAAATCCAACGATCACCATCTATAAAGCCACATTTTCTCACGTGTTGAAAATAGCCGATCTGCAAGCTCACAACATACGTCTCACATCCATGGCATGCTGAGAGCTTTCAGATCGGATATTTTCATTATGGAAATTGATCAGGCTGTCAGACGTTCAGAAACATACATAAATAATGTAGCTAACATTACTAAAGGAACACAAGCTCAATGGAAGGAGAGAGATTCAATTCACTGTAAATACCGCTATGCGCAAAGGTTGAAGAGCCTGGCCCTATTAACGTTCACTCTGGGTCTCTTGACTTCAGTGTCACATGATAGTGACCAAGGGCGGATCCTGGGCCCCCTGCCAGGTCTGAGACTCTGCAGTGCCTCAGGGCCCCATCAGGAGTGTGTGGCACAGTGTGAAATTGTGAATTAACACAGGAATGACTGGCAACATATCAATAGTCCAGGGGTGTTAACTTAGCAGGCTACTAGGCTATTACTATTTTTAAACCACAGCTAATGAAAGACATCTCATGACACATCAGTTGGCAAAGACTTCTCCTGCATGCCAAAGAGGAGAGAAAGAAGGAACTGAAATCTCTGATACATACATGGGCAACTGGCGGCCCGGGGGCCACATGTGGCCCCACCTTCACTACTAAATGCGGCCTGCAGGTTAATATCAGAATCCTGATAATAGTATTTGAATTTCAGCTGTTACAATTCCAAACATGCAAACATGACCCACGTCTATATTAGTAGCTTAATGACTAGTATTAGTGGATTTTACATCCAATGTATTTGTTTTGTATTTAAGTTCATAAAGTTAACATACTTATATAACTAAATGCATTTGAAATTAAATTATACTTTTCAGGATTCCAATTCAAAAATAGCAAAATAATAATAAGCATGCAGGATTTCAAATTTCAAATATAGCAAAAATATCTACAAGGGGCACTTTATCTAGTTCTGTTCTTATCCTTGTTTTCATATCTGCTATATAGTCACATCATGTGTCCGCTGTTCAATACTGTAATATTTCTCTGTGTGTCAGTAATAAACTAGAATGTATGTGCAATGCGGCCTGGTGTTGATATATGTTCTCCAAGCGTGCGACTCAGCTGATCTCACCCACCGCCCCTTTGGTTTAGATGGAGACTCATGAGGGACCACCACACAGTAATGGAGTGCAAATCAGAGAGCCAGATGTTGAAAGCAATGATTAACACCCACAAAATGTGATGGTTGCAGTCGAGTGTTGTGATCTTGTTGTTAATCAAATAGGATGGGCGTGATAGTGCCACTCTCAGTGTTAATGGACCCATTTCTCGACCTGGTGGGGGAGTAAGTAAATTTAAAATTTGAACGTTTCAGAGGGAAAAGAGAGGATAGCCAGTCATTGTGCATGATGTTTCGAGGAGATCTGCCAGAAAGGCTATGTTGAATATGTAACATAGTTGCAGATGTGCATTAAATCACTGCAAGTCATCACAGTATCCTAAAGTGTGAATTGGATTAGACTAGTATAAAAGGGGCTGACGCACGCAGAAGCAGTAAAGAGAATGGAGGGAGGAAATGAAAGGGTGGCTCAGGCATACTGTTCGGTTTTCGGTGAGATTTGCCGGGATCCGAATTCCCCAGAATACAACAGATTTAGCTAGGTTTAACACGCACAATTGATTTGTTTAATGCTTCAATAACTTCCTTATTTTACGAATCAACATGCTTTTTATAGGGTTTTTATTAGTTCATTCTTAAACATAAAACACATATATCAACATTCACACGTTTGTTCAAACTTCAAACGCAGACTGATACTAGTACCCTGGATTTGTGCTTAGCACGCCCTTAAAGTCTAATACCTAACCTTCTCTCATTTGGAGAAGTGTAGTTATATTGAAACATAAGCGGTATTCCACTTTGTGTGGTTCCACTATGCTCACTTTGTAATGTGTATGTGGCAAGTATGTGGCCACTTGTAACTGTGTGGCAAGTATGTGTGTGGCCACTTTTAACTATGTGGTTTTAAATCTACCGTAAGATTATTGATTGGGGAAAAGAAACACAATATCACTTGGTTACAATCTAATTATCATATTACACATTAATACATAGTTATGAAATAATGCACAAATCATATCATTATAATTACCGCTGGCCTTTCTGCTGCTTCTGTCATCATGATGGTATAGGATGAATCTGAATTCAACCCTGGACCAAACTGTCTATCTAAAGCAGTGGGTTGCTTCTGCAACCAATCAGATCGACAGGGATAGCTGTCTCAGCCAATGAGAAGCCACTTGGCCAATCCTTTGCAACAGTGAGACATCCATCTTATCTAGTGCAGGAGCTTCCTGCCTGCACAATAATGGTTAACCAAACTGCTATCGTTCTAGATTAACTGTAAGATCATTACATACTTATATTATCTAGGCTTTACTAACCCAGTATAATATTGGTTACTTTAGAACACGTTTATCAATGAAAGGAATTAAAGAAGTACTTCTTCCTTCCTGGTACATAGACATGTCCTGTAATCAGTGATTTAGTTTCTGCCTGCCTGTGGAAGTCATAAAACTTCTTCTCACAGCAAGATCAGATAAACAACCCCCTACCAGAGTGGCTGCTTCCAATGGATACTGAAGTTCTCCTTCAGTATTGTGAACACAGTTGATCATCATTTGACCTCATATATTTTACACCAATTCTGAATACCTTCCGTACATCCATATATAACACGACACGTACTACCTGTGAGTGGGGAGTGTTGGCTGATTAATGAATATCACCATCCTAATACATCCTGATACTGGGGGGTTAAATTATGACAGGCAATTCCTGCTGTCAAAATATGACCCCCCAGTCAAAAAACACTTTGTTTGAAATAGACACTCATGCTTTCCAAGGTGTGATTTGGGCTGGGAGGAGGAGTAGGACTAAGGCCCTATACAGTACGTCCTCTCTGGGGGACATATAGGGTATACAAGTACTTTTACTTCTACATTTCAGAGGAAAATATTTTAGGCCTACTTTTCTTTTATTCCACTACAGCTAATTTTAGCCCCAACCCTTCCTTGAATAGCCACGTTAGCAAGAGAGGAGACATGGCAAGCTGTCCTTCTCAGCCATTGGGATGCATGGTAAATGACAAGATTTCTCCATAAAAATAATCGATCTGTCTTCTAAATCTAGTCAACCAGGCCTGCAGTAGGCGCACTGGACAAATGTACATGACATTATTTCAATAAACTAGAAATTTTGATGCAGATACTACACTTTTACTCAAGTACATTTTTAATATGGGACTTATATACTTACAGTAAAACCCTTGGTCTAAAAGGATAACACACAAAAAAGTCCTTGTGGTCCTTTCGGGTCCTACTGTATGTATTCAATTCATAAAACATCTACATTGCCAGCTGCAGTAATGATACTTTTACTTAAGTGTAAAAATGTAAAAAGAACCACTGCTGTTGAAAAAACGTCTTCATGCCTGAAGGTCAGTAGACTGAAAGCTTGCAAAATAAATACATTGATTGTGCACAGATCTGAGCTTCCCTTTATTTTTTACTTTTACTTAAGTAAAACACGCAAATACACTGCTCACCAGCCAGTGCGGAAAAAGAAAAGTAGCCTAAGGGCATATACTGTACTTGTCTTAATTGTCATCTCCTGGATGTCATGTTAGAAGCATGTAAAACTTTATTCAGTTGACTAGCTGGATAAATACATTCACACAAAAACACACTTGATATTGTTTTTAATGGTGGAAGAAGAGCATTACAAAGCAAAAGCAGACTTAAACATTCAATTCAGATAAAATCCCTGATAAATCAACAATGCATTTTATGGCTTATTATTATGACATGCTTGGTGAGCACAGATAATGTTAAAATGATTTCCCAGCCTCTGTCTGCAGGCAATTTCCACACAGAGATCAAAGTGACACTTCACTGCAAATTGGAAATGTAATATAGCAAATATTAAAATATATTTTTTTGTAACAAAATAAAGCAAAACATATACCCTGTAAAAGTTAAAGTGTTTCAACACATTGCCATTGAAATTATAATGATTGTCACTGTGTAAAGTGATTTGGTTTTTCTTCTTTTCACTACTTTAATTTCTCCAGTGAGCATGCAGGTCCAAGGAGCATCAGGTCCAAAACATTCCAAGTGAAAATGGCACAATGGAACACCATACCTACATAAAGTAATATTCTTAAGGTTGCATAATTAGGTCTTGATTATAGTGTTATAGCTTATATCCGTTTTCCGCTTATATTCCAATGATAGTCCGCCATGGCACCGTTGGAGGTGCGACAAAGAAAGCAGGAAGACCATCCTTCTGTATGAAATAAATCAATTTCCAATGAGATGACATCAGTTACTGTTTTTGTCAATTAATTAGTGTATTGGTTGACACACCAATAAGACAAAAACCCCAAAGACTTACTGAATAATGAAAACAACTGAAGCTCAGGAGGGAAGGCCAAGCCTGATAATAACCACACACATCTATAAGCAAGCCAGATGACCCCCTTAACATTCTCACACGTCTTCAATCAAGCAGATGCACCTTCATGGCCATCAGCCCAGGATTAAAACCCACCCTCATCTACAGTATCTGTCAGTGTGCATCAGTTTATCTCCCTTGTCTTTCTCTCCACATTCATGACAGGGTGGTGACCCCAAAGCCAAAAGTATCAGGGACCCTTCCCTTGAACCTAATTGCCTATGTCACACATGCCATGCATGTGGTGCATCCATAGACGTCCACACTTTCACATTCCTGTGATGTCCTTGACCATCTACCAGTATGTCACAAACTCCATGCTATGCATTCCGCGCGCCCATAGACATCCCCACTTTCACGTACCCTGCATGCCCGTGCCCTTGGCCTTTTGCCGCACACCATAAACAAAATGTCCATACTCTACCATGAATAATTTATTTTTCATGTTTATACAAATTAATTACATGAATCTATTTTGTTGAAGGAGTGGCCTTTACTAGTGAAATAATAATGCATCATGATCCAGGGCAGGGTGTGTCCATGCACCATGACATACTGTGCAGTGTGTACATGAAGGCCATACTGATAAAACATCCACACTACAGTACTGATATTAAACAGCGGTACAGTATGAAGGGTACACACAAGTGATCACACCTGCTCAGATACTGTATTATTCGAACACACAGATAGGTATTGAAGGTTATGAAGCCTTCATGATGTTTTTTCATGCATAGAAGAGCCATTTGAAAGACTAAGTTCAGTGTAGTTATCCCTTTGTCTTTCTTTTGCTCCCCTGCTCTCTTTTTCTGTTATGTTTCTTTGTAGATGTAGATGTTATGTTGTGAATATGTTTTAGTTCTTCTGTCTAGTCTGTAAATAAATGTGTTGCTACCTTGGACTACCTTGAGAAAGAGATTTTTAAACAGCGGTTAAACAATAATAAAATTGGCAATAATGCTCTATAAATGTGTGAAATCCATCTGTGCGACTGTAGTTCTTGATCTCGAAAACCGTCCAACCCGTGGACTCCAAACTCGCATCGTCGAGGACACGAGGGAGTGCGTTTCCAACTTGCACCATTCCCGAGTAGTAGTAATATAATAATAATAATAATAATAATAATAATAATGTTGCCCTGCTAGAAAGAACCTGACTAGTGTAGTGTATGATGTATGTATTGTAAGGAAGCTATATTGCCATGGGTACATACAAATGTACAGTAAGTGCTAAAATTGTTTAACACGAAAGATGCAAGCAAATGTTGTGCAAACCATATCAAATAACCAATGTGTGCGTGGCGCCAACCTTAAGTTTTCCGAAGTCAATGTGCACACCTCAGCATTCAGCTACTATTCTTAAAATATAATATACAGTTGTAGGCTTATAGCCTTGTACTACGTTATAAAATAGAGTCAAATCACCCAAATCTTCATTTGTATGTCTTTTCTTTTCTTGGGAAAAAAAGATCTAATGAGATCAAAATAAAGGTTGACTTAATCTAAAAAAAGTTCTCTTTTTGGTTCTTGTAAACAATTACAGTAATAACATTCAAAACACTCCTTGTCAACAGCCTGTGAAATGATAAGATATATGAGATGAAACCAGCAAAAACTCAAAATGATTTCAGACAGTACATAAACTGGATCCATCAAAATCGTCAGTGTTTGTAATAACAACTACTCTTCAATCTAAAACCTTTCCTGTAAACTCTCCCAATTTCCCCTTCTTTACATTCCATTCTCTCGCATTTGAGAACACTGCAGTAACATATTAATAATCAAATCCATATTCTTGGAAAATAAATAAACAAAACAATACACAAATAACATACAATACATTCAAAACATCAATGCTGGAATGCAGGCAGGTTTGCTAAGATATGGACATGTATGTGAAGATCTTTGCAGCTTGTTTTCAGTCTACATGTCCATTACTCTTTACTTGTCCATTACTTGAATGGTTGATTTGTGGGCTACAGTACGTGCAGATCATACAGTAGGTGACCACATGCACCTCACCCATCTATGCCAGGATAGTTATCAGTACCCCTCAGAGGGGCATTATTGATCTTTGGTGATCTATGATGCCATGAATTGGCTCTATGACATCACAGAGAGCTCTCATAATCATGTGAGTTCTTGTCACATCAGTGTCCCTCCCCAGATAACCTCACATCACTGATCACCCCAGTCGCAGAAATCAAGGGTCAACTGAGGTTGTATGACGTGTTGTTATGCAATGGTTGTTGGAATGAGTCAAAGGGCTGTGAGAGTGCGGAACAGCTGTGTGAGGCAGAAGACGGAGGCAGTGAGTGCTGTGCACTGTTTGGCCAGCAGCTTGGTGCTCAGGTCCTGGCAGCTTCGCTTCCCACTGGCACGCTCTGCTGCCAGGCAGAAGTCCGTGAAGGACCGTGCTACGTCTATCAGACCTGCAATAGCCTCTGCGTTCCTCCGGTCACACCGATCGCAACCAGAGAACCAGAGGCACACCCCGGCCAGCTCCACCAAGGTTCGGAAACTGTCAGCCAGGCAAAAGAGCATATCTTCCGGGCTCTGCCCCACCCCGACCACTTTCTGGCAGCCCGCCATCAGCCGCCGGGCCTCTGTGTGGAGCACCCGCTTATTCTCTGTGAAGTGGGCGGGGCACGTGTCCCTCGGGTGGCGGCCTCCTCTACCTCTCACAGACGCCCCTCCGAGCCCTTCCAGGACAGAGAGGAGCTGGTCCACGTCGCTGCGTAGCGTTTGGAAGCCTGCAGGGGGTGTTGGATACCTTCGCACACGCAGGTGGCTGATGGTGTCCTTGTGTGTTCTAGATGGGTAACAGTCCGAGGCCTCAGATAGTGGTGAGAGGAGGGGGCTGAGCTCTGAGTTGGACGCAGAAAGGAGGGTGGAGCGTGGAAAGGACGGAGAGAGGGAGGCCGAAGGAAAGGCGGGAGGGGAGGTGGAGAGGAAAGAGGAAACACAGGGAGCGGCCGTGAGAGGAAGCCCCATCCCGGAGGTTTGGGTCACGCCACTGCTTTGTGTATGGCAGGAGAACTCGTAGACCGTCAGCTCGTCGTCAAAGCTGTCCCCCCTGCTCAGGCAGTTGGTATAGACCTCTGGACAACCACAAGCATCCAGTGGCATCTGGACTCCCTCCATGACCGACTCGCACCCAGCTGCAAGCACAGAGCTACAGCCATAGTCAGGCTTCATAGTTGGCCCTAGTTGGGCAGGAGTGTTGGTCTGGGACTGGTCCTTACAGGTAGTAAACACCCCACAGCCTCTGCTCTGCCGTTCCAACAAGTCAGAGTTCTCCCCTGCAGGCCTACAGAGTCTCGTTAGCGTTAGCCTGTCGCTACTGGTCCGACATTGTTTTTCGGAATCACTCAGAAACAGGAGCCCCGGTCTGTTTAGATTCTGTGTGGTCACTACTATGGGAGGGGGGATAGACGGTGATGACAGGATGCTTTTTTTGGAATCTGGAACATCAGACTTGGGGCTGACGGCTTTCATCTTGGATTCTGGCGCCTCTCTTATAGGACCGGGAACATCCATCTTTGAGCCTGAATGAAACATTTTGAGGTCAAGGTCCTGCCCTATTCTGTAACTTGGAGGCTTTATTATTGGTCCTGGTGTGTCTTTGTTCAGCCCATAGTACAGTGGTTCGTTATGGTTCTCAGTTTGGTGCCATGAATCACTTCCCCGAAAAACCACCTTTTGAAATGTCTCCTTTACTTCTGACATGGTGGAACGTGTAATCTCAGCGGAAGATGCTTCCACAACGATGTCACCCTCAGCATCTGATCCTGTAACTGTCGAATCCGAATCGTCTGACTCTGCCGATTCTGACACTGTCTTCATTTCAGTGTCCTTTGTCTGGGTTATATCATCATGTGTTAATTTGATGGAGATCTCAGGATCGTCTATAATAAACTCTGGAGAGGGGCTCTGGGCTATATTACCAATCCTAGTTTGGTTAAAGTCTTCCTGAGAGCGAGGCAAATAGAGGGGAAGCCTTTGAATCTTGTCCCTAATTGTGGATGTAGACAGGCGGCCCATGATGCCAGTGGAGTAGGTTTGGAACAAGAAGTGTGTTGGGGAATGATACTCCTGGACTATGTTAGCCTTTGCTAAGCTGGTGTTGATACCTGCATTTGTAGTTTCAGCCATGGCTGAGATAACATTTGAAGCTGTGTCAATGATTGGTGGGGTGACATTTGTGGTGGATTTATTTACATTTGTACTACTGGATGAATAATTAGATATGACAATTGTAGGTAGTTTTTTCACGGTAACATTGGCGTTAAATGTAACATTTGTTGCAGGTACATCAGTGTCAGCATAATCAGAATGAGTATTAGTATTAGTCCTAATGCAGTCTTTAGCAGTAGAATCGCTAAGACTTGAATGTAAGGAATTACCAGCTTCATAAGCATCTTCAAAAACATTGTCAGAATTGGCGCTGTACACAACATCATCACTATTTGTTGTGGCAGAACCAAAAACACTAATAGTTTCATCCTCATTATTGGTGTTGACCTCAACATGTATTTGCTCGTTGTTGGTGTAGTTGTCTTTACCAGTGTGCTGGTCCGGACCTTCACTGCAGATAGATATGGACATACGGGTTGGGGTTCCTCCATCTCCCCTCACTGAGTTTTCATTCAGGGACTTGTTAACAAGTGGCAAAGGAGGTAGAGGGGAGGTGGGTGGAGGAGGGGGAGGAGGGGGCGGTGGGTGCGATGGCCGTTTTATACGACTGTCAACACTTTCATCTACCATGTGCAGTACCCTTTCACGTAAAACGTTCTCTGGGGAACTGAACTGTGAATTGAGAGAGACATTGCCACGCTTGACATTCACATCCATCGTTCTTTCGAAACAAACAAGTGGTCTTAACTCTGAACTGGGCACAGGTCTTCTCTTCTCTTCCTCCTTCTCCTCTTCCTCTGCGTCCTCCCCCCTAATCTCTTCCTCAACAATATCTGCCAAGAACATATGAGTAGTCAAAGGTCCATTCCATGACACTGCTGTTACTTCCTCTTTGTCTCCATCACTCTCCTCTTCTTCTTTCTTCTCTCCCACTTGCTCCTCTCCTTCCTCCTTGCCGTCTCCCCTTCGGTCAGCGCTCTCCTTCCCATCTGGCTCTACCCGGCAGCGGACGGCAGTGATTGGGCAAGACGCCTCCTTTACCGAATCTGCGACAGATTTGGATTCCATGGCGTCGGGTTCCATCTCCATGTCCTGTTTTCTCACCCGGGGTGAAGGCTGTGGCTCCACATGCCCGGTCTGAGACGCAGGTCCATGGGAACTGGGCTTGGACCTGATGGGTTTAGACTCCAGCTGGGCAGGTTCGCCCTCAGAGCGGGAGAGGGAAGACACCGTAGGACAGGGATTCTGGGTTTGTTCCGAAGATTCTGGAAAACTCAGCGACTCTCCATCAACTGTCTGTGCTAGGAGGCTCTTATGAGTCCTGGTTGAGACAGAGTCCTGGTTGGAATCTATACCTGGTTCAGGGAATGACACAGTGGATGTGAAACCCGTCTCCATGAAAGAGCGCCGCTTACGGGATCTCCTCCTAAGTTGTAACAGCGTTTCTCTCCCCCCTCCTTCCTCTTTATCTCTCATGCTTCCCCCCTCATCCTTTGCTTCCTTCTCTGTACCTGACACTGAGATGCCAATGTCACCGAGGCTCAGTGTGTGCGGAGGGTCTGGTTTCATCTCAGCAGCAAAATCTGGAAAAAAAGGAAAATGGTTCAGACAAATCCAAAATATATATATATATTACCGATCAAAATAAACGATTTAGCCCAAGACCTGCGCTGCGCTCCGGATGTTATGTAATTTTTCACCTGTAACACTCGTTATTGGATACTAGCGGTGCCCAGCTGTAGAGCACCACGTCGGTAACGATGGAAGTTGAAGTTCCATGCCCCACCCGGCTATGCAATACCCGTTGTACCCGTGTCAGAATACCCGTTCCACCCATCTGTTTGTGTCCCTTTTATGCCCATATATGGAGATTTCTGTATCTGTCTCTCTGTGTCCCTTTATTCCTATATGAAGTTCTGTGTCCGGCATGACCAAATATGGAGTGTTCTGATGTCAGAACAAGCCAGCTCCAAATATTGAGCATGGGCAGGGTCAGAGCCCTTTTGTGGCGTTATGGACAACTGTGGGTCCGACCGACTCGACACCGGGCACTGCACTCCCTGTGGGGGTGTGGAACGCGTGTGTCGAATTTGAAGTCGTTTCTCGAGTTACATGCATTACAGCCGTACACGGATAGACAGAGATGTGGTGCATTTATAGATAGATAATAGACCACTGAAGTCTGACGTCACTGTCGATAGATGCCGCTGTTCCTCTGGTTTGTGTTTTTTTTCTTTATTGTGTTGTAATCCCCATAGGATCGCCACATATAAGAACCATGTTCCAAAAATAAACAAAACATACAGGATTTTCTATCAGGGGGTGTCTCTGCATTGTTTATCATTCATATTTGATAGTTGATACAGCCTGTTTCTGGAGAAAATTGAATAAATTCTGCTGTGGAAAACTTAAAAGTACAATTCCGGGTCTGAAATCAATGTCGCTACTAAAATACACCACATCATCATATCAAGACAACAAACGATGGGATGTTACTCTTTGGGTATAATTGTCAATGATATAACATTATAGTGATATATACATAAAAAAAAATGTAGTAAAGTATGTTGTAATGGTAATTACTCTAGTATAAAGTATATTTACTATTAATTAAAGTAAAGTGTATTTTATTTCATAGGATAAGCTACAATTGGTATTTGGAATAAATATTAGTGAATTGTGTTGACAAAAAAAAGTGAGGCGAAGAACAACAAAGTGAAAACTTGGTACTGTAGTGGAGAATCTCTCAGAGAGCACAGTATCACACAAAAGAGAAACTGGGAGACAGCTATCTTGTACTGAAAACCAAATCACCTCTAGGCACAGCCCCAGATGTCGGGTCCACGGGCGAGGCGAAGCGATCCCGTGCATCAAAGAACTCCTCGTCTGAACTGCTGTCCCCAAAACCAGGAGGAGGCTGAAGGATGGTGACCGGCTCCGGGTCGACAGCCTTGTCCCGACAGTCGTCCACCTTGGCGCCCTCACTCGCCTCTCCTCCTCCAGTGTGGGGTACAGCCTCTGAAAGGCTGCGGGCACTGTCGGGAGTGACGTTGGTGCAGAGTTTGTAGTAGCAGCGTGCATCGCTCTGGTCGAAGTTGAACACAAAATCCATCCGCGAGGATGAGGAGCAGGGGGAAGGTGCGGGCCAATGCGGTGTTAAACCAACCGCCTCACCTGTTATGCTCTCGTCTTCCCCCTCCCCTACTGCCCAAATGGACTCATCCACCTCTATCCTCCTCCGCCTCCTCAGTTCCTCCTCTGCGTCGTCTTCATCGCTGGCTTCCGGAGGACTAGGCAGATAGTCGACCAGGCGGGAGAGCTCGACGAAGCATAGGACTTTGTCATCTGAAGAGGGGTCGATGGTGGGTCTTTCGTTAGCGTTTAGGGTGGTGCGGGGCAAAGAAGACGATGACAGCAGGTGGGGATCAGCGCCATCACCTGATCTCCGGTAACCTGCGGGGCTGTGAGGCGGTGTGGGGGG
>NC_139702.1:21680013-21762513 GCF_964188405.1 Protomyctophum parallelum | reverse complement strand
GTCCTTCTCTCGCATGTTCCTCAGCAAGGTGCACGACACAAAGTTCTCTATACCCCACGTCTTCCTAATGCAAGCAGACAATTATTCCTTAAGGCGTGCGTGTGTGTGTGCGTGTGTGTGTGCGTGCGTGCGTGCGTTTCTGAACATCCAGAGTAAAATGTATTGGTTCAAAGGACATGAATGAAGAATTTAGAAGAGCGTTCGTGTCTCACGTGATTATCTTCAAGTTAGTTTTCTGGGACTGTCCACAGCTGGCCAGTCTCTCCTGGATCTGCAAGGCGGCGAGGCGCAGGGCAGTGTTGCATCTCATCTCCACCGCAAAGCGCTCCTGCAGCACGTCGTTCACTCCCTAACACAGACACACACCATCATTGTTAATGGGTGATGAAGGAGTCTAATCACCCTGTCCGGATTTTATTCAAGAAATATTACACAAGAGGGCGTGCTTCGCTGTGCCATAAGCAGCACTGAAGTGCCAATAATCTAGGTAAAGCACACCCTCGAGTGTAATATTGCAGTTACCCTTAAAAAAAACACGTCAACTAACTAACGTCAACTGTAACTAAGATATTCAATAGAAATTCATAGTTTTTTAATGCCAGATTTAAGCACGGCCGGGTAGATGGCTATTTCAACCAATCAGATTGCTTCTTCAAAACTACCTGTTGTATAATTAATTCTCAATAATGACCGGCTCCCCATTGATTATCCCTTTCTTAATCACATACAAAAGGGTTATAATGAAACAAGCAGCACACTGCCTTCTATCGGTCTCTAATTATGGCATTCTTGCCTGTTAATCTGTAACATTGTGTGTTCATGGGCAACCTTAAACTGGGACAGTTAAGTTAAGTGGCAGAACGCTTACAGTAACAGTGTATAAAACTTTAACTAGAAGTATCAGATGAAAGTGACGCATTGTCTCTATTTTTAGAGATGATTGTTGACTCAGTGCTGACTGTAGCTTCATATGTTTTTGTTGGCATGCATTCCTTTTTCAAATTGTCTTTAATTTAACCTTCATTTAACCAGGCAAATCTGGACCTTGTCTGAAAACCCCTTGTCTTCATAAACTCACAAAACGAGTAGCTGTACACACACACACTGTATACACAGTTCCCACTATTTAACCTGTGACCCTGTGAAGAGAAACTAGTGAAAATGTTGTTTTGCACTATGTTGTTAGATTAGATTGTAGATTGGCTATTTTCAGTACTACATAAAAAAAAATCTAAGTGAATTTCATAGATTTATTTTATTTCTTCATGAAATTACTGAGAAAAAAAAGTTTTTAATTCATGAAAATTCGCTTTTTTGCAAATGCTTTGTGGAAAAGTTTTGAAATAATAATATGATAAACGAAACGTAGGAAACAAAAAATAAAGGGATCCACATATGGGTCCCGACCCAGTGTTTGGGATCCTGCATATACAGTATAACTATATGCAGGATGTTTCACGTGAGTGGGCACACCAAACCTACCTGGAGGTAGAAGTACTCAAAGGCAGTGGGGTCGTCTAGAAGGAGGTCACGAGGGTCTCTGGGCATGAAGCACACACGGAAAAGACACCTGTAGTCATGGGCCTCTCTCTTCTGGACCACCTGATGATACGCACGCATGCACGCACGCATGCACGCATGCACGCATGCACGCACGCGCGCACACACACGCGCACGCACGCACGCACGCGCACACACACACACACACACACACACACACACACACACACACACACAGTGTAAACCAATCTTTAAAATGAACTTAAAAAAATAAATGGACGAGTGTGCACCTTGCTATGCACTGACAGACCTGGTCAAAGTAGACAGGTGGCGCAGAGCCCTGTACAGCTCACTATTATTCCTTTTGGTTAGCGTTAAGGTTCGGTTTAGGCATAGTGTTTGAGAGTTTATGGTAAGGGTTAAGGGTGTGTGTGTGTGTGTGTGTGTGTGTGTGTGTGTGTGTGTGTGTGTGTGAGAGACAGAGACAGACAGACTACTAAAACCTGAACACGCTGACGGACGCAACGCTTTGCATCACACTTTCTATATTACTGCACAACATGGCAATTATTCATCAGGTACTTGAGTTACGTGGATTACAGACATACGTACACACATACAGAGATGGGGTGCATTTATTGTAAGATATAAATTATATTATATATATACAGTATTGTAATTATATTTAGGCTACGATTATCGATTATGTCACATTGCTGCAGAATCGTGCACAGCTGAATTGCGATGCATTGCTGAATCAACTATATCCCTAGAGAAATTGGCTCAATCTTGTAAATTATCACAACCTACGTATACTGCTCTAAAAATGAAATTAATGAAATCGATTGTGAAGGGACGATGTACCGTATTGTGCAGATCAGAGCCTCTAGGTAACTGAAAACAATATTTACCTGGATGCAGTGTGTGTGTGTGTGTGTGTGTGTGTGTGTGTGTGTGTGTGTGTGTGTGTGCGCGCGCATGTGTGCGTGCGTGCGTGTGTGTGCGTATGTGTGCTGTATGTATGCGTGCATGTGTATGTGTGCACCTGCTGTATCCTCTCCTCCTCGTGCAGCAGCAGTAGTTTGGTGATGCTGTACTGCTGTTCCAGCACCAGGGAGAAGTTCTCGATTCGGGACAGCGAAAGCTTCTCCTTGAGGGTCATCACTATGTCCTGAAGCACAGATGAACACACAAGTTGAAACGACATTACTGTATGTCTATGACAAAACATACTGTATAGCTAAGATACTGCTTCTTCATCGGATCTCTGGTGTAAGTTGGATGAATAAACGTGGAAGTAAAAGTGTAGAATCTACACTTTTACTTCCACGTTTATTCATCCAACTTACACTGTAGATGGAAGAGTTCTCTTAAACCACAAGAGGGAATGATATCGGGGTTTTTTTCCTTAAAGATTTTATCCCACTGTTTTTGTAACCCATTTATTTTTTCAACCGGTGCCAATGATGACTAAGCTGTGATCCTGGCCGGTACTCTCCCTCTGCCAACCTGTGGAGAGCCCCGAACTGAGCTCATGCTGGAAGGAACACGTTATTCCAACCAGTTCCTTTCCCTTCCATCAGGCCCCCCAGAGAGAAATACAGAAATCTAAGATTCCGTCATAAAGAACTGTGTTCCAAAAATAAACAAATCAGCTGGGTGATTCTGTCAGATGTGATCATGTGAGTCTGTGTCGTTTATGATAAATCAATACTTTTTAACCATCAGGTGATGCTTCCTGTCCATAATAGTAAAATTGCCCAACTCGGCTGATTTGTTTATTTTTGGAGGGGGACAGCGGCCTCTAGCGGCAGTGATGTCAGACTAGCATTCCAAAGCAGTGGGTGGGACCCATTGGGTCACAGACCAATTTTTATGGGTCACAACTATTTTCACTAGTTTTGGGTCCCAGACAAACATCTAATCTCTCTTTTGGGTCTCGAACTGAAAGTATTGGGAACCACTGCTCTAGTCTATACTAGTCTACATTAGCACTGGTATGTGGCAAACTGTTCTCGCATCACTATATAGCAGGGGTACTCAACTGGCGGACCGCGGTCCGGTCCACCTCTCTGCGGACCCTAGGCAAATTATTAAAAAAACATATATATATATATTTTTTAAATATATATATGAGGTCAGGCCAGCAAAAAAAAATCTCTCCAAGCTCAGGCCAGGCCAGCCACAGTCAATTTCAATTAAATTCAGGCAGTGTTGCTGCAGCACAACTACATTGTGTGTCTTATGTTAATGGAGGGAAGAAGTTAATAATATAAATAACATCAGATGGTACATTTCTCATGTGAAATTGCTGCAAAGGCCCCCAAAATGTCCCCCAAGGGCCCCCAAAATTCTGGCGCGTGCTACGTGCGCGCGTAGTGTGGCCTGCCAGGGCGTATCACTCCCGGCCTGATTTGGAGTTCCACTCCGGGCCTGCACTCTGCACCCCATTATTGGTTGGTTGGAAGGGGATCTGATTTGTATAAGCTTGGCTTGACCATACTAAACGGGCATAGAGCCCCGCTCTCCGATGGACGCCGCGCATGGGACCGGACCTCGGTCTTATTCAAAAAAATATTTGTGGACCTTCATCATTTCTAGTTGAGGACCCCTGCTATATAGCATGACATTGAGTGGATTATTGCCAGTTTACCAGTTTCGTTATAAATATTTATGATTACACGGTAAGACAATTATATGACGAATGCATTTTGAAGATTATTAAGATCATAATTATCCATGAAGAAAAATGCCGGTCTAGATGTTTTTTTGGTGGTGTTTTGATATAATCACAGACACAGTAGCATACGTTTTCCTTTACACCATATTAAGTCTCCAAACAAGACAGTAGAAAGTGAGACAGTGTAAGTATAGTATAACATGCACAGCAGTAGATAATGAAGTACATAATGAACTGCAGGGACCGGTGCAGTAATACAATCAGCTGTACCTTGACTGTGGTATTAGGTTCAAACTTGAAGGCCTTGGTCTGTCCGTTCTCTAGATAGACCTTCAGGACGTTGGGCAGGAAAAGCAGCGAGTTCCCCTGGAAATCACATGCAAGCAGTGGTGTCATTTCATTCAGATTCAGAACTGGGTGGTGAAGGAAAAGAAGAAGGAACTAAAGAAAGAAAATAGCCCATTTAACAAGATCACAATGCGACGCAATTTGTGAAGAAAAAGAAAGACATGCCCAAAACATAGAAATGTATTGGTACATGCATGTATGGCTGTAGACAAGAAAACGCGTGGCTATAACACATGTGTCACATGTACTGTAGATGGATGGGTGTGGATTGAGATGCCCCCCCCCCTAAACACAAGGGTCAAGGACCAGGATAGTCAAGAGGGAAATTCTGAGCACCGTAAAACCTTCAGGTTCAGGTTCGGCTGTAAATAACTAAAAGAGGTTGACAGAGATGAGATGACCAGGAGGAACTAATAAAACATAAAAATGTGCATGTGCATGTGCTCATGCGAGTGCGTGTGTGTGCATGTGCGTGCATGCGTGTGTGTGTTGGTGTAAGCAGGTACACTTTATTTCCCATAGGAATCTTTCTCTTGGATGTACAAGCACTGCTGCTTCTGCTGCACATTGCATAAAATACTCAGATTTACCTTGAAACAATGACACATCTGCTCTTCTGCCAAGTCCACGCTTGACAAAGCAAACTCAATAAAATGTTCACCACAGCAGCAAGCCCGGTATACAAATAATTTAGTCTTCTGGAGTGCACAGTATACTCGTACTAAAGAAACAAATCTAACATTGTTTTGGCATTTTTAGTTGTTTTCCATGAACAAATACAGATCAAAAGATAAGTTGTCATAGTTTTGTTACTACTGAATATACCTAGTACGTAAACATGGGCTGGTCAAAAACGTCCTCCTCGCTTATCTCTGTTCTTCTGTTCATACTTTTATAGCTCTCCATACATGAATCACATTTCATTCTCAAGTTTCATCTCCTCATATACAGAGCACCAGCTCTCCTAACTTCACCTCTCTCTCTCTCTCTCTCTCTCTCTCTCTATCTCTCTCCCTCTCTCCTCATCTCTCAGTCTGATATGCCTGCAACATTTATACACAGTATCTATCGTTTCTCTTCTCTTCCTATCCTTCTCCACCTCCTTCTCCCTTCCCCCTGTTTTGGAAATGGACAGTAGTGCAGGGATGCTTTGTATCTAGCCCCTAATGGTGTGTGTTTCCCTGTCCTCTCCCTAGTCGTTTATTTACTGTCCTGTAATCACAGACATTAGGAGGCGATCGATCCACCCCGTCTCCATCTGTGATTAGTAATGCACACCACAGGGCCACGGTGGTTTTAACATAACATCCTCGTGCAGGACGGGAACTGTGTTTCTAAAAAGGAAAGTACATGGGATGATAAAACCAACATCTGCTGAATCACATTTCAATTAGTAGTGTTACAGATGACTACAACTGAACTGGCACAATCTAATGGAATGGAGTCCTATTTAATTATTGGCCGAGCAGCCAGATGAGAACCGCGAGGTTCCCAGTTTAGCCGGGGAGCCAGTCACCCAAAATTTGAGAGGACCTGTGATGTCATGACATACTTTTTATTTGTGTTTTTGAGTGGTGCAACCACTCGAAGGAACAGCAATGTCCCTATGTCCCTATGTTTAGAGAACCAACAGGGGGCACTGTTGCACCACTCACTTCAAACTGGTCACATTTATTCTATTCAATTGGTCATTAAGGTACACAGAATGAGAGGTCTGCTCTGCCGGAAACATTGCGAAACAAAGTTATGGTGATTTTTGTATACCACACCATAGACAACCTTTATAAGGCAAAACATTTCATCATGCTTTAAGTAGCATGTGGCATGTCAAACTAGGGAGTTTCATGATTCCATTCCAAGCATTCCTTGAGCTTTTGGGCCTGCATGTGGCTCCCCGGCTAGTTCGATCCCGGGCCCCTCGAAGTGTCGAAGTGCCCTTGAGCAAGACTCTGAACCCCTAATTGCTCCCAATGTGCGTGGTGGTGTCTTGCATGGTTTCCTCCGCCATCGGTGTGTGTGTGTGTGTGTGTGTGTGTGTGTGTGTGTGTGTGTGTGTAATGCTTAAGCTTAATCGTCCCTTTCAGTACACTGTACTCTTCTCACTCACCTGTGAGTGTCCGTTGACCTCTACTTCCTCAGCAAAGTGGACTTTGACAGGGTTGGACCTTAGCTTAGCTCTTTTCTCTGGCGTTATGAAGGAAGACTTTGGGCCCTGGGAGACATAATATACAAGGCATAGTTTAAAAAAGGTGGATTATCTGAGTTTCATTATTTTATCTACTGTTTGCTGAATGTTGCTCATTATACAGCACACTGATCTTCCTACGTTCAGCGGCTTTACAGAGATCACACTGCAATGCTGAAATCACACAGTTGGGCTGTTGATGTCAAACACCATGATAGGCCTAGTGTAGACAGGGAGCCAGTACGTCACCCAAACATTTTGAGGACCACAGAATGAGAGGCCTGCTTAGCCTGAAACATCGCGAAAAAAGGTCATGGCGATTTTTGTGTGATGTGAACTTTTTTTTCTTTCTTCTTTTTTTCTTAAAGTACTCAGTAGGTTGTGTAGGATGTCAATAAAATGCTTCCCATATACACAGAACACATGTGTGAACAACAAGTCACAAAATACACTCACAAAAAAGATTTATAGCCATATTTGCATTTTCCCCCAATATTTTCACCTTTACTTAACTAGAAATGAATTTGCCATGGGTTATATCAGCCCCGGGCTCCCTGACTATATGGGAGCCAAAGGTTTTCTCAGTGATGTCTTGGTGGGGTTGGCTGCAGTCCTTGCAGTGAACTATGAATCAGGTGGTAATGGTGTACCTATCAACAATGACGGAGATAAGACCCCCCGTACTGCAGCTTTGGCACCGACGCATCCTTCAACTTTATAGATATAGATTGAGGTGCATGACCATGTGCAATAATGCTGCATCGCATGGCATTCAGTCACGCACATACACACGCACTAGCACACAGCACACACAGATGCAGAGAGTACAGACACACATGCATTATCCATCACAAGATAATGATGGATGATTTGTCTGACCAACACCCTGGCCGACGCAGAGCGCTTCAAACGGCTGTCGCCATTAACAATGACGTAGAGCCAGGACCTTGGTGACAGGATGTTTGTTAGACAACGATGCCTGACCTCTGGCCTTGTTGACACATTGGATAAATGGATATGTTGACAACAGCATTATTAAATCCCATATGGGGAAACATCCATAGTATCAATCGTGAGCATGGATTCAAGTGCCACGCAAAAAATACCACCTGGGCTGGTAATCCTGACAGCACACAGGTTCGAGTACCGATCCCGACGACCTTTTCTGCGTCTCTTCCCCCCCATCTCTCTCCCCATTTCCTATCAACCTACTGTAGTACAGTAGTACCTATCAATAGAGGCAAAAAGCCCTCAAAAATCTTTCAACAAAAAGAAAATCACACTTGTGTGAAGTGAGGGGCGCTCTTATCATCGTACATCATCATGACGTAACATGTCGATTTGCTCATCCACATATGACATACATTCTCCTCCATTCATTGTCAATGGGAATTTAATGTTTGTGTAAGACAATATAATATCTACACACTAAGCGGATAGCGCCCCTCAAAAAAAACACCAGCAGGTAGCCTGGATGTTTACCTTTTTTGGGGAGAAATTTTGTGTGTGATTTATTTCAACAGGAATGTAAAGACAGGAAACTGCAAGCGGAAGACATACCACACTGAGCTCCGTCTGGAATCGAACGGAATGATTACATCATGCGGTCAATGCCCAACTTAGGTTAGGGCAACGGATGCTCATTTGACATGTTCCACTTGACAGTGCTCAGTCTCTACAGCCACATCAAGTAACATCCACGACATCACTGATCCACCGTCATCACCTACTCATTTTGAGCAGGATAGTCATCACTGAATTCAATACTGAATTTGCAGCCAAAGAAAAGTATGCATTTATGCACAGATGTTGTACATGTGTCTTTGTGTTGTTAGAAGCGGATAGAGAGGGAGAATGCAGTGCCGTCGGCAGCGATTTGCGTATACTGTATGTGTGTTAAAGATGGATAGTGACATCACACTATCAGCCCCTCCCCTAACCCCTCCCCCTTTATCATACAACTACAGCTGTGGGTGCGGCTTCAGTTCAGGTGGATCACCACCCATCACCACCCACCAGGCAAACCAGGCATACTTAATGAACTGGTGGGCGTGTCCACATAAAAGCATGATTTGAACAAAATCGTGGCACTCCATCTTTAAGTTCAAGGTTCAAGGTTTCTTTATTTAAATTTATTTAGAAATTTGTCTTGGACCCCAAGGACTGCAGCATACAAATATTGCAGCAAGCAATACAATACACATTACAAGACAATAAAGGTACACAGTGACTCGTACAACATTTAAATACCACACACACCAACAGTTAGTTTGAAAGTGCACAAGTGCACAAATGCAACCAAATGGACCCTTTAATATGATGCACAGGTCGATCTGATTTTCACATTGTCAGAGTTACAAATAGATAAATTAACATGGAGGATTATAGGAGTGTCTGCACGTAAATGCATGTGTACATTATTGTTATGGTATGGGTACTTGTGAAGGCAACTTACCACCAATATTCTGAGGACTGTCACTGTAACGGCGTCCTGACACTCCCTGTACACAAGAAGAGAGAGGAGAACATTAATGGAATCATAATGAGTCTGTGTGCGGCGTGCGCGCGTGCGTGCGTGCGTGCGTGCGTGCGTGCGTGCGTGCGTGCGTGCGTGCGTGCGTGCGTGATTCTTACCTGATTATTTCGGCAGCTTGCTCTGGGGTCAGGTCATCGACAGCTACATTATTGATCTTCACTAGCCGGTCTCCAGGGACCAGCCTTCCATCTGCAGGACCACCTGGACACATGGACGACAAACATGAACTGCCACAAACCTTTCCAAGCCAACGGCCCCCAAATAGCTGCTGACTACAGTGGCCCCTCTATTGCAAAATACAAAGTTCAGGACGTATTTTCTTCTTGTGTATAACCACCGGCATTTAGGATTTATCCATACACATGATTTATCTCCAATTCTAACTCTATCTCTCACTCAGTGCCAACACTGCAAACAACTCAACAACTAGCCTACGACAGGAAAAGTTTCTGCACAAGTGACCACTTTTGTAGATTAGCACCCCTCCTCAGCCAAATATTACAAAAACGTATACGTATGTTGTAGAGTTAAAGAAAGTCATATATTTACTTATTACTAGAGAGAGAGAGAGAGAGAGAGAGAGAGAGAGAGAGAGCGAGAGAGAGAGAGAGAGAGAGAGAGAGAAACAGAGAAACAGAGGATGAAGCAGATGAGAGAGCGAAATAGAGAATTGAGCCAAGGTTTACTGGAACCACAAGGGAGGGAGGTGACGTATGTGTTTGTGTGCATGTCCAAAAACGATGGTGACAGTCCTGACTTGAGCCAATTCAACAGAGAGAGCCAACAAGAAATAAATTCTCATACCTCAAATATTTTGAGGTATTTTCACCTGTATCTCTGGAAATAATGACCAGATTGCCACCACATTTGGACTAATTATTCACAGAAATTGAATAGGAAAATAGAAATCCAGACAGACATACATACCGTAAGTCTGTCATTATTGAAGTAACAAGTGGTGATATCACCAGCTCCTAACGGTAAGCGTATGACTTGCCCCAAAACATAGTCGTCCCTATATTCTTTCGCTGACCACTCGCCCCCAGTGGTTCTTGTATTTGTTTTACTGAGGTTACATTTAGGAATAAGGTCAGGTTTAGGCATAGTTTTACTGAGGTTACGTTTAGGAATAAGGTCAGGTTTAGGCATAGTTTTACTGAGGTTACGTTTAGGAATACCTGGTGGCGACCGCTCCGAGGTCGCGGGATTAGACCCGGTACCCGAGTACATCAAACCAATACAACAATGTAAATGTGAGGACCTAAACCATAGAATATGCAAAAATATATATATATTTATATAAAAACTAACATTTACTAACATACATCACTGGTTGCCACTTGCCAGTACCTCATCTCATCCAGAGTGGTACAATCAGCCTGATTCTCATTCACATTGTGGCCATACAAAATGAGCATACAACCTCTGACTACAGGCAGGCAATGACTCACCAAGATTTGTTGTCAAACCGACTTTAAGCGCCTCTAAATTCTACAGAATTTTGTAGTTATATCTTATTTTGAAAATATCAGTGCTCATCGTATCACAGGCTGTGACAGGTATGCAAGCTGGAAGGCAAGGTTTTCCATAGCTTTTTTCAGTTTTTGTATTTATTGGCACACAATCTCTCTGCCTGTACAGTATGGCCTTTGTGCATTAGAGCGGAGGTTGAGAGGCGAGCCTGGCTGAAACTTGCATAATATAAAAGCAACACAATCACACATGATGATCTTGTGTGTATCTTGGCTAGGTGGATGGCATGCAGCACTGTCCTGTTGTCCACCTCATCTTTTTTTTTTTTTTTAAGATATTTTTTTGCGGCTTACGCCTTTATTGATTTTTTTAAGGGATAGAAAGTAGGCTGACAGGAAACGGGAGAGAGATGGGGGGATGACATGCGGTAAAGGCCGCGTCGGGTCCGGGAGTCGAACCCGCGGCACACCGCGACTGGATCACCAGTCCGGTGCCCAGACCGTTACGCTACGGCCTGGGCCGTCCACCTCATCTTGATCACTCATCAAAGACTAGGCTGCCTTTTCCATGGTTTTGGTTTCTTCCACATCATACAAAAAAGAAAGAAAAAGAAAGAAAGAAAGAAAAGCCAAGACGATCAGCTGCTCTTCAGTGATTCTACGTGGACAGGTGAGCAGGTTATGTAATTGTAAACAAAAGCAGAAAAACGCAGCCTTTTAGCTACTGCTCGTAACTACCTCCTGTAATGTACTTACTGTATATTGTGTGCCCTGAGATTGCTTGTTCGTCCTCAATCTCCATTTACTCCACGCTTGTTTATGTCTTGCTGATGATGGAGTTTGGTTTGGATGTTCATATTGATCAAACACAATGGAAACATTGATTTTCTTTTCCCCCTCTCCCAATAGCAGTGCCAGTGCCAAGATTCTTAAAGCCTTCTGCAAGGTGAAAACCTGATTCTGACTGAAGTATAATGCCATACCATCTATAGTATGAGGTACTGCATGCAGATGGTCCTGTTACTGTACATCTTGTTTGTATATTGTTGTGGTTAAACATTAAGTTTACTTCGTATGAACTGTGTTACAAATTGAATTCACTTGACCTGACCACAGCACTTTGGATGTGATAGCATTCAACTGGCTTCAACTGGATTCACTGACTGGAGAATTACCTTTGTGTTTCTGAGCTAAGACCTTCTGCACTATAGTCTAGATGGCCATTAGAGACAGATTCCCGTCATTTCCATTGACACTCTTACAAGCTCAGCAACATTTATTGCCCACCTTTCCACGTGTCCAATAATAGAGAAGTAATGGTTGGATTGGAGCTTTAAGTGCATGGAAATTCCGAAGCAGGTATTTTCTTTTACCATTAACACCTTGATAAACTATTCAACTCTCCCTAATCTATAATGTGCTCAAACATTCCCTATCGTACACCATGGTGAAAAAACATGTAGACCTAAAGGCAAGTAGCAAACAGTTTCATAAAGCGTCAAAGTAATCCTTGGGCAGTAATTCCGACAAAATTCTGCTACTTCCGGTAAACCACTCAACCAGCTAGGTCTTGCCCAGTGTGAAAGTGCACTGCACATACTGTAACATGTCAATGTGTCATTGCTAGCTTCACCCCCAAAACCCACATTTTGCAAGTAGCAAATGCATTTGTCCAGATATTCTCTCCTTGCACCCAGATACATATAGTATGCGCCTATGCAAAATTGGACTTCGACACCACAAGCTCCGAAGGCACTAGGGCCATGTGCTTTTGACAGCGATTAACTGAAACAAAACTATATGATTATCTCATAATCATTTCCCCCCACAATTTTACAACAATATACGTATGACTATTGAGTCTTGACATTCACATAACATTGTCAGTCTGGAAACATAAGAGGATAAAATTACTTAGGCATATAGGCAAATTTGTGTTTTGACCGAGGGAACTGTAAACCTGCTGCCAAATTGGCCTTAGTCACATAATTGCACGCTTGGCTTGACATAGGCCATTATACTACGAGGGCAGGCGGTTTTTACCAGAGGTGGCCAGTGTCATGACGAGCTGATTTAGGCAAATATGAATTTCCTCAATATTTTCTATCAATTACACACCCCACGAAGATGGAGATCTAAGCCAATAATTTGATGACAAACGGAAAGATGTCTCCGGTAGGAGGAGACTCCACACGTCTCCTGGATTGATTGATAGAATTCTTTATTAACAGGAAAGCACAATCAATCAATTCAATGTGTAATTGATAGAATTGGGGGAACTACTCCTTTAAGAAGGTGACGATACAGTTCTGGCTTACTTCCTGGAGTCAACAGAGAAAGCTGCATGTGTTTCATGCTGTCTGTCTCCTGCTCTCAGCCTCTCACTGCAGTTAGAATGTTACATAGTCTTTGTGAGTTTCAGACTGTTCTCATATGCAGTAATGTACTGTACAAGTGCATGTGGCAAGGGGAGAACATGTCCCATACTGAATTTCCACCTGTGGGATCAATATATATATATATCCTGTATTCTTATGAACCGTGTCCTACCTGGGGTGACGACCTGCACCAGGATGGGGGTCTGGTGTGACAGAGTGAAGCCATGGGAGGTGAGGCCAGGTTCCCGCTGGATCTGAACAGTGAAACGGAAAGGGTAGTTCCTCTGGTCGCAGACACCGGACTCCGCCGTCTTCCCGTCCGCGGTGACCCTCTCTCTGCAGAGCCGATCGGTAAGTCAGACAACATTATGAGTACATTGAATAATGCACGTCAATAGAAAGATGCATTGACAGGAGTGCAGACAGACATGTGCAGACAGACAGTGGCTGAGTTTTTAAAACCGGGAAAGCTTTGACCCATTTAAACCGGGAAACCACTTAAACCCATTATGTTATACTTTGGCTATTCAAAAATAGCATACAGTATACAAACTCATAGCGCGTCACTTTGAACTGTGCCATGAGCTCGTAAATGAAATGATCATGAAAACCAAAAATCAAATGCATAGAAATGGTTCTAAGAACTTAACATGTACAATAAAGCAATAAGTATACACTATGGAATGCTATGTCTACATGATATGCTAATCTAAATTACATAATGTTAGCCTTTGCATACGCGGTTTAATAGTATAATAATAAAGTTATATAGACCTTGTGAGCGAGTGAGACCTGCTGCCAAGGTCTCGAGATCGCCTCAGCCATCGGCCCACCACCTGCTCTACCCGGCTGGTCCTGCGGGACGGCGAGCGGCTTCTATCCCGCTCCTCCATTTAACTGGAAAAGGTCAAAGGTCAAGTGTCACAAGGGGTTCCAATAATAAGTACACAAGAATACATCCAGGATGCTATAAGAAGAAGGGGGGGGGGTCCATGAATTATGTCTCATATGCATATTGCACGTTTCTTCATGCATTTGAATAACTAGGGTGGTGCCTGTTGGGCACAGGCCTACTTGGAATGATGCAAGTTGGAAATGAATGCCCCAGTTATTATGTCTGTGTCCATTTTATGCCATATATGGAGTTATTTGTTAGGCATGCCTGGAGTTTATGCAGATGTCATGACACACACACACACATGCACACGCACGCACACGCGCGCGCACACACACACACACACACACACACACACACACACACACACACACACACACACACACACACACACAAACACACACAGCATTGCAGTACGACGTAAAGTGAGCTTATTGATATGCAAATTACATCCGCAACTCAGTATAAATCAAGGCTAACAGTGATGTCACTTGTGGTTGTGGCCTAATAGGCTTTTAGCCAGACGTACAAACCACATGCCTGCATGTGGCGTACAGTATGCTATATGGCAAATGGTGCTTGATGGACTCCAATAATAACAGTTATTAATACTCTAGAGCAGATGTCTCATTGAAATTAGTTCACATTGGCCTTGGCATGAGGAAGGAGCTCATCATAAAATCACTCCAGACAGCCTGTGGTGATTGGTTGGTTGGCCGCCCAAGTGCCCTAGTTTCTATGGGTGTCTCCAGTGCCCTATTCCTGTTTGTAGTAGTGTCTATGGGGGAAACGTTTGGCGTACTAATGCATGGGCCGAGCTGTGAAACAGCATGCTAATGGTGCATAAAGCAAACGTAGGTGATGTCACCCTACTTTAACACGCACGCACAGGCCAAATTTCCCCCAAATGTCACACACACACACCCTCCATCCTGAAGACTGTGGTGGTGGTACAAAGACCCCAGCCATTAGCTGTAACCTAAAACCACCATCAGATCATCAAAGGCTGAACAGATAGCCCATGACGACGAAACAGATACTCTGCTTGTGGGCATTCATGCAGGATTATGCAACTATGAATCCTAGACAACCGAATGAATGAATGAATGAATGAATGAATGAATGAATGAACTGGCCAATGGATACTATATAGATCAATGGTTCTCAACCTTTTCTGGATGAGGGCCCACTTGAAAACACTGAAATCTTAAGCTACCTGCAGTGATCAGATGGGTGGGCTGTGTGCGTTTTGAAAGCATTTACGTTTTGAAAGCATTTACTTTAATGATCCAAATTCAGTTCTTCAATGTTAAGAAAATAAATAAATCCAAGGACATTTCTTTTATATATAATATCTTTTTTGTATATCAATGAATATATTGTTAGTCAATTAAATCTTATAATTATTAAATTAAATAATTATTTAGGTGCAGACTTGCAACATCATCATGCGGCCCACCAGTGGAACACTGCTGTAGATGGATGGCTGGATGGATGGATGTCTGGATGGGGCAGCTGCAGCTGCAGGAAGGAGAGGTCCTTCAGATGGACATTAGTGATGGTGGGCATTTAACACGGTCCATTAGACTGGAGGAGCAAGGCAGTGGGTGGAGCAACAGCGGAGAGCAGCGGGAGGAGAATAAAGGAGGAGAAGCATAGCTAAATAAGGAGCTAGAAGAGTAGCAGCACATGAATGGTATGGTGTGAGGGTGTGTGGAGCGAGCAGTGTGTGTGTGTGTGTGTGTGTGTGTGTGTGTGTGTGTGTGTGTGTGTGTGTGTGTGTGTGTGTGTGTGTGTGTGTGTGTGTGTGTGTGTGTGCGCTGGGTGGAGATAGCAGGAGTGGGGGATGATACAGCCAGACAGTGATGTCTCCAGGGGTACCTTGTGTACAAGCACTTTGTCCCTCTATCTGTCAACATACAGGTATATCCCTCCATCTCTCCGCTCCTCTCGCCTTCATATTCTATCTTTCTCCTACATTGTGCTCATTGTGACACACACACACACACACACACACACACACACACACACACACACACACACACACACACACACACACACACACACACACACACACACACACACACACACACACACACACACACACACACACACACACACACACACACACACACACACACACACACACGCCTCTCTCTCTCATCTCTGGTTCTCAGGTTACAGTGGTCTGAAGCCAGAGGGTATGCTGGGATGCAGATTGCAGAATACAACCAATAGCCCGTCATGGATGGCAGAGGGTATGCTGGGATGCAGAATACAACCAATAGCCCGTCATGGATGGCAGAGGGTATGCTGGGATGCAGAATACAACCAATAGCCCGTCATGGATGGCAGAGGGTATGCTGGGATGCAGAATACAACCAATAGCCCGTCATGGATGGCAGAGGGTATGCTGGGATGCAGAATACAACCAATAGCCCGTCATGGATGGCAGAGGGTATGCTGGGATGCAGAATACAACCAATAGCCCGTCATGGATGGCAGAGGGTATGCTGGGATGCAGAATACAACCAATAGCCCGTCATGGATGGCAGAGGGTATGCTGGGATGCAGAATACAACCAATAGCCCGTCATGGATGGCAGCATGGTGACCTGACAAGTGTTTCAGGACAGGCATGCTCATTAACATATCACAGAAGAGCTATTGCATAATGTAAGGGATAATTAATGATGTGCCGTCATTTAAAAAAAACAATACATTATACAGACTAATTGTATATCTACAAAGTGCATTATTTTTCAATAACCACATGGCTCGGAATTGGCCACTTAACAGCTCTAGTAAACTATTACTAGTATTTTATGAATATGTTTAAGAATTATAATTTTTGTTATGCTCTTTTATGCACCATAGAAATAAATGTAAATCTATGGATGGTACTATATCTGTGTCAACCTTGAAATACCTTACCCCAGCTAGTGACAAAGCACTTCCGCACACCCAGGCGTAAGCGACAAACAATGTAGGTGATAGTGATATACCCGAACACCCCCACTTGCATGTTCAAAAGACATATGTAGACCTATCCGAGGAAGGCGTACACGACCAAAATGTTGTACATCAATCAAGTAACAGTGTGCAGGTATAATTGCCACAATTAATACTGGCCAGTATTAATAAGTATTAATTGTGGCCGCCCATGGTGTAAGGGTCACATGCTTACTGTAATACTGTTTCAATAAACACTTGAACCTTATTGTTACATTACAAACTATACTGTTATACTATAGGCAATTAGGCAGTGAAGTCTATACTAAATTTAAATAATAGTATCAGCCAATAGCCATGCCCTCCATTGAACTGTATGGGTTCTGAATATTAGGCATACTGTAGCATGCCTTTTCATTTCTGATAATAAAACAAACCTTCCAGTTCCAATATAATATAATAATAAAACCAATCCACTCGAATCCCAAAATCATATTTCCCTTTTGAATTTCCTACAGTAAGTGCTTTTGATTGACTTTATAGGCAAAGTAGCTCTAGCATCCCATGATTGACTGCAGTAACTGCTCGGTCCTCAACAGTGATTGTGGAGCAGCAATCCTCATTTAAGCCTTTAATACAGGCTAGATAGATGATAGACACGATGAATAGATGTATGTTGGGATTCTTTTGACAGTGTGGTACGCCCACAGGCTTCATGGAATTTTACAAGTAGCCCACTTCTCATATTGTTAAATTATTATTATTATTATTATTAAATATTCGCATAATATAATAATACATTAGTATTAAACCGGTGCCCCAACATAATTTGGAACAATGCAAATTGGGAATGCATGCCGCACCCAGTTATGCGTTTCCCATTGTACCCGTCTGTCTTGTGTGTCCATACATAATTGCTGATGTTGATTACAGAACTACTCTGTTTTTAATCTCATTCAAGATGACATCCAGACAGGGTATTACTCATTTTTTACTTAATCAGCACGCTAAAATATGTATCATCATTATCAAACATTAGATACAGTAGGTTAGAAATAAGCCACGAGCATTGCTGTTTCCATTATGCTTCAGACAATATAAAGTGTTGTTCTGGAGCTTAATGCAGAGGCTGCCAACTAACACAATGACACAGTCAGACATGCATGAACGTGCACACACACACACACACACACACACACACACACACACACACACACACACACACACACACACACACACACACACACACACACACACACACACACACACACACACACACACACACACACACACACACACACACACACACACACACCCCAAGCAGGGTTAAAGATGTGAAAGCATTAATCGCTAATAATATCATCATGACACGTGTAGAGGAGGACACAAGTGGCAGAGGAGTCCATTGGAGATGGGCGTTCGTGAAAGTGTATCAGTGTATCAGTGTATATGAGAAATTGGAATGTCACAACTTTTGCATCGTACTCTGACGCACAATCAATGCGCTAATGTGTGAAGACATGCACACACTCACAGCTGAATAATAGGATTAGTGTGTGTGTGTGTGTGTGTGTGTGTGTGTGTGTGTGTGTGTGTGTGTACAGCAGGTTGTCTCAGGGAGTTAACACGTCACTCCTGCTGAGCCAGATTAAAGGCTGTTTTATACTCACAATGTCTGTCAACAATGTCCACCAAATTATATATATATATAAGTGTGTGTGTGTGTGTGTGTGTGTGTGTGTGTGACTGTGTGTGTTACATTTCTGTTGGCCTTAAAATTTCAAAATTGTCTCCCATTATATGTGTGTGTGTGTGTGTGTGTGTGTGTGTGTGTGTGTGTGTGTGTGTGTGTGTGTGTGTGTGTGTGTGTGTGTGTGACCGTGCGTCCGTCCGTCCGTGCATCCGTCCGTCTGCGTACAGCTAATCTCCGGCCTCGTTGGCCCGGTCGATGCTAAACTGTGCACACACTCCCTGGATGCCAACGATAAACCTCTGCCCCAATTTCTACACAACGGCCTGTTATAACGCCACCATGAGGCCGACTTTTGCAAAAGACAATTCTTTATATTACTTGTACACATTTTGATACACGCAAATCAGTATACACTATATTCATGTGATCAACATAGACCTGTCCATGTCCCCATATTCCATCCCCATTGGCTAAGATTGCCTTCAAAGTTTGCAGGATGGGTTCATTTTCTTCTTTTCAAAATCTTTTTATTTTCGTTTTATAACAGTATGCGTGTCAAGTCACAGATTCATAGAAAAGTTCAAATTAAAACATTCGATTTTAGTATCAGTGACTGTGGGGTAAACAAACGTACTGTATAAATCACAGAGATCGTGGGCAGACATATTAAGAAGACTGTTATTGTGCAAAACATGGCCCTTCAAGACAAAGAAAAATGAAAAACATTTTCTCCCCAATTTAGTATAGCCAATTCCCAATTCACACAGACACACACACACACACACACACACACACACACACACGGACAGAGTGCAAAACATACTCTCTCCCAATGCCTTCGGCCTGGTGGAGACAATCAGTCTCATGGTGGTGCTACACCAGGCCATTTCAGGTTTCATCTATAACTGCACCGATCTGTGTACAACTTTGTATGCACACTTCTATAACAAAATACATACATAAATGGATGCACCTGGGAAGTATCCTCAGTGATGTATCCCAAGGTCATCGGGGTGCCGTCTAATTTCCGGCTGCCACCCGTCTCTCCGGTGGTCTAAACATTACACTGAACTTTTTATTAATATTACTCCTACATGCACATTTTGTCCAAACATCACACACGCTATTATCCTGGTGCCCGAGGGGCACTTTTTCTAGTTTATCAATCCATCTCTCTCTCTCTGCATAAATCCCCTCACGTGCACTTATTCAGAGACAAACACAAAGCCTTGTACCTGTTCTCTGCCCTGTGTATCAGGGCTCCATGCAGGTGCCGGTTACACTCCCACTCTGTTCTCTCTCCATTCAGCGCTCTGCTGATGAAGACCAGCATGATGCCTCTCCATGGCCTGATGACGCACGCACGCACGCACGCACATGCACACGCACACGCACACACACACACACACACACACACACACACACACACACACACACACACACACACACACACACACACACACAGAGTAGGAAGGAAGGAACAGTTAGGTTGGATTTATTACTGTATAGCATGTCTATGTCATAAGTTAACAACATCTGAGATTCGAACACAAAGTTTCCACATGGGCCAAGGGCTAATGTGAAACATTTGCCGCTTACGTCGAGATTAAGAGGGAATCCCCCCTTGGGAGGACACAACTCTATTTTTTGCTGATGCTCAGGCTACTCTGCTACTGTACCTTCACTGCCCCCTCCCCAGCCCAGATATGATCATGGCGCCAATGTAACACCTACCATTCAAACAGTGAATTCCCACATTGGTTTATAATCTATAGGGTTAAAACCAAACATCCGCCACTTATGCCAAGATGGAGTCCCCCCCCACCCTTAGCCAGGAGAGACATTAGGCTTTTTCTTTTTTTGCTTCGGTCTGAGGCTACTCTGCAATGTTGCACATAATGTTATGTACTACATATAGATACATGTAAATAGTCATTTATGCATGCATACTGCACAGTGTACGCATGCATGCACACATTTAAAACATTAAGAAGTCCATGCACACAGCATCTTCAAGCACCTCAATGTGTACTATGACCAATGGGTATGAACAATTTACATTATTTGTGCTATGACCAATGTGCTTTTTTTGTTGTTGTTATTGTATTGTTTGTTATTGCTGCTAGAATATTGATGAAGCAAAACCAATGAATTGTACTTTTGTGTATTTGTTCATAAGATGTTAACAATCATGAATCTTGAATAGCCCTATATACAAAAGAGTTAAACAATTGCAGGAGTCAGCTATCATGACAGTGAGAGGAAGACCAGAAGGAGTGCAATATAGAGGCAAAGTGGTTGAGAGGGAAGGAGAGGAAATGGGTGACTGACAATTAATTCGAGAATGCACTATACAGAGCTTTTTGCTTTGAAAAGAAACGACAATCCCAAGAAGAAGACATGAGAAAAATGAGGTAGAAAGCAGGGAAGAAAACACGAGTGTGGTCAACAGCAAAGAGAACAGATGACATGATGGAAATATAATGGGGAGAGAGATGGGATGGGGGGAGAGAAACACCCACGTGGCTGGAGACGGGAGACAGCGGTGGAGAGGAAAAGGGACAGACAGATAGACATATAGCGTTCTGTGCTGCAGTTTGTGGTGCCCCACTCGCCCCTGCTCTGCTCCAAACACCATGCATATTTAATGAAGCCCTTACAAAGCCCTAAGAATGGAACACTGCTGAGAATTCTTCTGCCCCCCCCCCCCCCCACACACACACTTATTCATTTTGTCTCAGTTCACCGACTCTCTTGGTGTCAATCACTTACTTTAAGCCTAATTTGTCTAGATCAAAGTATTTTCTATTATAATCAAGCATGATCATTTGGTCAACTTTTCTTAAAAGCAGAGATAGAGCGGTATAGCTACATGATCAGCTGATATTTCCCGCACACACAAAGAACATTTTACATGTCATTCTCTCTCTCCCCCCCACACACATCGAGAAACAAATTTATATACAAGCAACTCAAATTAGTTTAGCTTCTTTTGTGTATGTGCTTAAATTCCCAGAGGTTGTGTATGTTTATTATGTGCACGTGTGTGTGTGTGCGTGTGTGCGTGCGTTAGAGTGCAGTCTGCATCAATAATGTAGCTAGATAATGCAGCCACTTCACTCTACCAACAGCTACTTTCTAACAGGCGTACGGACACAGGAACACAGGAAGAGAGGCTGAGCGAGAGAAGATAATGCAAGAGAATGAAATGTGAACAAGGAAGCTGAATGAAGTGCCACATGGACATGGGGTTTCTTGCAGATATTGTAAGATACAGTATGTTGATCGCAAACAGGCATATAAATATATGACTGCATGTATCCAGCGTATAGCAATAGTTCAGGTATGGAAGGCAGGGGGTGTACATTGCTAGCTCCGAGAGAGAGCTCGACCCCCCCCCCCCTCCCCCCCATTAATTCATCCAGCACTCAACTCACTCGCTAACAAGCTAACGTATAGGCTAAGCTACACCCTCAATCTATAATGGTTCAGTTAGGTGGCCTATTTAAACAAATCACGTTCAGTATTGGACACAGCTCCGTTCCTGCTGCTGTTTGTTTTCAAACTCCCACCACCTCCCCAGCCTTTAAGTAAATGTAGGCTAGTGTGTTATATCTTTGTATCTTAAAGGGATGCAAGTGTCTTTGACAGTGCTCAGTGTTGACATATTTGTTTTTGTGGATTGTATGTTCTCAGTCTTTGTTCACGGGATTTTACCTAAATCTATGCTCTCTGTGGTGTTAGTGCCAGTCATCAAAGACAAAGTAGGCAAGCTGAACAGCTCAGATAACTATAGGCCCATAGCATTGGCCAGCGTCTTGTCCAAAGTTTTGGAAACAATTATTCTTAGTAGACTTGAGAAATACATTGTGTCTACAGACAACCAATTTGGATTTAAACGTAAGCATGGCACAGACATGTGTATTTTTGCTCTCAAATAAATTTTAGATAAATATAATGGACACAATTCCACTATGTTTATGTGTTTTATTGATGCTTCGAGAGCTTTTGATCGCATCAATCATGAGAAACTTTTTTATAAACTATCACAAAGAGGGGTCCCTAACTTCCTAGTCAGAATCCTAGTCTTCTGGTATGCTCACCAGACGATGATGGTAAAATGGGGGAGGTCAACCTCTGCTCCTTTTGGGGTAAACAATGGCGTCAGGCAGGGTGGGATTTTATCCCCTTTTCTTTTTAACGTCTACATGGATGATTTATCTATGGAATTAAATGCTTGTGGTACAGGGTGTAGGGTTGGAAACCTGCTAATTAATCACCTTATGTACGCAGATGATTTGGTCATCTTTAGTCCATATAGTGCTGGCCTTCAACAGCTGCTGAGTGCATGCTCACAGTACGGTGTTGACTTTGACATTAAATATAATGCAAAAAAGAGCAAGATTATGATTGTCCGTAGCAGGGAAGACAGACATTTAACCTTTCCTGACTTTTATCTCTCTGGCTGACTGGCTCTATCCTTAGTGTCTGCAGTGAGATTAAATATTTGGGCCACATCATCTCGAATGACCTCTCTGATGACAAGGATATATTTAGACAGCGTCGGATGTTGTATGCGCAAGGAAACATACTGTGTAGACAATTTAGCATGTGCTCAGTACCGGTGAAGATCTCACTTTTTAAATCCTTTTGTACACCCCTGTACACCGCCCACCTGTGGTGCCGCTACAAGCAGGCCAGTTTCAGACGATTGACAGTGGCTTACAATGACTGTATGAGGCTGCTTCTGAGAGCTCCAAGAAGCTCCAGTGCAAGTCAAATGTTTGTCAGTGTTGGGGTTCCCACCTGCTCTGCTGTGCTACGCAATCTTATGTATAAATTCATGTGTAGGGTATCTGAGTCAGTAAATGACATAATTAATGTCATCACTAACACGTTACGTAGTTCTGTCAGGTTCTCCTCCAGACTGTGGAACCATTGGCGAACTTGTCTGTATGTTCGAAACTGAATATGGTGGAACTCTTTTTATTGTATATTTCTTTCTTATTATTCTTTTTATCTATTGTGTTGCTGTTCTGTACTGTGATATGGATTCCCCTGAGTCTGCAATAAAGAATCAATCAATCAATCATTCACGTGACTCTAATAGGATCCTTTAATAAACAATTAAACATATAGGGGTTGTCCTGTATTCTATGCAAAGCAATTTAACCACTTTTTAACCCTATTTTCAAGAAGGGTGAAAAACTTAAATATACACATTGCTACAATCTTTCTTTGTGTGAGCATGTGCGTGCGTGCGTGTGTGCGTGTGCATGCGATAATGTGGGAACCAAAAGTCCCCTGAGGATTCTAAAACTAAAGAAAGAAAGAAATTGACCTTGTTCTGGGGGTGTTAATAGAGGGGGAAGAAAACGTCATAAGACGATAAGATAATAAGTAATTAGACAATATAAATGTCTTATGTCTTTATAATTCCAATCAGAATCAATTTTAGTGTTTCATTTGAAGAACACTGCCAATACTGTATGATTATGTACATAAATTAGTACATGGGGCTCCATCTTGCGCCACCCTTATCCCTAAACCTATTTGCCATTTTTTACTATTTTGATCGATCAGCCGATCTACATCTACATGTTGTGAGCTTGTAGATCAGCTATTTGAATTAAAAAAAAAAAAAACTTTTAAAATAGTAAAAAATGGTTTAGGGATATGGGTTAAGGGGTGGCACAAGATATAGCCCATGCTGTCTAATGAATGTTGGAGCAGTTGAAAGGCAGGCATGGCTAAGGTGGTTGACAGTGCACTCAGCTCGTCCAGAGTGGTACACTACGCTGAACCTTTTTCTCATTCTTCTTATGGCCATGCAAAATGAATGCATTTAGCTACAGGCAATGACTCCTGGAGATTTGTTGTCCAAACAAAGTTCCTCCAAGTGCTTCTGAATTTTTGTGAAATCATTTTCTTCCCCTATAAAAAGAAAAGAAAAGAAAGAAAAATAAAGAAGAAAGTTGTTTTTTTATTGTATCACAGTTAATAGATTTTATTGATTAGCACAAACCTCTTTGCCTGAACAGTATGGCCTTTGTGCCTTAGAGTGGAAGCTTCAAATTGCGTAATACAAGAGCAACACAAGGACGTCAGTACTGTGACCGTCCCACTTGATGATGACTTGTGTGTCTCTTGGCTAGGTGGATGGCATGTAGCATTATCCTGTTGTGCGTGCATGTCTCTTGATCACTCATCAGATCGACGTATAGGCTCTCAACAATGTCGTTTTCCATGGTTTTGGTTTCTTCCACATCTCCAAAACCTCTGGCCAAGATGATATTCTCTTTCACTGTGATTCTATATGTGAACCGGAAACAAAAGCAAAAGGCGCAGCCTTGTTTTCGCTGCTTGTCAACTTGACTCAACTATACCTACTGGTAATGCTACTTTTGTGTGTGTTGGTCATGCTGCATCTCCATTCACTCCACATCTTTGACTCTCTTGTTCCTTAATGGAGTTTCCTCTTGCACTTCAGGGCGCTTCTTGGTCGTCTCCAACCGGTTTAATTGCTTGGGATTGAAGGCCAGGATGGTGCGTGCTGGATGTTCCTCTGGCAGTCAGATGACATGGCCATACCAGAGCACTCGCCGCATTGCTGCAAGGCGAGATGCTGGGATGCTGGGAGCAAACCAATCGAGCCTGGCCGCCAGAGTGTTGTTCAGTGCATTGCCATGTTACTGAGCTGTACAGGAGGACGGAGATGACAGAGGCATTGCAGACTGTAAGCTTTGTCTCCCTGGATATGTGCCGGTGTCGCCACAACGGCCTCCATAACGACTGCATGTCGGAGGCTGCTAGGGCACGACGTCGGTCGACCTCTATTTTGAGGTCACCGGTGTTGGACACTGTCAAGCTAAGATATTTAAAAGTAGGAACAAAGTGGACAGCCGAGTTTTTGGATTCCTCGTCGAACACACTGAGGCTTCACTAAGCAGTCTCGCTGAACAGGGTGGTGTCATCAGCAAATTCAGGGTCCTTTGGGGTGTAATTACCGAGTGACTCACAGACTCTTGACATCAGGTGGCCGATGACACAATTAAAGAGTTCTGGGGCGGCGACACAGCCCTGCCTGACCCCGCTGATTATGGGGAACCACTCATTCACACGTACACAGCTTTCCGTGCCCTTATACAGCCGCTTGAAGAGTGCAGTGATTATTTTGGTTGGGGCTCCAAGGTATTTCAAGATGTTCCAGAAGGACCCGTAGTCCTCAGTGTCGAAGCTAGCCTTAAGGTCGCCTTGATGGAGTTTGGTTGGCCATATTCGTCAAAGCCCATAAAACAAAATTTTGTTTTTCCCCTTCCCGGTAGCAGTGAAAATGAAACGCACTCATTTTGCATGGTCACAAGAAGAATGAGAAAGTGGTTCAGCGTGACGCTCTGGATGAGTGAGGCATGTTAACCACCTCTGAATTGCCTCAAATGAACTTTGATGCCATGCGAAAATAAAACACTAATTAAATGTGTAATGTTGATACTGTATACCCACCCATAAAGCATACTCATTGTTGATAGACTTATATACTGTAAGTTCATTGAGAGATGTATATGAATTGACTGTGCAGTTATATTTGATAAACCATACATACAGCATGTTCACTCATTCACTCATTCAGAGATCCAGTGCCGATATCAACTATGAATAGGAACAAAGGGAGTCTACCAACGCGCCTCAAGCCTAAAACGTCTCTCCTTCATCAACTATGAATAGTTTGCGCACATTTTTGTTTATTCATCACACTTCCTGTGTTTAAAGACCTTTACTCATGTACCTTGTCATTTTATTGTGTTTAACTGCTGGCTGCAGTGTCTGTACTATAGTGCAGGCGGGTGACATAGGGTGATGTGAATAGTCAAATTGAATCCAAAGGGAAGTATGCATTCACATCTCAAAATAATTCTACAGGTGCTGAACAAAAAGATACGTACAGGGAAATGGAAGGCAGTCCACACACTGTTTACAGCTCCATGGGTCATTTATTTGAAGTAGGTAGACAAACACAACGTTTTGACCACAATAGGTCGTACCTGACGAAGACCTGTTGTGGTCGAAATGTTCTATTCATTATATAGGTCCACTGTGACTGTCCACTGTTACATTATATTAGAATATTGTCCATCTGAGGAAATGGTGGAAGATGCGCTGACAAAACCTGCCACTAAATTTAAGTTGATTAATACGTTTGGTGAATAATGTATTGTTAAAAAGAAAAAGAAGAAATTTACAATGTCTTTTATGGTAACAATGTAAGAGCAAGCTGGGGTGTTAGAGTGATGCTCTTAATAATAATAATAATAATAAAACTTTATTTGTATAGCACCTTTCATGACATGAAATGCAGCTCAATGTGCTTTACAGAACAATGGAGAATAAAAGAAAAGCAAGGCAACGACATTAAAAAACAAGCAGTAATGCAGTACAGCGAGGACATGAAAAATAAAAAATACAAGATCAATTAAAGGCAATGTTGTAGAAGTGGGTCTTGAGCTGAGCTTTAAAAATGTCTACAGAGGCTGCCTGACGAAGGTACAGTGGGAGCTTGTTCCATGCCGACGGCCCGTAGAAGCAAAAAGCTGCTTCCCCGTATTTTTTAGTTGCCATTTTTTTGGGCAAAGCGAGCAGGCCGGCGGTGGAAGACCTTAGGGGGGGCGGTTTGGGACATATTTAGGCAGGCAGTCATGTAGGTAGGAAGGTGCGAGACCATTGAGAGCTTTATAGACATGTGACTTTGTTTTATTTATATTTGTTATTTTGGCAAACTAATATTATTTATGCTGTTTGATGATTGAATGATTGATTGAACATGATTGAACACCGAGCACCACCTGTTAATGGCTGTGTATTATTGATGATGATTTGGGTGTGTTCAATTCTAAATAAAAAGCCTCACATTGAGCGAGAGCAGCGTCTATGAATGAGATGTGTAAAGCAAGTCACGTCTGTCTCAGTCTTCATATTTATGTAACACAAATGAATGACATAATATTATGTTGGTTATTGTTCTGCTTTAATAACGACTGTTGCTGTCGGACAGAAACCTCTTACTGAATTTCAATATTTCAATTTGTTAAGTTTCTTTTTGTAAATTACTTCATCATACAAGAGTGTCACATAAACGCAGTGAATATTGCAGATATTCAAGCTCACAACACATCGCATTGCCCATTTTTTAAAATGGGCAATGTTTGCAAAAAATAATAATAATAAAAGAGATTGACAAACGGTTAAGTAAATATGTCATTTTTGTGTGTGTGGTGTGTGTGTGTGCGTGCGTGCATGCATGGGGGGGGGGGGGGTCAATAAGTACATACAGTAGTGGTTAAAGGTCCCATTATTATGAAAAACCTCATAATATGAACTCACAACTCACACCAATGTTATGGGTGTTAATTGAAGTAAGGAACAATGTCCACCCACACTGGTAATAAGTTGCTCCACTGTTTGTTTATTGCTTCACTGTTTCGGTCACACAAGGATCTTCATCAGGAATTGTTTTTGGGATCGGGTTAGCACTTGGATGGATATGTGCATGCACAGTCCTTTTATGGTTGTTAATTAACCAATGCCCCATGTCACAATGAACCAAGACTGAACTCACTGAACTCAACTCGGCTTGCGACGAGCAGTTTAAAGGGTTATTTCAGATTTTTGGACATAAACAATGGGGTTCCGTGATTTTTGTACTTTTTGAGGGGCGCTAGCCCCTCCTATGTCCAGTTTTGAGGGTTTGTGTAAACACAAACAATGTCCTAACACAAACACTGAATGCCATTGACAATGAATGGCCAACACAAACAAACAAGACAAAAGTGAGGACCCAAATCGTGATTGGCCGGAATAAGATGATGTATGATGATCTGTGATGTGCCCCTCACTTCACACAGGTGTGATTTTTCTGTTTTTGAGCCCTCCTATACACGGGTTTAATGTTTGTCGTTTTGTAAACGCGTTTTGTAAACGCCATTGACAATGAAGAGAAAATTTACGTCATATTGTCTCTTTATTGTTAATGGCGTTTAATGTTTGTGTTGGCACCGTTTGTTTTACATCACCATTACCTAATGCACATGAGTTAGACTTAAATATATTAGCGCCCCTCACTTCACACGGGTGTGACTTTTGTATTGTTGACCTATTTCTACCATATAGAGCAACTTCTGTTCAACTTTGACCCTTCTGTCACATGGAACAATTTTTTTATGTCCAGTATTACTATGCCAGCAGCAGCATAAAAACATTGCAACCACCATATTAATGACAAGTACTTCCTACAGCTTTAAGTCGCAAAATCGGAACTAACCCTTTAAACAACCTAATTTATATTTAAGGCTATACTGTATGTAGGATTATATAAAAATATTAAATAGCTATATGCTCTCCCTTCCTATCTCTCATTCACTCGCTCTCTTTTTCTCTCTCCCTCTCTCTCACAGGTAGGTGGTGCAGTGAAAATGGGATCCGATGCTCCCGTGCTTGCGGTCTAATGACTGTCAGACCAATAATAGTGTCGGAACTAAAGCCTGTACCCGTAACAATCTGACCCGTGAGCGGTGCAACTACACTATTATTGTTATAGTTACTGTGTGTGTCCCAATCAGGAGGTTCACACTGCCACGCCACCCAACAGTGCACCCCATGTCACCCATCAGACAGACAGAAACACATAGCTGTTAGTTGAAGCGGTTAGGCACCGCTCAAAAAAAGATGAGCGTGTGTGTGTGTGTGTGGGGGGGGGGGTACAAAAACGTTACAAGGCAGATTTGTGTGATCGGAAATGCGTTGATAGCAATTGCACAAGTTGGATATCCTGCGACTCAAACAGCCGGCATCAGCCGACTGCCACAGGTTAATTATACTACTATTACTACTGCAACTTGCAACACTGCAACATTCTAAAACCATTCAATCTCGTCATGGATCTGACCAGATCTGAACTAGGCTTAAGACAACTCGGTCAGTTTCATGTAGGCTGCTTTTGTTGGAAAACACGCCATTCAGTAAGGAAGGAAGGACCGACGGATGGACAGACGAACCAACCAATCAGTAAATCAGCCATCAGAGCAGGGCTAAATATAACCTAAAGACTCAGCTGTTCAGATTGGCCTTTCTTTGTTCTCGGTGTAATTATGATCTGCTGTTTTTTATTGTTTTCATTGTTGAAGCACTTTGTGACACTGCTCTGGAAAGGTGATTTCCAGATTCATTTTACTTCCTTCCTTAAACCCATTCCCACTCCCACACCATTTTGTACCATCAATATCACATCACCCTACCTTGTCAGAACTAGTGCTCAACACACAGTGAGGTGCCTGAAGTAAGTGAGAGAGAGAGAGAGAGAGAGAGAGAGAGAGAGAGAGAGGGAGAGAGAGAGAGACGGTCTTTCAGGCTGCAGATATTTGTTGTTTAGTTGTTCCAAATACATATTTTATCATCCCCACATTCCTAGTCTCACGTGCTTAGAGATGTCCCCGTTGTACGCATTATATTAATCTAACAGTCAGGAACAGTCACATGACGGTAGGCTACTTAGCTTAGTTTATTTCAGTCTGTATTGTGGTAACATATAGTTAAGATTTCATAGGTCATCAAACATTTATTAAAAAGAAGAAAATAAAAAGATAACCACATTTCTGACCAAAAAGATTTAGGCTGAAGCCATAGCTTATTTCGCCGGAGACTGCGACGGAGACCTATAGAGACCTATAGAGACTAGAGGGCATTGTGGGAATGACTGTCCTACACTGTGTGTAATGCTGGCAATTTATGTTTTACCCAGCAATGTACTGGTATTTTAGGTGAAACACAACTTCATCCTTCTAATCTACATCTCTCCCCTCCCCCCGGCCGTCTAGCTTTGTCTCTCCTAAAGTACTTGCTAGGATTATTTGTTACATCTTCTGTGGGCAGGAGACAGGGGACTCAATCCAATTAGCTACTCTCCTCAACACACTCTCACTCTCTCCCCCCCCCTCTCTCTCTCTCACACACACACACATGCGCGCGCACGCACGCACCTATACAATCCGCATGACCTAATGGCCCATGCAGGGACATTTCTCTGGATTGTCTAATTGACTGACACTGGATGATACAGTACAGGTGTGTCTATGTGCTGCTGTTGTTGTTGTGTAGAGTAGTCAAACTGATGATGGTGTGTGTGTGTGTGTGTGTGTGTGTGTGTGTGTGTGTGTGTGTGTGTGTGTGTGTGTGTGTGTGTGTGTACTGTTACACTTACACTGGTGTATCTGTTGTGCAGTGACATTGATCATCGTGTGTCAATGTAAAGGTATGTTTTCTCATGAATGAATGAATGAATGAATGAATGAATGAATTGTATTTATATAGCACCTTTCCAAACATAAAGTTACAAAGTGCTTTACAGGTTAAAAAACAACAATCAAAAACAACATCAAGAACATCAGAAATAACAAAGCATAGAATCATAACAACAAACATCAAGGAACACTAAATAAATATATACATACACATATGCCTACATACGTACATATACACACATAACTAAAACTGAAATTAAGAAAAGCATTTGACATACAGGTGTGTTTTTAAAAGATGTTTAAAAGCGGGCACAGTCTCTGCTTGCCTGAGAGCCAAGGGGAGGGCATTCCAGAGTGATGGTGCGCGTGCCGCAAAAGCCCGGCCACCACGGGTGACAAGGTGGGTAACAAGACTACTCGCCCCGTTTCTGTTTTCCTCCCAGAATTTTCCCCAGTGAGGGGTGGGAGAGGCTGGAGAATTTCTCTAACTATAAACTTTCATGACAGCAGAACAGCCTAAGTACAAATATAATTTATGAAAAGCTACTACAGTGAAGTCTGTTCACAGAAGTTGTTGTAGGATATGTGGGGATTATCTGACGAGGTACCATTTGAGGGGGCAAAACCTTACATATAATAAATAATACTAAATTGTTTATAGGTTCAATATAAGTCAAATAATATAGCCTTTCCACAGTAGTATCTTTTTATATTTTCCCAAAAAGAATACAAACAGCCAATAGCATATTACAAAGTTATCCCCCTCACTGGGGAAAATTCCGCGAGGAAAAACGGGCAAGCACCGGGGCGAGTAGTCCAGTATTCGACAAGGTGTGTTCTGGGTGGGACAAGAAGGGCACAATCAGTAGATTTGAGTCTGCGCACCGGCCTGTGGGGTGTTAGCAAGTCTGTGATGTAGCTGGGGGCTAGTCCATGTAGGGCTTTGAAAGTGATTAATAGGATTTTGAAATCGATTCTGAAACTTACAGGGAGCCAGTGTAGGGTAGCCAGGATTGGGGTGATATGCTCACGTTTTCGTGTGTTTGTAAGTAAACGTAAAGTAAATCTGGAGGCGTGCTATATTCTTTTTGCTCATACCGGAATAAACAGAGTTGCAATAATCTAATCGTGAGGATATGAAGGAGTGTATGACGGTTTCTAGGTCTGCATGTGACAAAAATGATTTAATTTTAGCAATGTTCCTAATCTGGTAGTAGCAGGACTGTACAACTTTGGTGACTTGGGTGTTGAAGGAGATGTCAGGGTCAAAGAAAACGCCCAGGTTGCGGGCTGAGTGTGTAATATTTGTGGATAGAGTGCAGAGTTCAGAGTAGAATGGGAGGGTGGACTGTGGTGGGCCGAAAATTATCATTTCTGATTTGGAATCATTTATGCCAATAAAGCCCTTTGAAATTAATTGTGTGTAAGTCCTCATGTAAACACAGTCATGTGGATTAATAAGACATGATATAGAGTACCAGGATGTAAATTATCCATGAAATTTCCCAGAGACATTGTAGGGACTGTGTATGTGTTCGTGCGTGCGTGCGTGCGTGCGTGCGTGCGTATGTGGCATATACATTAGTTATGTATCAAATTACAAATTTTGCTTGCGTTACTGGTTGTAGTTATATTGTCAAGGTTTAATTAAACAGTAATAAAATGCTGTTAAAATATGATGTGGTATACAAAACAAAACATGAGAGTATGCTGAACATCATGTTCAAGAGCATATACTCAGAGGATGCCTGACTCATAAATATTCAATAAAACAGGCGAACGGCTAAGTAGTATGGAGTCTGCGGACAGAATCAACTCTCCCAACTTTTAGTCTCACCGGCTAAGTAGTGCGGAGTCTGCAGATAGAAGCTAACTGTCACAACTTTTATAACATGTTTAAATAAATGTTCGATTGGATTCACTGAGAATTTAAAAGGCAATTGTCTGAAATGACAAAAAGCTTAAAATGCTTCATGAACTGTTTATGTCTACTCTACTGTATGGACAAGCAGGTTAGAAGTTAGAACTAACCAAAACACACGCTTACAGAAATCTGCACCTCTGGGCTACAGAAGCCCTTTCACATTGCTGCAATGACCAAAGAAGATCTGCCATTGTCATTGGTGTGAAAGGGTCTGCACTAGAATGTCGTCAATGCCAACAGCACTTACAGTAACACTGAAGGTAGCGTTCAAAATGCAGACCCAGGTCTTGTGTGAATTGCCACCAATGTAAGAAATACACCGGTGAGTACCGGTAAGTCAGGGCATTGCAATAATTAGTAATTACTCAATATTAATGGTAGCTACTAGCTCCGTTTGGAACCTCTACGCTGCTATGCTTTAGCTCTGAGATGAGGTTCCGTCCTGTGAAACCATGTTCAATATCCTGTGCTTTCTGTGTTAAAGGGGCATCCTTATTAAACAAATGTAAGCAGAATACAGTACATTATGAAATGTTACTGCATTTAGTTACTTTTTATAGGATTCATTGTCTCCACCAGGCCGAAGGCATGTGGGAGAGTATGTTTTGCACTCCGTCCGTCCGTCCGTGTGTGTGTGTGTGTGTGTGTGTGTGTGTGTGTGTGTGTGTCCGTCCGTTAGTAGCTAATCTCGGCCACCGTTAACCCGGTCGATGCCAAATTTTGCACACACACTCCCTGGATGCCAACCATGAACCTCTGCCCCAAACTTTCCAGAACGGCCTGTTATAGCGCCACCAGGAGGCCGCTTTGTGCAAAACAACTTTTTGCACAGTACACCTACAGATTTTGTCCAAACATCACGCAAATTGGTACACAGTCTCTCTACAGCCATTCAACGAAACCGGTCTTTCACATTTCTCAGACTCCATCCTGATTGCTTAAGATTGGCTTCCAAAGTTCACAGGAGTGCTCAGTTTCAAACAAAATGCTGCAAATCATGAACACATCGCGTGATTTCCTTGAAATTGTGCACCCACATTCCCACTAGGCCGAGGACGAAATGCCACATGAACAATTTCAACTCAGCCTCAAGGTGGCGCTATAACTGGCCGAAAAGTGTGTTTACCTCTAACTGCACGAATCTGTGGATCACTTTGTATGCCAACTCCCTAGAGGCCAAGGAAAAACCTTCGTCTGGAATTTCTCACATCTGCTCTTTATAGCGCCACCAGGAGGCCCACATATGTAAAACACATTTTCTATTATTACTCCTTCAGATTTTATCCAAATTTCACGCAAATCGGTACATAGTCATGTGATCAACACAGGTTTGTTTGATTTCTCATATTCCATCCTGATTGGCCACGATTGGCTCCTACAGTTTTCAGGAGTAGCAAATGGCCACAACTCGGCAGCGTCCGATTGCGATGAAACTGTGCACGCATATTCCCACTAGGCTGAGGAAGAATCCTGGTGGAGACCTGTGCCGATTGGCACTTTATCTAGTTTGGTTCATATTTCCTTAGGCCAAGTCCCACTGCTTACTTCATCATACCTAATTCACTGCATTAGTGTACATGTTACTAACAAGACTCTGCATGAGGGAATAGTGAGCCAGAAAATAGCAGGAGAATGAGACTAGCAGGAGGACACTGCCAAAGACTGTCAGCCAGCAAACTGGTGCTCTGGGAACCAACACACGGACATCAATCACGAGGACGTCCCACACTAACATACATGGATGTACTCAAGAGCGATGCAGAAGCGCAAAGTACCAACAAACTGGCCAGATGTATGGAGAACCGGGATGACTGGAAGTGACGATGGAGGGCTCGTCAGAGGACGACCTAGAGAGACCTTATACACCAGTTGGAATCAACTGGCTGGTAGGAGCTCTGACTGTGAGTATTAGTCTCAACAGTATATATATGTGGGTGTGTGTGTGTGTGTGTGTGTGTGTGTGTGTGTGTGTGTGTGTGTGTGTGTGTGTGTGTGTGTGCGTGCGTGTGTGTGTGTGTTTGTATTAAATAATAATAACACTTGACCCAAAACACGCTCGCCCCAGCCGCAGGCTCGGCTACAGGATGAGATGACTGACGGGCCAGTTTAAAATGGCGAGGAGGCACACATCATCTTTATACAGTAAAACAATATAAAACTTAAACTGAGGGTGCCAGGCCACCTCTGGCACCGGGCCTAACCCTTGGGTCAAATCCTGCAACCAATAGGAACAGTCGCCACCAGGTATTCCTAAATGTAACCTCAGCTAAACTATGCCTAACCTAACCTTATTCCTAAACGTAACCTCAGTAAAACTATATGCATAACCCTGAATGTATTCCTAACCTTATCCTCAGTAAGACGAATACAAGAAGCGAGCAGTCCGCGAAAAAAGTGGGGGCGAGTGTTCCTGTATTATATGTGCAAGAGTGTGTATGTGTAGGCTACAGATAGTACTATATGCATGTATGCTGGGATGGAGTAAATGTGAGACTGTTGTACGACAATGACGACAACAGACACACCCTGAGTTTTCACCCTGTATTAAACTTGACAAATGCAGCATTAAAAATGTAGCACGATCTAAGAATAACATCATGAATTAGTAAAGCATGGGGGGGGTCCTGCAGAATGCAGGCAGCCTCAAATTCCTCTTCTGTTTCATTGCTGTTGGGTGTCTATGTGCTTGCTTTGTATTTACAGTATGTCTATACATGAATCACGTGCACATGTAGAATACATACTGTACAAGGACTATAGCAATCATACTGATAGACATATGTGCAATCAAATGCATGCATCGCAGTAGGTAGACAGTAGTACAGTCGCTGTTTCATTTGGAACCAAGCTAACGGCTAATATTCATTGAAGAAACGTGACTGTAGGATACTAGGTATATTGACTGATGCAGTCAAACAACAAAAAGGTACAGCTGAAGTGAACAGGGCGCAGATTGTGGCAACGATCAGCAAGTTGCCAGATGGGGTTAGACTGTGTCTGTGTTCATGGTCTTCCATGAGATTGACTGATGTGATGTACAGTATGATACAGCAAAATATAGTACACTGTCTTGAACAACAATTACTATTACTATTGCACATAGGCCTACAGGACAAGCAAAATGCATACACTGTATCACAATCTAACAAATTTTGTTTTAAAACGTGTTTATTTGATTTAACTTTTTATCAGCTTATTTCGTCTCGGCTAATTGCTCTTTTTTATCTGATGAAGACTACAGTGTATTTAGTTTGTTAGAATGTGCATGTGCGTGTTTTCCTTCGTCTTTCTTTATAGTATTTTTTAATTTCACCCACTACAGACTACACTATTAGTGTTCTCATCAATAGTGTATTTGCTTCACAAGGAACTAGGAAAATGTTTGTTAGAAAGGCTATCCATTGGAGTGTGCATGGGTTGTAAGATCCTTTCTCGTAGCCTATATAAACATTAGGACTTGTCTTCATTAATGCATGTCTCCTCTACATTGCATTGATTTAATCAGAGATCCGTTTTCAATGTATTCCCTGATTATTCTACACTGCCCTACACCGAGAATGGTGTAGGGCAGGATGGGATGCACAAAACGCACGCCTTTAAAGTAATGATAAAACCATAGTAGCAGCCTATAGCTACCACTGTTACTGTAAGAAAGTGGCAAAGTAGCCTACTATACAGAACAGTTACAGTCACAACCATTGTTAACAATGCCCCAGAAACCAACCTCCGTGTTTGCCTATAGTCTAGGCGGCGGCCGTACTGTGAAAAGCGATGAGTGAGAACAAACATATTTTTCTATTTTGGGGTTTGTTGTGTCTGGTCTTTAATAAATACCAATGGCAGACAGCGCTTTAAGACCTTACCGAGTAACGGAGACGCTCTTGGCTATAATCACTTGGTGAGCGCAGGGCGCGCCGTCCCGACCGTCCGTCCTGGCTGTGAAACAACTTCACCGGGAGGGAGGAACACAGTGGAGGCTGCCGCTACACGGCTCCCTTCTTCTGCTCAATAATCCATTTCTGCCGACCCGAATATGGACACGATACCACGATTCCCATCAGAGAGGAGGACCGGAGCAGGTGCGTCAGGATGCTGACGGAAAAAGACGCACGCAATTAGGCGACGTTAATCTCCTTTCATTCAACACGCCCCCTAGCTCGCTCGGGCTAGCTTTCTCTTTCCTCAAGTGCGTTTGTGTGTGTGTGTGTGTGTGTGTGTGTGTGTGTGTGTGTGTGTGTGTGTGTGTGTGCGTGCGTGCGTGCGTGTGTTTGTGTGTGTGGGAGAGAGAGAGAGAGAAATAATAAAGTTTATATACCATTCATTTTCGAGATCACTATAATGGCTGCATGTGTTTTCTGTGTGTCAGTGTGTGGATCTTCCTCTACAATAAGATAAGCTGTAGCATATTTTATGGTGTTTCAATTATTTCCTCCTAACGTAGCCTACTAGGCCTACTAATCACTGATTAGTGATTAGTAATCAGTGATCAATGTTCGCTGCATAAATCCTTGACTTACTTGAAGTTCAGATGGATCACCCCCCCACCCACCCTCTGACAGATCTACATCTTATTTAACCAGGCCAACGCCAACCACTCAGATTGGTACATATTTCCTATTTTTCAACTGGGCCCTGCCCTGGACTAGAAGGCTGCACTGCAGGCAACACTTTCAGATTATAAAAATATTTAAACATCTTTAAAAGTGTATTCAAATTGAGAACTAGAAACAAATATAAAAAACACATCAAATTATTTTTGACAGCACCTATTTCAACAATTCTACACAAAATTCAGTTTCCACAGTTGAAAGGTTATAAATCTAGTAAAAGAGTGGCGACACTAGCGTTGACTCCCATAGTGCCACACATTGGAACTATCAACTCTATGGAACTATCCCATTGAGATAGAATGAGCACTTCCGCATTCCATTGTTACCATAGGGCGAGGTCAAAGCGTGTCGCTACTCTCCTATTAGATGACTCTGGGTGAGGTTTGTCAGAGCAAAGTAGCAGCAGCTGTTGTGTTTATTTGGTGTGTAGCTTTTAGTTCAGTCGCTGCTTTTTACAAACATGGACATTATATTTAATATTCCTTCAAAATTAATTATTAAGTTATTAGGCTCGTCATTGCTGGGTCGTTTAGGTGACCAACTTGTATTCATTCACATTCAGAAAGTTAATTGTATTTAACCTGCCAGAGGTATTAATAAATAACTATACAGTAACTAAAAAGAGCGCCAATAAGTTTGAAGATGATGGACGGACAGCCTATCCTGTACGGTAAGGAATTTATATACTTTTGTGCTTCATTAAACGGCAATTTATAGTCGTATTTTTACAGCGGAAACTTGAGTAGTCTATATATAAATAATAGTTCAGTGAAATGAAATGAAATGAAATGTCATGGTTTGTTAAAGAGCTAGCCCCTTTCGGGACCCTCCATAAAGCTTTTCTGAAATTTGGATGAGTTTTATGTAGGGTCCCTGCTCATAACTATATTTTCGTATGGGAATTCTGGAACGCGGACATAAATATTCTCTCTAAGATCGTATCTGCGGCGTTTGACGGCCTTTTTTAGTTTAAGTTATTCTGAATTCGTGAACTATAAGTACCTATACAGACCGCTGCGAATATCTCCTGTGGCGCGGAAGCCGTTAAGTATTTTTAATCTTTGTTTGACCGATTTGGTCACTTTATTTCTTCTTTTTGTTTACCGTTTATTGTACCGCCTCCCGGTGTGCGGTTGGCTTGTGCGGCTACGTCCCTGCCTCTGATCTGCTGTGTCATAGCTATAGCGCCACTAGCTAGCCAGATAGGCGGTACAATGAGGTGTCAATAAACAAGGAAGGAAGAGAAGAATCAAAGCGACCAAATCGGTCAAACAAAGATTAAAAATACTTAACGGCTTCCGCGCCACAGGAGATATTCGCAGCGGCATGTATGGGTACTTATACTTCACATATTCAGAAGCCCTCACACGAAGAAATGTCGTCAAAGAGCACAGACAGGCGTTATCCACGTTGTTTATGTTTTATGTATGTCCGCGTACCAGGTGGCAGGATACTGCTGGAACAGGACCCAATGGTCTGTGTCGTCAAAAGGTCAGAAACTTCAGTACCATTTGGTTCTGCTTGGAGGGATATTAAAGAGCGGGAGACAGACTCTTCTCTGAATTCCTCCACCGACTGCGACAACAAACAAAACTCTGGTCACCAGATAATAATACATAATGGAAGACAGTCCAGTCCATAATTAAAAGCAAAACCTATAAAACTTTAATAATAATTACCGCAATGATAATATATATATATATAAATGCAATATAGCCTACATGTATTTATTTACCGTATATGTATTTATAGTCCATGACGGAGGGTCATTAGTGAATTCATGCTGTGTCAGATTTGTCCATTCACTGTTTATAACAGCTAAGGTGTGTGTGTGTGTGTGTGTGTGTGTGTGTGTGTGTGTGTGTGTGTGTGTGTGTGTGTGTGTGTGTGTGTGTGTGTGTGTGTGTGTGTGTGTGTGTGTGTGTGTGTGTGTGTGTGTGTGTGTGTGTGTGTGTCCAAATTGAACTTTTCAGGAAATAGAAAAGATAAACGTGTGTTAAATAGAAGACCTATAATGTAGTTATTTAGTCACAAGCTTCTTTCTTTCTTTCTTTCTTTCTTTCTTTCTTTCTTTCTTTCTTTCTTTCTTTCTTTCTTTCTTTCTTTCTTTCTTTCTTTCTTTCTTTCTTTCTTTCTTTCTTTCTTTCTTTCTTTCTTTCTTTCTTTCTTTCTTCCTTCCTTCCTTCCTTCCTTCCTTCCTTCCTTCCTTCCTTCCTTCCTTCCTTCCTTCCTTCCTTTTCTTTCAGATATCATGCTGATGACTCCAGAGTTTGAGGATGAGATGATGAGATCCTGCAGCATCTTACACTGATGAAGACATCGGTTAGAAGACTGCTCAAAGTAGGAACCGTGTTTTGATTCTCTGTATGCTGCGTGTGTATACTAATGGAACACACACACACACACACACACAGTCACCTGTGCACACAATGCAGGAGGAAGCAGGACGTTGCGTTATTGAAAACGATCGAGTGCTTCCAAACTCTGACACTTCGAAAAAATAATCACCTGCGAGAAAGCAGCTTCGGTAGTCTCGGTACCCAGGGGCTTTTATTTTCGTTCGCATTGGACGGAAAGTAGCTCATACGAACATATTGGGGCTACTCATACATAGGCCGCCTAGCATGTCTACGGTTGATTTTCATGACAAACACATGGCAGAGATTCAAAGAGGATAATCCAAGCTTTCCGTACAAGCTTCCGTACAAGCTGCAATATTGGTGAGTAAGTTTAACGTTGTTTAATACAGTCAGATGATCTGACTTTTGTGTTTGGAAGAATGCGCTGCGTCGCTGCCCTGTCTGTGATCTTATAGGCCTACATTCAGGGGCCAGGGCCGATGGTGTTGTGGTGGTGATGCCATGGCGTAAAAGTTTGAGGGCCAGCCCCCGGGCCCAAACCCCTGGCTGAAAATGTAATCATTAATGCATCATTTCAGAACAGGTGGATTGCATCATTCAACTGCATGTGGGCCTGACGGCCTGTGTCTTATAAAATCATTCTGTTATGAGATATTTTCATTTTATTGCATAGTAAAATATGCCATAGTGGTTGTGGGCTTATTGTGGCACTATGCAACCGCTTATATTGCTTATGCCAGCGGCTGTACATTCTAGGCTAGGGGCTGTCAAGGGTTGGTAATGGTATTGCAACTAGATGCCAGATCATAGCAAAAATAGCATCTAGAGTTGCTTTATAGGCTACTTGCTTGCTTGCGGCTAAATCAGCTGTGCATTTCTCAATGTGTTTTGCACACTGAATGCGCACACACCTCATGTTTGTAAACAAGAACCCAAACGGACTGTCTATTAAGTAAGAAGCATTAGCAATGTAGCTTGTCAACTGGCTTGTGTTCTGTCAGTAGATATAACCCTACAATATAACCCAGCAGACATAAGACTTCTGGTGGACGATCTCTTCAGAATAAGAGTAAGCATATCTTCTTGAGTCTAGAGTAAACTGTAGCCCCGCTCGTAACCCTACTTACAGTTTGTTTACACTACACTTTACGTAGGGTCCCGTGCCATCGGTCCCAGGCTAAATGGTACACAGACGTACATAACTTCGGAAACGTCCGTGCTGCGCATTCTTGATGGGGGTTAGATATTTCAAAAGAAGCATATAGGAGCTATAGGAGACAACGGAAACGTCTGAGAATTTTCCTTTGGCGTAGAAGCCGTTAAGTATTTTGAATCTGTGTTTGACCGCTCTGAAATTCTCTCTTCTTTCCTTCCTTGACTTCCTTATTGACATCCCATTGTACCGCCTCCCGCACCGACAGTGACTAGCTGTGACAGAGCAGATCAGAGGCAGGAACGTAGGGACGCGCAGCTAGCCACTGTCGATGCTGGAGGTGGTACAATGGGATGTCAATAAGAAAGTCGAGGAAGGAAGGAAGAGAGAATATCAGATCTGCCAAAACAGTCAAACACAGATTAAAAATACTTAACGGCTTCTGCGCCAAAGGAAAATTCTCAGCCTGGATCCAGCCCAAAGACCCCGCCCACTCTCTGAGTGGACTGCATCTCTTGGTCTGGTGTTGCACTGTGAACCTATAATTTCTTTGGTACAAAAATGTATTATCCAATGAGAATCGGTGATGGGGGTGGGTCTAACGAACAACCAATCAGCGCCGAGGCCCGTTTTCAGCATCATCACACAGCGCAACACACATGAGGAAGGAGGGAAAAACAACAACAATGGCTATTGGTTGAGGGAAATTCTAATCCCCTCCTCCTTGAAATTGCTCAGACAGGAGACAATGTCAGACTGAAGCTTCAAGAAAGCTGATAATCAGGCTACGTCTGTGTACCATTTAGTCTGGGACCGATGGCACTGGACCCTACGTAAAGTGTTGTGTAAACAAACTGTACGCCTGTACGGGTTCCGAGCGGGGCTAGAGTAAACTGCATGAATGATGAATACATTGAAAAACAATTCATTTTGCTATATTGAAACTATAAATTAAGCATAAAAAACAATGCTATATACGTACACATGTTTCTGTGTACAAAAAAAAAGTTTTAATAACATTTAAAATATATCTATGACATAGCATACGCACACTCGGTGAGACCAGCGGCCAGAGGTCAGAAAAGTGCCAGGAGACGGCTCTTCGTGTCAGCTACTATAGGCTATGGCTACGCACACGCTCGGATGAGAAACCTCCTCCTCCTCGTCCACTCACAGTTAACAGTTTTTGTATTGAGTTGTACTTGAAATGTACTGTAATTCTGCAAAATGTTAATAGATGAGATTAACTATAACCCCCCCCAAACCACACCCCATACTGTAGTATGTAGTACCCCTTGTAGTAGGCTACAAGGGGTACTAGGAAAGTGTGCCCATTTAATAGGGATCAATAGCCAATGGTACTGTAATGTACTGTAAATGTAACTGTAATGTAATGTACTGTAAATTCTACAAACTGTTAATAAATATTTCAATCAATCAATCAAAATGGCTAAGTAACAACCTGTTGGGGCACTACTTTAATACCTGTAATTACTCTACTTAAAAAAAATACATCATACTTTATTTTGAAATAAATGTTACATGTTAAAAATGAAATAAAAACATTAATTACGATTATCTTATTCTGAAGGCAACCGGAAACCTTATATCTGCTAATTCATAATATCTGCTGACAGAATGGAGCTCTAGTCAAGCTATTATAGCTCTATGCAAGCTACCCAACAGTTTTATGCTGTCAGCTTCCTGCAGTACCAGTGATTGGCCACATGATGTCAGTGTAACACAGCTATAGCACTTGTCTCTGTCTGTCTGTCTGTCTGAATTTCATACTGTAATCAATAGAACCAACAATTATTTTGATACAACCCGTATTCCCCTTTTTTATATGCCATTCTCTGTGTCCTTACATATTCCCATGATTTCTCTGCTGCATATTCCACCTTATGTTGTCTGTCTGTCTGTCTGTCTGTCTGTCTGTCTGTCTGTCTGTCTGTCTGTCTGTCCGTCCGTCATGACCTTTTATACAAAAGGTAGCCAACAATAGTATACTACTATTTTTTTTTTTATATAGAATATATAATAATATAAAGAAAAAACCTCCCATCTTCCATTTTGTCTCGCAAACCTGCATAGTAAAATCCTGAGTAACTCTGAGTCTAAAGAAATGATCGTGTGTGTGTGTGTGTGTGTGTTTATGAAGACATGTTTGTGACTGTGTTACAAATCAAATATGGTGTACAGTGGAAAGACACCATGATGATTACATTACTCATGGCCTCAGTTTTCAGCACAAATTCTAAAGCTGTGCGGTTGTGTTTTAATTGAGCATATACCAGAAAGACTGAATTTAAAAATACATTTTTCATCTTCATTGCAGCAGATATCTGATGGTTTCAGTAGAGTCCAACAGAATATTGTATTAACCACAGAACTGAGCCCCCTCATTCTCATTGCTTTCTTATCTTTCCACCTCTATATGGAGATGAAAAGGTCTTTCATGTTGTTTCCTCTTGTTGCATTATTTATTTGTGTGCGGTGCTTTATTAGTTGGCTTCATCTCAGATTTCGCTCGCTGTTTTTGGGGAAGCCTTTGAAATATGTTTCTGAGTCCAAACAATCCTCTTCCTGCATTCTCTCACTCCCTCCAGTAGTCCCGGCTCTCATGATGGAGAGAAAAAATAAAAGAAACAAGACTTTCAAAGCAAATTGAACTACCATCAGAAGCCTAAATCAGTCCAAAAGTTGTGTTTCCTAAGGAGGGGAGATGTTGTTTTTGTTTGTTGGCAGACATGAAAGGAGAACAGAGGATTGTCTTTGTCATTAGCCTTATTAGCATCATTAGGGCTATATGGATGAACTTCAAATGAGTGGCTTGGAGATATTTGTCTGTATGTAGTAGAAGAAATATGTACTGTACTGTATGTTGCATTGCATTACTTTGCATTGTGTTACTTTACATTATGTTGCTACATTAGGCCTATGTTGCTTTTATGCTACACGTGCAACTGTTGTGCAACTGTGCATGAGGGTTGTTACTGTAATCCCCCCCAAAAGTTCACGTTTCATACACAGCCACTAGATGGTGAGGCAACTCCTGATTGGGAGCAGAAAGTGATAGCATGGATGTGATGCAGGGATTGTGTTAATGCTTAATGATTTCACAAAATGAATCAACGTGACATAATTGAAATCTAAAGCTCAATATTGTTGTGATATTTTCTCCCTCTGTCCATCCTGGGCTTCTGTATTTCATGACTACAGGATTGCATTAGCAATCCTCATTATGCCACACCGTAGGATATTATTGTGACTCAGTGCATGATGTTGATCATATTATATAGGCTAATAGTGACAATACACTATACAGCGCCTGCTCTGCCTGTGAATTCCTACACACTTCTTCAGTCAAATAGTGCCAACTAGTGGTTATTTTTAAGGCTGCACAATGATGGGAGGGGTTACGACACTGGTCCAAACAAATGTAAATTTTATGTAAATGCTTCTTTATCGTTGCATACATTGAGATAATGTCCAGATGAAGAGGTTCCCTGGGGAGAGGTTGTCCACATTGCATCTCCTATCAGTAGTCTGCCATAATGTATTTGAATATCGCTATTAATTCTTCTCATATTTATTATATTACTTGTGTTATTGGTGGACGACTGGTACTGGAGCCGTGTATTCATTTTACAAAATATTGGACAGCAAATTCACCTTTAGCATTCTGGTGTAAGTTAGTTCACCAGAATGATTCTGAATCAAAGTGGGGAGAGGGGTGATGAATGGGGGGAGGGGGGGGGGGGTGCGGGGAAGCAGATATAAATTTGATAACATCTGGAAAGTAGTGGGAGTTCAGACTTATGTAAACTTAATGGCTCAGCATTGTTGTTCTCCCTGTTTTCTGTATGTGCTCTTTGCATCTTTACCGAGCTCAGCTTTGTGGTTGACGGTGGATAAAGCTAAATTCATGCACAGTGGTGTCATGCACTGAACATTTGCAGATCTACAAGCTCACAGTGTAGCGGGTACGATGCATTGTGAGCTTGTAGATTGTGTATTTGTGGCACCGTCTGGCACGCTGCGCTGCTGTACGACAAAGTATAAATCAAGCTTAAACCGTTCGCGCAGGCCTAACTCCGTTTGGGCTCGTCTTTTATTCATTCCATCTCTCCCAGTACCCACACCTCCACCATGGCCCGGTTACTCCAGGCAGGCCTAATCTCTCCCTTTAATCAGCTGCAGACGTGAGGCTTTGCCATTCTCTGTAGTGCTGTGCATGGGAAATGGCCAAGTGTTTCAAGTTGAGTGTGGAGGTACTTGGTGGTGCAACAATGATGGGAGTGAGACTCATTTTAAGGTCATTATGAGTATTTTCCCTCTTGTTTGTTTAAAAAAACAAAACTGACAAAATGAGGAGAAAGAGGTAAAACATGAAAAGCAGTCTGCAATTTTAAATTGCCCGAAAGTCGGCAGAATCAAGGAACTCCTGGAAACCAACTGATGCCAATACAGAGTACTGTATATGCCTCGGCACCATCTTGCATCCACTTTGGTCAAGCATCAAACACGTTGCTGGCCCTTTGATTCACAGAGGGAGTCTTCCTTAAGGTTTCTATTGGATACCCAATTCACAATAAACACACATAAACAGCCTGGCCTTTCATGTCAGCCTCGTAAAAGAGGAATAAATAAATTGAATCCACTTCAATAAAGGCCTTTGTTGAGAGGAAGCAGCTGGAGATGGCACCGGGCCTCTTGTATTGTTTGCCAGCAGCTCCCTAACCGGACTATGGTGCCGAGCTGGTGTACCCTGGAGAGAACCAGAGGACACGTTACCCACATGAAAGCGATAGGCTGGTGTCATTTCCCAGAAGTGATGCAGCGATCGTCACCATGGGTCACTTTATTGTCACCATGCTGTCTGGTTATAACATTTTGAATGGTGCTGGTGCATTAATGTAGGTATCATCATGATTGTCAATCTCCCAACAGGTCAGAGTCATTTAAGTAGTCTTTGACATGGTTGAGCATGACGAACAACAAGTATTTAGTTGTTCTCCTAACCCCAGTTAGAATTGACAGTTTAGGCATGTATTCTGAGCAATTTACAGGGTCAGAGTAAGTCCTGTCAAACAACAGCAGGGTAAGGAATTAAAGATAACACATAGCATGTACTGTATCTAAATGGTTAATGAGAAACTCATCAAAAGTTACTAGTGGATTTTCATTGTGTGAATAAACAATAAATTACACTCCTTTTATCTTTTGAAGATAGGCCTACTAAGTGCTTTTCATCAAGTATTTCCTTTTTACATTTATTTGCGAAGCAGACTTACAGGCGGGTGTGCAGATTCATATTCAAGTTTTCAGAAGCTAAACATTTACTACATTCTCCCATTCTAAACGATTATTATTATTATTATTATTATTATTATTACAGTGTTCTGATAAGCTGTCAACCTCCCACTTTCTTCTCATACATGAGAAACCCAGACGAATATACATGTGAGATAGATAGCCCTCTGCAGATTCACACCAGGCTATACATTGGGTGCGAGACATTTCTTTTCTCCTGACATTGAGGAGCATCACTGAGAGAGCCTATAACCTGCCTGGATGTTCACACTACTCAGTACTATCTCCCCTGTTGCACTAGCTGATTGTTCTGGGCGCATGTTCAGCAGGGAGGGGCCCTGCTGAACATGTGCCCAGAACAACCAGCTAGTGCAGTGACAAGAATACAATCCCCTGCCGGCTTCCCACCTGCAAATACTACCAGTTGGTGTTTATTGGAGCGAAGGCACGGCTTCTGCTGGGAATCAAACCCAGGCACCAGAAGCTCAGAGTTGGCAGCCACACATAAAAAATTCAAAATCCATCTTGGTGAGCACAGGTTCACCCCAGGTCTCTCCCTAAACATAAAAAACCCCAAAGACAAGCACCATCATTCCACTGGCCATCGATGGTGCCGCTGTACAGAGGGTCAGCAACATCGAGTTCCAGGGAGCCTGGCAGACGACCTGACCTCATAATACCTCTGCTATTGTGAAAAACAAATTTTATAATGCACAACAGTGGCTCCATCCATTCTGGAGTCCTCAACATCGAATCCAATGACAGTATTCTAACCTATGGCTAGTGCTACACTTCCTGTTTCAGTAACTGCTTATGCTGTAACACTGGTAGCTACAACAATTGGCCGATGGAAGCCAGCGACATGAAGATGCAGTTTTAGCCTTGCGTTGCCAGCCTTCATCTGCCTTTGCAATGTGTATTGCCCCAGGCAGATTAAGTCTGGCCCCTCTCTGTGCCCCTCAAAAGTGGCATGCCCTGAGGCCACAGTGTCCTTAATGCGGCAACTGACTAAAGTTTAGTTTAGTGTCCTTAATGCGGCAACTGACTAAAGTTTAGTTTAGTGTCCTTAATGCGGCAACTGACTAAAGTTTAGTTTAGTGTCCTTAATGCGGCAACTGACTAAAGTTTAGTCAGTTGCCGCATTAAGGACACTGTGGCCTCAGGGCACACAAGAGAGGAGAAAGTGGTTTAGTCACTACTTTCTCCTCTCTCTTGTGAAAGACACCAGTCTCTTTTACTTCATTCAATGTAATCTTTAATCTACAATTATTATCCAATTATACAACACAGCACAATAACATAAGACACATTTTAAAAATACAATAAAATGCACATATCCCACATTGTTCAGTTTGACATACGAACACCTGCACCAATAGTTCCACAGTCTAGATGAGAACCTGACTGATGTTGTTTACTGACTCAGATGCCCTACACATGAACCTGTACATAAGGTTAAGTTGCACAGCAGAGCAGGTGGGTACCACTAACAAAAATCACTGTCTTGGAGCTCTGATATTGCCTTGTCTGTAGCAACGCCAAAGGTGGGGCAGTATACACCAGTGTACAGAAGGATCTAAAAAGATATCTTCAGGTAGTACTGAGCAGTGCACATGCTAAATTTGCGACACAGCATGATCGCTTCAGCATACAGCTTCCACCGCTGTCTATAGATGTCCTTGTGATTGGGAATATGGCCCAAATATATCTCACTGACTGCACACAGTGCCAGCCAGATTAATCATCCATGTTTTTTGATGAATTGAGTACACGAGGACCCCAATGGAAACAAGCCAAAGCTGTTAATAAAGTATTCAATCAATCAATCAATCAATCAATGTGAACAGGACAGTGAAGACAGCCAATTGGATCATTGGTGACCCTCACCCCATTAGATTGATCATCATCGCTGTTTTCACAGAGCCGCTAGGTTCATCAAGGACCTCCACCACCCTTAATTCCCACACCACTTTCCCTCCCGCTGTCTGGGAGGAGGTACAGGAATATCTGTACTGTCAGGATTTTGTATTATTGTTTTAAATATATTTCTAATCATTCTATAAAATTTAAAACAAACAAAGAAACAAATCTAAGAAATTCCATGAATTTAAAATAATATTAATAATCATAATAATAATTAAGAAATGAGTGGAAATAGCCAATCAACAAGCTTGCAACGTGTTGTGCTCTTGTAGTTCTGCTATTTTCACTAGTTTGGGCCCCGGGCAATTTCACTCTATATGAACTGTGTTGTTTTCACTGGTGCTTATTAAGGGATTCTTTATTTGTATCCTTTCTTGCTACACTTCTGTGGGCTGGGACTAAAATCATTTCTTTTTTATGTACAGAAAAAAAAATGCAACATTTAATCTGTCTGTCTGTCTCGCACAAATATAGTCTGTTGTATGTTATTGTCAAGGCTTTTTATTATTATTAATTAATTTAATTTTTTACACCCTTTGGTGTTTTTACAGGTCTCATCAAGACAAATGTTTATAGTGGGCATCTCTTTAGTTTATTTACTTAGTATTGATGTGCATTTAATATATTTGACTATTTAACCTTTATTTGAAGTTGCATAAAATTTGACATCAATGACAGGAAGCTGAAACTGATAGTCCCTAAGTTGTGGTTTGCAATGACACATGTCCGGACAACTAACCTAGGGCTAGAGGAAGTGGGTTACTGGCAAAACAATGCCCTGAAGTGGTTTGATATTCGCCTGTTCCGATAAACAAGGTCTCGGAGGAAGACCTTGTGTCAGCCAGATATGCTTTGAAGTCTGTTTGCATTGTTTACTGCAGATAAAAGAGACAGGTGCCTTCGTTGTTAGTCTCGAAGCATGTGAGAAAAGAAGCCGCCATTTTGTGTCACATTATCCTCTTTCATAATGGTTCCCATTGAGAACACATACAGTATTTACAGGAAAGCCAACGCTCCCCCATTACCAGCAAGTGTTACGTTACCTTCAGGTAGTGGGGGTTAAAAAGGACCTGCTGGCCTTTGATGAAATAGAGCAACACTTAAGTCCTCGAAACCATGGGTCTTTGATCACTTAACTTGATCTCCTTATATTTAATAGCAGGACCAAGGAACGAGCATGGGAACTGGCTGCACGGCCTTTGATGATGCGAACGGGCCTCAGATGAGCACCTCCAGCCTAGGAAGCATCAGTGTAATAGAATAAATCACACAGACACAGCCAAAAAAAGGGTTGGGAGAAAAAGTTGGTCCAGACATGTCATGGCATATTGGAGTGATCACAGTGTGCACACACCTACACATAAACAAGAAGTTCACTGCCTTAGTGCCTTGTGGCATGGGGGCTTTATTAAGTGATCTCAACAAGTGAAAACAACCACACACAAAGACAAAACTGATATTTAAAGATTGTGTCTCATTATGTAAATGTTTAATTCACTTTTGATTCACATTTTAAGGATGTAAAACATAATTAATTATGATAACTAGAACTGCACTCTGTCAAGTGCCTACTTGCTTGTTGCACACAAGTAGGCCATAAATGGCCTACTAATGTGCAAGCAGAGCGCGCAAGTACTGTCGACCGCTACAAACTGTCAAATCTCAGCTTCTCTGTGAAAGAACGTTTGAAATATTGAATTATTAGGTTTAGCTATTTGCTACGTACCTAGTTTTTGGACACAACATCACTTGTGCACCAATTGTATTTTAATTGTATTACTATATTAAGTATAGTTCGTAACCCTCCTGTTTGTGATACTATTTGAGACTATTTTGAGATCTGTTGAAGGACATGAAGGTAATTCTATTTAAGCATTTCAAATTCATTCTTTCGTTACTTAATTAACAACAATCGATTACGTAATGTTGTAATTAATACGGATGATTGCCGACTTCGATGGTCACGTATATGTCGATCAGTGTCGGGTGGATTCAAGGAAATGCCTACAGTATGTATACGTAATTTGTAAGTTGATTAGCGGTATACTGTGGTTACTTTGCGTATGCCCCGTTTGATGCGTATGTATCGTAGAAGCATATGACGTCAGGGTATAACTGGTACAACTAGCTCTCAATGATGATGTAATAAAGATGTGGATTAAAGGACCCAATGCCAGGGTGTAATTGGTTTTCGATGGTGACGTAATGACTATATGTTTTAGTGTCGGGAGGATTAAAGGTAATGCCCCTATGTATATGTATGTAATCTGACACCACTGCCATATCAAGCACAAGTAGTCATTACGTCATACGCTGGCACGGCGCATATTGCACATCAAACGGCGACATATGCATCGAAGCACTGGACGAAAACTATTACTTGCGCGCTCTGCTTGCGCAAGTAATAATATCCTACTGTAAATGCACAAAATCTCTATCTCTGTGCATCTGTAGCCTATCTTTCGTACATATGTTCTGATGAATTGAAAATGGAGGACCCTGATGTAAACAAGTCTTAGTGCCTTTTCTGGTTTTATCCTCGTGGAAGTTTTTGTATTGACCTTTTACTTTTGTCTGAACTGTACCCATTCTACAAATTTCAATCAATCAAATCTCAAGAACCGATTGACTTCAAACTCGGCGCGTGCATCGCTGAGGCCCGGTGTTGGGTCTGACAGATCATAGGCGGTTGTCCAGAACTGCCAATCTGACCAATATGCCCATAGATGGGCATGTCCATATATGGGACATATCAACTTGTGCTTACTATCCCAGAGGAACTGTAGGAGTGATGCACCAAGTGGGAGGACTGTGAATCCTCTTATATGGATATGACGTCATAGTATATACCGCTATAGCATAGTGTATTACCGATATATAATAATCCTATATTTGAATTGGCTAATGGGAAGTAGATTCTCGTTGCATGCTCATTACTGTTACTTAGGATTCACAGCACTATGCTTAACAAACAAATACATAGAAAAGGGATTGTGAAGTTGCCCGAACGGCCAAGGCTCCAAGAACAGTCAGAAATGTTCGTTAGGGGCTTTTATTTTACCCAAACTCCTCCACCAACCTCCAGACAGTTTTCTTCAGTGCAATTCACATACAAACTAAATACTGGTCAACAAAACAAATACTTAGGCAAACACAATTGAACAAGACCAAATAGGATGAGAACTCTCTTCAGGTTAAACCTTGGTCACACAAGGCCCTGTAGCTCTCCCTCAGGACTGTTACCCATGTTAAAGCCCACAACCAACTAACTAACTTGTCCCTGCAGCCTCCCTTAAATAGGGGTGGATCCTACCACAGGACACAGAGCAATTAGCAACCTTTCTTCAATAAATACTTATAAATAAATACTGCCATAAATAATCCCTTGTATAAAAGTAACCTAAACATACTAAAGATGTGTTACCATTAAACAAATATAAATAAGCATGAACACTCAATGACAAATACTAGCATAAGAAGTAACCCCCCCCCCCTGCATAGCACTTGGCCCCTTCCTAAATCAAGGGCAATGCCACCAGCAGTGCAGGAGAGACAATTAGCAAACAATCAGTGAACACACAGTTTTCACAAGTTTAAACCATTAGTCCTTGCATGTTATAGAAAGCAGTTTCAAGTGTCTTTGTATATAGGGCACGGGTTGCCCCGTGACATTTCCCCCCCCTTCAGAAGACGCCCCCTGTGGCGTCCTCAAAAGAAGGTCCGCTGTACAGTTCTGACCCCAGAGTTGGAAAACACAAATGAAAGTCACCATTCGTCTCCATGCCTCACCACTGGCACCAGTGCTGCCGCCGCCCTGTCGCTGCCACCGGCCGGTTCTGCTGCTCTGCAGGCGCCATCGGCTGAACCCTGGTTGCCTCAGTGTCCACTGGAGCTGGGTGATTTGAGGGTTGACTCTGTTGAGCTGGGGGTTGACCATGTTGAGCTGGGGGTTGACCATGTTGAGCTGGGGGTTGATCATGTTGAGCTGGGCGTTGATCATGTTGAGCTGGGGGTTGATCATGTTGAGCTGGTGCTCGTGCCTCTCCTCAGGACTCCTCTTGAACCATCTGAAGGTCTTAAACTGCCTGGCACTGTTAACAAACACTGCCTCTTGGGAAGTGGTTGTGTCCACCTTGGGCTGGAAGTCACCGATGGCTCCCCCTGGGGCACCCTCTTCCTCTGAGACTGTGGCTTGCTGTTGCTGGTTCTTGGGAGGCATCCTGAACTGTTCATACTTTTCCGCTGCCACCACATGTGAAGTTGCCCGAACGGCCAAGGCTCCAAGAACAGTCAGAAATGTTCGTTAGGGGCTTTTATTTTACCCAAACTCCTCCACCAACCTCCAGACAGTTTTCTTCAGTGCAATTCACATACAAACTAAATACTGGTCAACAAAACAAATACTTAGGCAAACACAATTGAACAAGACCAAATAGGATGAGAACTCTCTTCAGGTTAAACCTTGGTCACACAAGGCCCTGTAGCTCTCCCTCAGGACTGTTACCCATGTTAAAGCCCACAACCAACTAACTAACTTGTCCCTGCAGCCTCCCTTAAATAGGGGTGGATCCTACCACAGGACACAGAGCAATTAGCAACCTTTCTTCAATAAATACTTATAAATAAATACTGCCATAAATAATCCCTTGTATAAAAGTAACCTAAACATACTAAAGATGTGTTACCATTAAACAAATATAAATAAGCATGAACACTCAATGACAAATACTAGCATAAGAAGTAACCCCCCCCCCCTGCATAGCACTTGGCCCCTTCCTAAATCAAGGGCAATGCCACCAGCAGTGCAGGAGAGACAATTAGTAAACAATCAGTGAACACACAGTTTTCACAAGTTTAAACCATTAGCCCTTGCATGTTATAGAAAGCAGTTTCAAGTGTCTTTGTATATAGGGCACGGGTTGCCCCGTGACAGGGATAATTAAATGTCCAAAGAGAAAAAGGGAATTAAAAGAGCTACTGTAAAACTGAATAAAGGAGCCAAAATCAAGATGATTTAATAGCCTAGCCTGATTCCTCTTCTAGCATGTCGTTCCAGAGTCTCGGAGCCCTGAGACCAAAAGCTCAGTCATCCTTTGGAGGCGGGTTTCAATTCTGATAATGAGACTGTTACATTTACCAACTGACATTAGCAGCGTGTGTAGTTTCCTTCATTTTGTGTACTTGCATACTGAAGTATCTCATTGGTCCAAGCAGTACTTGTTAGTTTGATCCAATAAAGGCATGAAATGATATTGAAGTGGTCAGGCCAGCACTCCCATCATGTTGTTGATATTATTGTAGGTTTAGAGATAGAATCTTTCATTAAAGAAGACTTCCCGTGAATAACCCAAATACGGACTGGTCATGCTGGGATGTGCCAGAACTACTGTACCAGATGGCCACTCTGGGCCTGGCCACAGCTCAGAGATGTTACATCTCATTTACTGACAATTGCCTACATGGCAGTAAAACTAATGGAAGATAAATAACCTTTTTCCTTGGACCAAAATGGAGAGAAACAATATGTGGCCTTGTTTAATGACAGATTGTGATTTATTTGACAAGAGATTTGTTTTATTCTACCTTCTAAATTGTGCTTTGATATGATATAATTCCGACTGCATTCTTAAACCTAACACGGATCAGCTAAGAGACATGCAGCACTGTTTCTCATTCTCGGTCTTTCCAGTTTGTGCTGAGTTAAGTTTGATTTAAAAAGTAACACCCATCAAAAGGGCAGTGCATGCTGACCTGATCAGACTTCTCAAATTATCTCTGTTGCTCATCATTACAGTAATTTAGTTATACCAAAAAGATCAGTGTTTTTCTTTTTTTGCTATCACAGTTAAATAGACACGTCACGGTGGCTGTTTGGGTGGGAACAAAAGATGAAAGGGTTTGCCTTGAGCAAAGAGAGGCAGATGGAGTCAGACAGAGGCGGATCTTCCTATAAAATGAGCTTTGACTTTTCTCCGAATTTTTTCGTCTCTTCTTCCCTCACCACAGATCAGACTTCTAAGCGCTGTGGTTACACAAGCACAGCACTTTATTTTGTCATAGATGTCCTCAACTTGGTCCTTCGACCCAAGTACCAACTCCCTAATGTTTCCCATGACAAAGTACTTGGCCTCTCCCTGTCACGATGACTAATACAGTTTGCGGGCAAATTATTTGTCCAAAAAAGCCCTTCTTCTTTAATGAAAAGTTCAATATCAATCCAGAAAAATATCAATAATGAATATTGATCAAAACAATTAATTTCTCAAGCGTGAAGCCGTGAACCATACATTTAATGGTGCAAATAGGCTACAAGTTGTTTGGCATATGCATGACTTGGTATTCCAGTAAGTTACGGATATGGTTTTGATTTGACTCATCATTTCCATGAAAGTTCATGTTTCATTACTGTACAGTATTTTTCTCTTCATGTTTACCACATAAAAAACTTGCTTTTGACTTTGATATCCTGTCTCTGTATGTGGAATGTATTCTTAAAAATACAGACCACATTATAGAGAACTATGATTCACTCTTCTAAACCAGCCAAGTGGAAAGGATACTGTTTTATGAGGGTCCAAGCAGCGAAGCTAAAGGAACCCTATTGTTTTTTTCTCAGCTGAAGGTGTTTGTGAAGCAATTCTGTAAGACCAATTCTGTAAGACTAAAACTCTCCACTAGTGGGTTGCAAATTATAACTATTACATGAACTGCCACTAACCTCACTGTGGCATTGTTTGTTATAATCAAGTTTATGTTACTGTACATAGTTATTTTGAAAAAGACTGAGAAGTCATCCACATACCAGGACCAAATGAATAAAGCTTGAAAATGGGTGAGTGCTCCTTTAACGTATCGAGATACACCATCCCACGCCTTTCCACTAGGTATGAAATTGGTACACAAAACAAGTGTCAAGTGTCATGGTCACTAGCTCAGCTGCTCCCATTTCCGGTCTCCTAATTCCCCCTTTCCCTGATTACTCTAAAGATCCTTAATTTGCCAAGATACGCCATTGCATATGCCTCGCAAGTCGCAACTAGGTACGAAATTGGTACACAAAATAGTCTGCGTGGTGATCTCTATGCTCTATACTATGTCAATAGTATCTGCATGATGTGCTGACGCTCTCCACCAGGCAGAATACTAATATAATAATATACACATTATGTAGCTTTTTGGGTGAATTTCTCAATGTTCACAGCAACGTAACCACGATGAACAACCTCTATAGGTTAATGATTGGAGATGGAGACTCACAGAAAACATGCTTTTCCATTCCTATCTCTAGTTGTTGTGACTGCTTTGAAATGATTGGACAGGGTATTCCTTTGCAGTTAGAGGCAAGCCACGGCACACAGTTTTCAAGTATAGCCTTGATGCTAACTAAACTGGGCGTTCTTACAAAGTACCATTATGGAGCATTTAAAAAGAGTTGCCTGACATTAAACGGAAGGTAGCAGTAGCAGGTGGCGTGCTGGAGGAGGAGGATGTCCCTGTGGTCTCGTTCAGCCCTGAGAGAGGGGACTGAGACAGGTGGTCAGCCCCTTTAATGTTCCTAGGCTTTTAAGCTGCACGTACATGGGACTGGAAAACAGGGGACACAGACACAGTCAAATCCTCCTGTGTTCATTTAACTCTGAGAGTGTACATAACATATGTAACCAAATGGGCCCTTACTGGTCCATTTGGTTACATTCTACACTATCAGAGTCACAATGGATAAATGAATGCCCAGGATCTTACTGTGTATTATGTGGTAAATGGCCAAGAATCCTTTACTGGCAGTGGCAGAGCTGTGATATGGCTTCTACTGAGACGGCAGTCTAGTGTTTCATGTGGTTACACCCCATTTATGTTCCCATTTGGGAGAATTTCTGCATGGCACAGCCGACTAATCCTTTACTGACATACATATTGCAATTGGTGTTTCAAATGTCCGAACAGGCAGCTGACTACTGATACATATACAGTATATGATACTATATTCTTAGTTACTGGGTTATTCTAAGACGCGTCTGTCATATGGGATGATGATGACATAGCAAGTAACCCTGGAGATAGGCCTACACGTTTTCTAAATTAAATTATAGAGTTATTTGTTTTATTTTCAGGTTTTCAGTTCACAATAAAAACAGTTCCATGTTTTTTTGTGACTGACCCTAGAAGATAATATATGGAGTGAAATGCAATTCATAAATGCCAAATGTCTTGTGCACTGTGTGTGCGTGCGTGCGTGATGAGTGATGACAATGACCTGAAAGTGTGCAGTGGACATTTGGTTGAACCAAAACAAAACAAGGCTGACAGTATCCGTCTCTCCGCAGCTCTGTGGAGGACACACCAAAGTCAGTGACACACTAGCCTGAAAGTAGGGATGCACCGATCCGATACTCGTATCGGAGATCGGCGCCGATCCAGGCTAAAATTCTAGATCGGGTATCGGATCGGTGGCCGATCCATTATCCGATCCGATTCGATCCGATAATTATGTGTAATTACAGTATGAAAACAACTCTACCTCCTCTGTGACACAGCAGTGTAGTATTGACAGTATAACATGTAGAATGCAGCCAGGCTAGCCTGCGCACACATTAACCTGGTCTAATTGTTGCACAGTTATTTAATAAATAATTCAGTGCATTTATATCTGTGTTTGTTACATTTTGTTTTACAAAGTTGGGAAAGTAATTTAAGTTTAAGTCAAGCCTTGATGTTGCCTTACACAAAATAATGATTCCAGACTCCACACAGTGAGGCATACAGCTTAATAGGTTATTACGTTTCTTTGTGGGGGGTATCGGATCGGTACTCTGTATCGGCAGATACTGGACCCCCATGTATCGAAATCGGTGCGTTCTGTGCGTTCTGATCGCCGAATTATGCCTGTGAGATGCTGTTTTCTTTAGACCACACCCTCTGCAGCTGTCTTAGCAAATCAGAGGTCAACAGTCAGGCGACTGGCGAGAGAACTGCCAGTCATCTCTCCTGACACTCGCTCTACTCCATGTACCATTTGACCCCTGTCAGCCGAGTGCTTGCTGCCAGGTGGCGCTCTTCCGTGTCTGCGCTGTGTCTGTGCTGGCTCAGGGGCTCGGATGAGGCGCGTGATGTTAAGAACTCCCTGTTGGATGATGTCATCAAGTTCATGTTGGATGTCCCGAACCAAGGCGGTGTCCGGGAACATGTCCATGAAGCGATAGCTCAACCAGAGGTAAAGGTCTAGTACATCATGAACAGCCTCTAGGTGGCCTAGGTCTTTGATGTTTTGGGGCGGAGACAGAGGCCAGCGGACATGTCGACAGACCCAGTCAAATGTCAAGGGCTCATCTCGACTGAACTGACGGGCGAACTTTAGGAAAGACGAGCATATAAAGGGCTGTTTCTTGTTGATCGGTGCTGTACAAAACACATAGCGTGACCTCAGATCAAGTGGGATATGCTGAATCATGTCGGCCAGAAACTTGAAATCGTCAATGTTACACACAAAGTAGAGACCATCCACCTGAGAGAGGCTGACAAATATGTCTATAAGGTTGGAGAGTGTTGCATCAGGCAGATGATAGGCAAACATCTCTATTTGTTCAGCGGTGGGATGGAGGCCTGCAGTCTCTATGGTGTCCACAGTGTGGCTGAGGATTTCCTTCAGGACAGGCAGATCCTCTTTGTGCATTGTTGTTGCCTCTCCTTCTTTAAATTTGGAGGAGAACCTGCCTGCGCGTCCAGCGATCTGCAAAGCCTGTGACGTGCTGATTTTTTCCATATGCTTTTCTCCCTTCTCATTAACATTGGGCTTCAACAAACTGTTGAAGATGATGCGCTTTATACTCAGGTTGAGGCCCATGCCAATGGCATCTGTTGCAACCAGGATCTTGCACGGGTCATCAGGGTCATTGAACTTCTTGGCCTGGGACAGCTTGGTGCCTGGTGGTAGGCTTCCATAGATTACAGCACATTCTAGTCCTCTGACCTCTATCTCTCTGCTGATTGAATAGATGTCATTTTTACTGAAGCAGACGATACAGTCTCCTGGTCTGAGGTTGTCCAGTGATTCCACAGCATGGTCCAAGATTGAGAATGGAGTTAAACGCTTGTAGGTATTAACCTCCATCTCCTCCCCTGTGGCGAACATCAGCTCTCTGACCATGTTAATGGCAGCAGGTTCCCCGCACACATGGATCTCCTCTGCACACAAACCCAACAGTGCTCTCGTCCAGGCCCAGCCTCTGGAGGGATCCCTGATCATCTGAATCTCATCGATTACAGCCACCTCATATGGCATGGTGACGCTACACATCTCAATCGTGCACGCCACATGCTCAGCTGCTCTGCCTTCCGGGTCAACACATGTCCTTTCCTCTCCAGTCACTAAGTCACAAGGCACGCCCACTTTGTTGCTCTTCTGGAAGATCTCATGAGCCAGTAGTTTTAGTGGGCCACAGTAGACCCCACTCTTAGCAGCCAGGTAACGTTGAATGGCATGGTAGGTTTTGCCACTGTTCGTGGGACCAGCGTGGAAAATCACTTTTCTCTGGATGGCACGGGTCTCTGGGTACCAGTTGGCGGGAACTCTTAGGTCCGACATTTTTCTCAGGTCATCGATGCAATCCAACATGGGGAAGATCTGTTTGGCGTGACGCATGAAATATGGATATATGTCATCTATGTGACCCGCTCCGCAGCAGATATCGTTCAGAATTATGTGTAGCTCAGTGGGGAGCAACGTCATCTCCAAAACATAATTCTTGAAACTGATGAAAGCCTGGTGGAACAGACGAGCGTCGAGACCCTGGTCTGATGCCAGCTTCTTCATCTCTTTCCTCTTGTAGAACGAGTTCAGGATTTTCAGTACTTTACTTTTGTCCAGAGGTTGCGTCAACTCAGCCCCCACGCCGCAATCCGCCAAGGCTTCCATCTTGATGGGGAGTGGGATGAAAAGTGATGTATCGAGGGGTCTCTGAGACGAATTGTTGTTGGAGGAAATATGACGGCTGGAAGCTGAACCCATGGACACAACCGACAGCTGTTTGAACAACGCCGTGGACAGTCGGCTCTCCACTCTGCCTCGAGTCAATGCATTAATTCTGTGTGGGACGCGAGAGAACACATACATGGCATGCATGCACCGGTTTACTGACATCTTGGTCTGTGCTGTGGACAATGGTGCTATAAAATAGCTCAAGGCTGTATTGCTGATTAGGTTAGGAGTCAGGACCCGCCGCAGTGGTGGAAGCGAGAGTCTTCGTTACAGGTGCATTGTTCGGGTTTGATAGAAATAGATATTACTGTCCTCATGCCATTAATTTGGTCTTACTGTATTTAACTGGAGAACTGCAGAGGGCGGTCAGTCAACATTTCACTGTCTCTCTCCAAGGCTAGAGACGGACTGATGTGGACGCACTGATGTGGCCAAATTTGGAGTCACACGTCATAGATATATCATAGATGACTGATGTCATAGATGACTCACGTGTGCTACACAGCAATTATATGAAGATTTGTAAATACTGTTCCTTTTATAGTGAATTGTCCTCTTTGTCAAATGTGTTAAAAAGGAATCTTATCAAGATGGGGACAGTGCCATAGAGTAAGACAGAGTTACCACATTGAGGGGGAAGAAAACAGCGCGGGCACGTGGTTCATGTAACTCTTTTGTCACTGTAAAGCCCATAGACCTTTGTCACTATTCGCAAATGGAATAAAATTATTGGACTGGCCCCATGAGGTGAACGGAGTTGTCGTAACTCTGTCTTACTCTATGGCTCTGGTTGGGGACAGGGAGAACTCATATTCTTTCACTCGACATGCCGCACACATGCAATTTAGAGAGAATGAAATAAAACTAGCGTTCCCCCTCTCTCCGGCACATCCAATCAATCACTAACCGCATTCTGATGGAACCTTCAAGATGTCAGTGTTTGTCAGAATGTTTGTTGCTTTTTTATCCACATTGTGCAGTCTATAAGCTGAAAGATGAGTAGATTTCCTACCTATACCTCACTGGGATAATATTTACAGGTAGGACCAATGGACAGCACCTAACAAAGTACCCTACAGTATTTCTATTGTTATTATATTGGTCATCTTTCGTTATTTTTCCCCCAATTTTCTCATGTCGAGGAGTCAAAACCCAATAATCCCACTCTCTTATAGCCTATACATACTTATGAAATAGCAATTTTAAAACAAAACAAAACAATTGTAGTGATTTAAATGTCTGAGAGTAGTGTGTGTAGAGTGATGGAGAGAGCCACAGCCACTATATTTGCACACTCACTCCAGAGGGCCACATTGCATTATACTGCTGGAAAGAAACCTCTTATCTCCGTAATTATTGTAACTTTTTTCGTAAATGAATGCCCTACTTTGTCACTGCTTGCCCTACTTAGTAGCAAAAATAGCAGATCTTGTAGATCCGCCTTTTTTATTTTTTCTGAATTGGAATCCCGAAAAGTAACATTGTATTTATTTTCAAAAGCATTTAGCTATGTTAACTTTATGAACTTAAATACAAATACATTGGACATAAAAAAAACTACAATTTTAATTCTACTAAGCCACTAATACTGACTAAGTAATTAAAGCGGGTTATGTTTGCATGTTTGGAATTGTAACAGCTGAAATTAATAATATATCAGTATATGGCTGCGGGCCACATTAAGTGAAGGCGAGGGCTGCATGTGGCCCCCGAGCCGCCAGTTGCCCATGTATATTATATCCCCTCCTAAATGTATAATGTGGATTGTTAACATGTTCTCTTTTCCCCCCTTCTTTTATCTTTTTAAAGATTGAAATACTAGTCTAATGACTTGAGTATGGCCATAGGCCAAGTCAAAGTGCCAGCCATTAAGTCAAAGTGGGAAAAGAACCATTTGGCTTACAAATGTGAGCTGCTTCTTGTTTTGTTGTGGAAACAAGCAGGTGCATTATGGGGCCTTCAAAGCATAGCGGTATCACTTTGCATAGGGGCTGCCCCTTGTTACCGTTTCTATTTGATGGATAGCATCATTATCCAAACTGTGTTTTCCTCTGTGCAATAACAGAAGGAACTGTCAATATGGCAGTGTCAGGTTCCATGTCCCAAGTTCCCATGTTCCAGAGAGAGAGAAGAATTTTGTTTTTGGTCCGGAGTCGTTAAGAGAACTGAGAGTAGGGGCTCATTTGTAATCGGCCCCTTGGTTTGTTTGATGTTGGTAGGGTCGGGCCCATGAGTGTCCTGATGGATTTGACAATAGTGGCAGGTTCCCAAGAGCAAATGGCTTATCTCTGTTCCAATGCTAAAGGCCACACCATGCCACCATCAGTCCATGAAATAACCTTTTATAAAAATTATGTACAGGTATATACTTTATTTGTGACATAATGTCTGATATTCTGCATCATTATGACTTCAGTAGCAAAGAGGCTAAGAGATAAGCTCTGCTGAGCACCCCTTTCTTGTTTTAGATTGCAAAGAACAGTTTCAGTAAATGACTATGTAATCTGTACTGGAGGGAGAGTTCAGCAGCTACTAGAGAGGCAACACTAATACGTATATTTCTCCGTATAGCTCTGGTTTCCACAACTCTCATTCTGAATCTGAGCAAACGGCTCCGTTTCTCCTCATTAAAGCCTGTTTATTCATCCTCTGTAATGATCTCATGAGGGACTTTTTAGGAGAACATGGTGCTCTGTGATTGAATGGTTTTATGTGGAGTCAAAGCGCTCAGGTTTGCGCAGCAGGGTGCCACTTCAGATCACTCAGTGCAAATCTCTGTGGAGCGGGAGGGGAAAAAACATTGATTGCTGCACACAGCCTCTCTTTCCTTTATGCTGTGGGCGCGGGAGGCGTGCATAGAAGGAAGCTTGAGGCCAGTCCGCTGCCCCCCAGGTTGGCAGAGGAATTGTAGTGCCCAGGATTACATTAGAATATTGACACTGGTTGCAAAAAGCGTGGGATAAAGAAAAAAAAAGAAAAAAGAAAGTACTTTTTTGACACTCAGTAGGCGTTCCCGCATAACTTCCTGGTATGATGATGATGTCACACGCATTGCCTCTATAATAACACAATATCTACACTAAATGGATCTTATGCTGTCTGTACACTTCCTTAGCACAGAGAAAGACAGGTGCTTGCTTAGAGTGCTCACAACGCTACGCCGCACGGACAGCCTCAAGGAACTACTCATCACAGATGCAATGACCAACGCTGGCTCAATTGCTCAGGAACGAAACATTCCTAAATCACAAAAAAATTATCTCTGATTAGATAAAGCACAAACTACAACTTGATTTGAAGCCCAAAAAGCCAACCTCCGAGTTTAATAGCTTATATGGATCTCTATGGGCAGCAGACGGTTAGCTGAGCGGTTAGGGACCGTCTAACTTCATTTATATGCAGAATATTACCACCACATTTACATCACACATCAATGGTGATTGTACTGCAGCATTTACTTGCGAAAGAAAAGTTTGATTTATACAGGCCTACATTTATTATTATTGTGAAATCCCCCCTTCCCCCCTGGGTTGGACACCCAGCAACATCCATCCATCCATCCATCCATCCATCCATCCATCCACCTCTATTAGCCTACTTTTGTGCCCAACCCAACTTCCCAAGATCATCTGTAAATAAACAATTCCCCACTATCAGTAATGTGATCTATTACATCGCCTTACCCACACTGAACATCATTTGCTGTTATATATTCAGAACGGGTAAGGACTATTAATAACTAATAATTAATAATTAAAAACTAATTTTATAAAGGCGAGGAAGGGCCAGCAACATGTTGTTGATCAGGTTGACCAACCTGTTTCGCAACACTTGCTTGAATCCCAGATACCGTATGAACATTTGCATGCACGATTGCACGTCGTACACGCACATGCACACGCACACACACAGGCTACGTACATTAGGACTAGATGCTATCTTCCACGGTCTATCAAAGTGCCATCTGGAGGGCTCAGGCTGAGTTTATGACATTACTTCCTCTCACACATGCAGGCATTGGTGGGAAATTGTACCACCATGACATCATTTAATGGTTTCAACATGTGGTGTGACCACTTCTGACCAAACCACGTAGTAGATTCTGGTTGGCAGTGGAATGTAAGGTAAAGTTTAAAACAGTCAGTTTTTGTGCCCACCTCAACCACAGCAACCTCAAATTTGAGTTTATTTTCATGTCCAACATAATTGGTCCCGAAATAAAATTACACTCGGTTACTAAAATACCAGCTATCCAGAAGCAGATTAGAATCCTTTTCCACCTTGACTTTTATCGTGAAAAACACACATTAATCCCCCTTTGATGACATCACAGTGACCGTTGCCCTTTTCTATCTCTACTGTTATTATCATGTTCCTTAAAGTCTTAGTCCAATAACTCAATTTGACTCCTAAACCCCTTTCATCTTGCTTCAGGACTCTCCTCTCTGCTCACACATCTTGTATCCATCATCTGTCCCTCCCACTTCCACATGCATGCGCACGCACGCACGCACGCACGCACGCACGCACGCACGCACACACACACACACACACACACACACACACACACACACACACACACACACACACACACACACACACACACGCGATACACACACACACGCGATACACACTCCTCCTTCATTCTCACGTTAATCTGTCTCTTCCTTTCTCACTCATTTCCACTCCCTCCTGACCAACTCTCTCCTTTCACCAATGGTAACATAGGAAAAGCAGTGAGAAAAGCCATCATTGTCTGTGCTTGTTGCATTTCTCTTGGCACCACTTCAAGATTATAATACTGACACTTTAGATTGAGTGCACTGGGACATTTCCTTCTAGTAACTCAACTCAATACAATTCGTTTTTTATTATTGTGTAACATCACAACAAGACATTTCACCCTGAACAAGTTTTGGTGATTTTGGCAAATTTGGCGGTAGTGGAAATCGGTTAGGATAAATAAATTTAAAAACTATAACGTGAAGAAACCCCATGCCGAACCAGCGTTAAGGGTGGGCTGCCTTCTGCCAGGAGGGAGAGAGAGAGAGAGGGAGGGAGAGACAGACAGATATGAGCAACAAACATAAACAATAACAATAGTAACGACTATTATTACAACAATAATAGCAGCTACTGTAATAGCAACAATAATAACCCTTGATCCGCTACCGGAGGGGTCTGAAATCATGATCTATGTATGGCAGCCTGTAAAACAGTAATTGACCATCACATTGTGATTTGTGAAGTTCTACTCCCCCAACTTAAATCAAAGGACATGCAAAATCACTTGTAGAAGCTACATTTGTAGAGTGTCGTGAGAGCGAGTTCCTTACAGACTGACTGCATTTTTCCTCAGAAAGGCAAAAATCCCATTCCTTGAAATCATCATTAATAAGACAACTTTTGAAGAAGCTTTAATGTGTTAGTTGGCTCATAATTTCTCCTGCTTGTAGTTGACTAAGACGTTTGCTGTACAGAGGGTCAGTTAAGGTTATTGTACTAAACTTCAGAGAACATGTAATAAGATGGTGTTTGTATAGCCTAAAGTGTGGGAGGGTGTAAGCTGCTGTGTAGCGGCCCTGCTCCTTTGATGTAGCGCTTCTCAAATTCTCTGTTTGTTAGCCATTCTCAGCCTGTCCTTTTTCCTATTCAAGGACATGATGAGCTGGGAGGGGGGGGGGGGGGGGGGGCTGCTTATCATCATCTTCACTGTCCTTGGTTCATACTGTGAAATTCAGTGATGGAAGAAGTACTCACATGTTTTCCTTAATACTTAATACAGCAATGCAAATATATATATAATATATATATGTTTTTGCAATAAAATAATCAAAAAGTAACTAGTAGTAAGTTAGTAACTAAAGTTTTCAAATAATTGTAGCGGAGTAAAAGTATAATATTTGCCTCTGAGATGTAGTGGAGTAGAAGTAAAACTATAAAAAAATGAAAAGTACCTTAACATTGTAGTACTAGAACACTGCTTACTTTCCACCACAGGTCTTTTAGTGTGAAATTAAACTGAGCAAAGGGCTCTCTGTGAACTAATTCATGCTTTACTCAGCTTTACTGCCCGTTGCAATTGACATAAATCACTTCCTGGGAGGTCAAAGGGCTCATAATATTTCTTCCTCGCACCTTTTCCTCCCATCCCTGTCTCTCTGATAATATATTGCGAGTGTAAATCCACAACTTGTTCCACTTGGTGACAGGGTTGGCTTCTATGGTGCAGGCCCATGATAAGCTCCAAACTATATGTGTCAAATACTAAACCTATAACACTATAACTATAACCATCACTATAACTATGTATAACCATCTACCACTATACTGTAACTGTATCGTCAGTGCTGGACAAAGCACTCAACCCCAGAATTTGGACTCAATTACTGTAGCATTTATATTCAAAAGTACAAATTACAAAGTAAAATTTCTTTTTAATATCAATGCATTGCTGGATTGCAGATTAAAGAATATATAATATTATAAATATAATACAGAAAATAGTAGATCTACGTGCGCAGCATACCACATATCAAATGCAACATTGCAACATGTGACCTTGTAGATCGTCTAATGCCGCTATATTTGAATATCATAGTAATCCTAGAAATGTAAAAAGTCAAAAGTATAATATTTGTCTTTCAAGTAATATCCAACTATCCAAAGATACAAATACGTAATGCATAGATTACATTTATTAAGAACATTTTTTTTGCATGGATGCACCTGGGACGTATGCTCAGTGATGTATCCCAAGGTCCTCTTGGGTTTCGGGTCTCACAACATCATACCCCTCACTTGGGTGACCCAGCCGGGGTGATCCAGTCCCGACTTACGTCCCAGTAGCTACCCTCGATCAGTCCCATTAGGGAAAAACCAGTAGCTACCCTCAATCAGTCCCATTAGGGAAAAACCAGGGACACACAATCCGCTGCTCCAGAACTACTAGGTACTGGGCGGGCCATCCAGGGCGTGGAGAGACAAGGCACTGTGGGTTGACTCCTGGCCGTGCACCTCCTACAGAGGGACTAGGCACTGTGGGGTGACTCCTGGCCGGGCACCTCCTACGGAGGGACTAGGCACTGTGGGTTGACTCCTGTGTCACCTATGTGCTTATAATTTACTCATACTGTATATACAGGTACATGTGCTTATAATATACTGTATATACAGGTACATGTGTGACAAAAACACCCAAAGGAGTGGGGACTATTCTATTCTATTGACAAATTGACTCCTTGTGCGTCCATTTGGTAACATTTGTACACTCAGAGTTACAAATGGATACATGGTATTCACTGTGTAATGTGATTGACAACCCAATTCACCACCAATAACTGTATGAAAAGAAGCTAGGCTCCCGCCTCCCTTCCCATGTTGTAATAACCAGGTGAGGTTTCGCGCAGCACACACATGCATTTCACTCTAATTCTGGGGGACAATTATATTTATTTGAATTTCTCACTCTCAGAATGATTGCTAATGATACAAAAGCATAGATTTTATGAACTCAGCCTATACTTCTCCGCACTTCAGGCATGCAGGGCCTGACAATACTGTTATCAGCTAACTGTTCCAGTGCATCTATTTAAGTGTTGTTTGGTGTTGTGCTGCAAACAGAAAGGCTGAGACAGAATGTGCCCTCTAGAGGTAGCTTGATGGAATAACAACAGATCCTTGAGTACAGCCTTGTGTACACTTACTGTAGTTCTCCTGTTTTCCCACCCCCATGCTTTCAGCGCAGGATTTGAGTAAAGCCAACACATTTTTGATCTTATCTTACAAGCAATGCACTTTGGAGATGAAATGAGCATTTATACAGCAGATGGGCAACGATGTGCTTACACACTCACTATCATCAAGTTTAGTCAAAGACATGTTATGGCAGTCCAGCCTCACGTGGCAAGACATCACGGCTGAATGAACGCATTTGTTCTGCTTGAAAGCTGCTGTCTATCAGTCGTTCACATTTCAAAGCTTGTAATTTTAAAGGTATGAAATTCTTCACCCAAAGAGGGTTTTTTTTGCCTCAAGGGTGAAATCTCTCAATGAGAAGGTCCCCTAGGGACCCTTACACACACGCACGCATGCACACATGCACGCATGCACGCACGCACACACGTACACACACACACACACACACACACACACACACACACACACACACACACAGTATGTACTATGTATACTGTATATACTCCACCTGAGAATGAATAAGCTTCCCTCCATTGATCCTCCATTAAGAAAACATAACTTTCCCCTGAACAGATGTCATCGGTAGACACCACTGACACCACACATCAATCACACTGATTGATGCTTTTTAATAACAAAACGCAATGAGGAGAACAAGAAAAGATGGAGGTCGAGCTGTGTGTGTGTGTGTGTGTGTGTGTGTGTGTGTGTGTGTGTGTGTGTGTGTGTGTGTGTGTGTGTGTGTGTGTGTGTGTGTGTGTGTGTGTGTGTGTGTGTGTGTGTGTGTGTGTGTGTGTGTGTGTGTGTGTGTGTGTGTGTGTGTTCTGCTTTGGCAGGCCTTTCCATAAGTTTCACCCCCACTGATGTGGTTGCAGAGAAACTTTTTTTAAAAGCACATTTGAAGAATCTTAGATGTTCCAAGACGAAACACCCACATGTGATGTGTGTGCGTGGCTGCGTGCGTGCGTGTATAAATGTGAGCTCAGATTGACTTGACTCTCGCTTCAATCACGTCTTTGTAGGACTTCTTGTGAATCCTATAATCAGAAGCACAAGGAGAGAGGCTGCATATCAGAGGATCAATGATTTCTCTGACGGTGCCAGAAGGGCTCTATCTCACCCAAGCTACAGTACCTGACTGGCAGACAGACAGGCAGGCAGGCAGGCTAAAGATGAAATGATAAAAAATAAAAAGAATAGCACTGGTCAATAATCTATGTTCTTGCACAAGCACTTGAACAAACTCACAAGTTTGAATTTTGAGTCAGAGAGAGAGCCGTAGAGAGATTGAAGGGGGGGTTGGGGGGGGGGGGGGTACGAATTTGGAGGAAGTGTTCGAGTGACGGCACACTCATTATTCTCTCAGAGGTCAGATGTTCCAAGACGGACACACAGACACATAATTAAAATGGCAATCTCAACTCTCAAATCTTGATTCAATAACTCATTCCATTTGCTGCCGGCTACTTTAGCCTAAACATCCACTGATGTAGTATGTATCACGCTGACACATACAGTACATACATATGTTGCCATATCGACAGTTTGAAAAAAAGATGTGCATATGAATTATGGATCTGTGGCAGCTGTACATTTTTAATTGATTCTTCCCAAGTACAAACAGCGTGGAGCTTGGGAGACTTCACAGTCACCCACCCGCCCCAACCCCCACCCTTGAGATTTGGTTTTATTTCCTTTTATACACTAATGTATTTATTACCACCAAGGCCGGAATAAAATCCTGAAAGGATATAGGAATGTGATGAATATTTGATGAAGACCATTTGTGACATACAATATTTCAGTGAAGTTTTTCCTGATCGAGTCTTTCTTTTTTTGTTATACTGGTGGGCTTTTTAGAGGGCTCCTATCTGACCTCTGTCTTGTTTCAAATTGACCTCTTGTCAGATTAATGTCACTCACACTTGATGTCATTTATGTTTTATGACGACTGGTCACTTGAGAAGCTCTGGCAAGTTCTGTAGCCGTTGATCTGCACCCACTACTATTGGGGTCTTCTCTTCTCTTCTCTTCTTTTTGAGGGGCGCTAGCCCCTCCTATATTCAGCTATTAGTTTAGATTGTTGTCTTACACAAACATTAAATTCCCATTGACAATGAATGGAGAATTTGTGTCATATGTGTCTGAGCAAATCTGTACTTTTGTCCGACACAAACATTAAATTCCCATTGACAATGAATGGAGAATGGAGAATTTACATTATGTGTCTGAGCATGTCATGATGATGTATGATGATAAGAGCACCCCTCACTTCACACAGGTGTGATTTTTAATCTTCTTCTTCTTGTTCGTCTCCTCCTCCACGTCTTCATCATCACTGTCATCAACCTCCTCTTCCACTGTCTCTAATTAGGTTTTAGGCATGAGGATTAGAATAATGTACATTGCTACACCAGGTCTTACATAGTGTCCCCCTCAATCAGAGAGAGCTATTTGGGTACATTAGTTTAATATTATTATGAATGGTAAAATGGACATGGTGACTTTTAGCCCATTAATGGGTTACAAAAATCAGGGGATAAAAAATAAATAAAAGTAGACTGGGAAAGCATCTGTCTCACTTTTTTTCTCACAGTTTTTTTTGATTATTTAATATTTTTGGCTTTTCTGCCTTTATTGATAGTTTCAAGTGGAGATTGACAGGGAAGTGAGAGAGAGAAGGGGCGAGACATGCAGCAAAGGTCATCATGAACGGGACTCGAACACGCGACAGTCAGGCCAGAGCCTATAGGCATGCGTCCGGACCACGTAGGCCAGCGGGCACTTCCTCACTTTAGAATTGAACCATATTTGATACTTTGGCTATTCAAAAATAGCAGATCTTCAAGCTAATTTTCTAAAAATTGTGAAAATGTCTGCAAATCTTTGAATATATACATTTTATATATACAAAGCGAACATTTTAAACAAGTCCCTGAAACTAATATAACAAATACTTTGAGATAGGGGGGTCAGCGGTCAACAATTTTGGGGGTCCACATGAAAAACATACCTTTTTCAGAAAACTGTTTAGACTACATTTTTGTAGAATCGGCCTCATGGGTCTTAATGGATTAAGCTGAAAGAAGCAGACAGATAATGAAAGTTAATGCCTTTTTTAACAACACAACGTACATTCCCTCACATAATGTCAGATTTAAATTTATTAATTTGTATGTTATAATGAGATAATGATACAGCTTTGCAGCTTCCTGAGTCACGTTATCAATTTGCAATATATTTCTCTCATAATTCATATAGATTCCACCGTTGTGTGCTTATCGGCTTCTTTCATGTACAGTTAATTACCTCAATATTGCTGAACAGATGGCCGCCTCACTTTGGAAATTACCTTTGGGGAGTCTGTTTGAATTCTAGTCAACTCAATATGTTTGTCTCTCCCATGGTGAGGCATCAGGATGATAACACTGACATCAGGTCAGTTTTCACCTCGATTAATGATTTCAGCTTTCCCCACCCACCCCCACACTAACAGTATGCTAATAACTGCAATGCCTGGGAGGCGAATAATTTTTCATTCGTTTGTTCATGTTGAATTGAATAAATGAAAGTTGTATTTGCTACAGTAATCTGTCAAAATGGCCAAAACTGACATGGCTTCGCCTACTAAGCACCTATACTTCTCCTTATACCCTAATACCACCTATACCCGGTCCCTGTTCATTTTATACTCAAATCTTAAATACTCATAGTTTTGGTAAATGCATTGAATGTACAAAAGTAATTTACTTTCTCTGTGATATGTCTTGTTGCTCTTTGACGAACGTCGTCCAAAGTTGTCCCAAGTGATTCAGCTGGTTGAATTCAACGGCCCAAACCACACCAAAGGGTTACCATGCAACTCCTTGCAGCCGTTTGGACCCAAGGAGTTGCATGGCGACCCTTTGGTGTGGTTAGGGCTTAAAGGTCTGCAACAGCTGAGGATTGTGCTAAAACAGGGACAGCTCAATGGTGGAAAGGAAATGTCACCATCTTGTACACCAGTGATTCTGGGCCCCCAAATAATTGGCAAACACTAAGGGCCGATTCATACTCCTATTTTAGAGCCGAATAAAAGTCGGTTCGGCGCTGTAGAGCCTACAATTTGACGTAATTTGAGGTTCGGGGGGGCGGGTACCGTCCTAAAGTCGGCTCTTCGATGCTACTGAAAATTTCTAACGAGCCGAAATCATTTCGGCACTACAGCGCCGAAACAGCGGTAAAATAGGAGTATGAATCAGCCCTAACTGTATACAGTATATTAATATAAAACAAACGCATGGTATTTCTTAAAACCCTGAAAATGTTGTTAAATATACTATGTTGATTCCATCGATCCATGCCGAATCACGATTGATTGATTATTTAAATAATCATGGTGTAACCCACAGCACGGGTGATTTGTAACCCGCAGCACGGGTGATTTGTAACTCGCACAGGTCGGACTAATAGGAGGTCTGACTGGGTCCCCATCTAGAAAAGGTTGCAAACTACTGTTTACTATGAACATGCTGTAAAGCACCTAAATTGGGGTATAGTGTGTTAATTCAACTCTGAAGGCCTGATTTACTAAACCTTTTGTGCCTCATGTCGTAGCATTCTGCACCTATAAGGTGCACAGAGTAATTTTATTGTAATTTTAAGTGTGTCAATGCAAAGTGCACTTAATGGGAGGAGATATGTTATGTGTGGTAGATTTTGAATTCCACCCGATTTACGTTCATGCAATTGCGGGGGTCAGATTTGTGTGGAAATCCAACACCTCTAAAAGGCAGGGGCAAATTAGTGCATGCATACAGTAGATGGGGCCTATTAAAGGAAGGTTGTGGTAGATTTGAGCAGTAATTGCAGGAAAAACTTGAGACCGACCTCAAAATTGCACCAACATGATGTTTCTAATAAGATGTATTTATAGGCGTATTGGGTTTGTTTATTTTTATGTCAGAGTCATAGTGACGTGCCTAATTTGCCTATGGGTTTATTGGGTTTGTAATGTCCATATACAGTATGCCTATATATGGGCATATGGGGATTGATTATGATCATGATGATAGCGATTATGGTTATGCAAATTTATAGGCATATCATGTTTGTTGTATGGTTATGTCTGGTCCGCCCGCCTGCACTCCCATTAGCCAATTTTAATATAGGATTCTACTTTTACGCTGATTACATCAAACATACAGTAGTTGCTGCAGAGGGAGTGGTAATTTAATTAATGGCTGAAGAGACACTGGAGAAACAATTTTTACGTTCGACATACCGGTTAATTTTTTCCCCCATTGCTAATAATTCTGTCTACAGTATATGCAGTTTAAACCAGCTCCATAAATCATTGGCCATGAGATATTTTGTCACAAACTAAACCAACTGATGTCTGGAAAGAGCAGGGAGGCCATGGAATTGAGTGATAAGGCCTGGTGATCAATATTGTATAATTCAACAATCCAGTTTGATTGGGTTCAGTGGTGTTATCAGCGTTCACAGGTAATACCGTAAATGCCATCAAAGAATGACATTTCCTTCTACACATGGCCTCGGTCAAACGATGAGTTTTAAAGATAGGAGGGTCACTCTGAAAGACATTTTCAACATACATGTACGTACACGTACAGACCATTTTGGATAAAGTGTTTTGCAAATACAGTATTGCAGGATGTATGTCCGCACTATGTATTTGTATAGTGCGGACAATAATTTAATGCCTAGTATTACCTTAACTCACTCGTGGCTCCTGACATGCATGGCAGGTTAAAACTAACCCCATCCTGGGAGGTTAGGTTTACGGTTTGGGTTTTGGGTAGGGTGTCGGACTAATGCCTGTTGGACAAAACACAGGCACCCGGTCAAAGGTACAGTGATTTATTCTACAAAACAACTCTTGTCACAGCAAATAGGAACAAACAAACATGGCGACCGGAACTAGGCTACATCATTTAGCCTACATACAGCAAGTGGGATTCAGATAGTGGACTATAGTAGTCAACAAAATAAAAACAATCTCAGACACGGCCTGGGCCGTGGCTCAGCGGTCCAGGCACCATGGCTGGTAATCCAGTCTGGCAGTGTGCCGCGGGTTCGACTCCCAATCCCGACGACCTTCACTGCATGTCACCCCCCCATCTCTCCCCATTTCCTGTCAGCCTACTGTCTGTCCCTCCATAAAAAAATATAAAATAAAGGCGAAAGCCACAAAAAAACCCATAAAAAAACAAAAAACAATCTCAGACACTACTCTGGGCGCTGTCTATTAAGTCATTGTTGTAGTTAAAATGGGTGCCGTGTCATTAGTCAGAAGGTTCATTGTTCCGAAATTACTATCCCTATCTCTAACCTAAACCTAACCGCAAGCACGGGAGCAAACCTAAACCTAACCGCAAGCACGGGAGCAGTGCATGTTCGGACTAACGGGACTTCGGATCTATGGGTAGTTCCCGTTAAAATGCCTATCGAGCGCTGGCTGTTAGAGCGATAGATACACCTCCCATGGATTGTCTCTAGGTTGTCCTCATTGTAGGCTATTAAAATAACATACCCTATTCAATACAAATATTGTTATTTTACAATTTATGGATGAATGAATGAATATAATAGGTTAATACAAATATATGTTCATGCCACAAAGGGATAGAATGAGTCCACAATATACAGTACAGCAGGTACAATAAAGCTCACTATACATTCGGACACCACTACAAAATGGTATAACCCCTATTTAGTGCATTTGAGGAATAGGGAGTGGTTTGGAACCCAGCCACAGTCTACAAAATATTAGCACCATCTTTGTCCCCCTCTCATCTCTCACCCCCAGAGTGTCTTTCAATGATTAATTAGACACTTCAGAGATTCTCTAGTTTATGTTTATCCTGAACAGTCTTTCACTGGCATTCATGGAAATAGAGGGTTAAATTCCTGTGCTTTAGATGAGGCTCTGAGTTAATCTCACATTTTTATCATTGTGTGGATTTTCATTATCAAACCAAGCTTGTATTTCTATAACATACTGGAGAGGATTGACACAGAAGAGGCTGAAGCTGATGTTACAGTACAAAATATATACTAGAGTTCTATTCTTATCTGGCTACGACCATGAAATATGGGCATCTATGTGGGACAGACAGGGCTTGTTTATGTGCTGCGCACCACTTCTGCAGGTCTTCAACAGTCTGCCTATTGTCAGCGAGGGGTTGCGACACACTTCAATCTCTCAGTCTGATTGTTCCACAGATGTGGGGCTGACCGGCCTCCGGTTGCTTTGATGTGGCGGTGGAATTCCTAGATTCCATGTCTGTCTATCTGCGTAGGCTGATGATGGGGGCGGCCATGGGTTAGATCTTATTTACAGAACTGAGCGTAAACAAGCTGGTCGTGCCAAGCCAAGTTGCTGTCTGCCGATCTGACATACGAACTGACGAGAGAGTAAGCAAAGCTTGAGATTGGGGCTTGAGTTATTATATATATTTTTTGAAAGCCACTGTAATCAGCGAATCCATGATGGAATCAGCAGGGCTGTGAAATGCAGGTCTAGTGCCGTGGACCACAAACTGAGGAATGCTGCATCTAATCTCACCACTGAGTCTGTATTTGTTACACAGTTGGGTAAACAGCAACTTCTCAGGGGGTTCTTTTGAAGGTCTCGAAATGGCCATGCACGGTTTGAATGAGTGTGAGCGTGTTACTGGCCAAAGAAGTTCAAAGGCAATGCATGGGGTCATGGGATGGAAGACGCAGGAGGGCAGGCGGGAGTTGTGGTCGGGGACGGGGCTCCATGTTGTCCCCAGCTGTCCTGTCCATGTCCCCTATGACTGCAGGGCAGTCTCTGGTCAAAAGGCCACAAAGAAGAAAGGGAGGGGGGGGAGGGGGCTATGGAATAGAGGGGTCTGAGTGTGTTTGTGTGTGTGCTCATGCCTGTGTATTTTGTGACAGTGCACACTCTCTCATCTATACTCTCCCCCTTCTCTGTTCTCAGCACACACACACACACACACACACACACACACACACACACACACACAGGGACTGCGTGACCATACATCTCTTTGGCCTCTGATATATTTATATGCTCCGAGCAAAGAGGGAGACCCGACAGATGCACCTGAGCAAATATTAACATCCTCCATAAGGGGCCTTTGATGTGCAGGGGCCAGGACCCAGGGTCGACACCCCTTGGTGGACTCAAACCAGAGTGCAGGGTCTGGAGAGTTAAGAGAGGAGTGGGAAGACACCAAAGAGCAGATGGACACGACACAAAGCCTTGTGTGGTTGTTTATTACTATTTGTTTGTGTTTAAATTATCAGGTTTATCCGTTTAAATTAATCTTTAAAGTTTCGGGCAGAGACATTGTGACACTTTTTGACAAAATTCTGAAGGAAAGTTGTAGATGATCCTTATTAGATACACAATTAATACAGATAATTTACAGCTGATGTTACAAATTATTTATTCATGGTAATAGTGGCATTATGTAATCGTCATTTTCCTTTTTTTTTTTTTTTACCACCATACATTTTATGCAGGCTATCGTTAGAGTGTATGTCAACCCTCCCCACAAACTATGTTACTGTCAAAAGTTCATAAAACTCAATACTGCACAAAAAAACCCCATTCACAACTTATTTGAAAGAAAGAGGAGAGGAAAAAAAGATTAACTTCCAGAGACTTCAGTGTCTTCACCACTAAATCCATTTTCAAACGTTGGGGAGAGACTTGACGGAAATAAATATATAAAGACGTTCAAGGACCAGGCTAAGTGGTTTATCTCCTTTCATCTTGCCACTGCTATATGGGGACTAATCCTGACTTGTGTCTTCAGCGCAGAACCGGGGCCCTTCTGAACTACATTAAATAGAATAGATTAGCTCGTCCAACAGTCAGAGTGGCATTTCAGAATGTATCTGGTTCTTTGTGCCATGGATAGAGGATGGCATGAGGCAGTATCTATTTTGTCTTTGAATGTATAGCATACATCTGAACACTCACCGACTTGAGGAGGGCTTTAGCGTTGCTAACGATAAGGCACTGTCTTTTACAAGGTTTATTTCACACTTCATGCCTCAAAAGTCTGTCTCTGAGTAGTACACAGATATAGAGAGACGGACAGATAAAGGGACGGGTACATTTTTTAAATAAAAAATAAAGAGACCATTTTTTATATGGCTGGCTATATGCAAAAAGAAAGAAATATTACTTGTGACTATGATTGCACACCATTGTGGCTGCACTGGCAATGAATTTTAACATGTTTGATATTTATTGCTGTGGTATGATGTTTCTCAAGAGACTGATTCTATATCTGCTGCTATTTATATCTGCTGCAAATGTGTCCATATTTGCACAAGGAGCATTTCATATGATATATATTATATATATCTATTGTTAAGTTGAACTTGAAGTTGAAAAAGAAAGAGAGAGAGAGAGAGAGATATGTGTGTACTTCATCCACTCCAACAACTATACAGTAGTAGTAATGTCCCTGTTCTTTCTAACAGCTGGACCGGTTTACCACAACTGAATGAAACTGGTCCAGTCCAGCCGTGACTCCGGTGACAAAAGGAGTGTGGGTGTGTAATCCAATAGAATCAGCCCTCCGTCTTGTTTGATCTGCTTCATTTCATTTGGCCATACTAATTTGGGAGAGAAATCAGATAAGGCAAACCCCATCATGTGTTTTCACATCAAAAGTGATGGATGACAATGTTTCCTCTATGTTACTTTCCTCTTCATCTCGTCTCTCTCTCTTAGGACATCTGAAGTCAGCACTAGGATTAGATCATCTCCAGCTCCACACACAATGGGCTATTGTGTGACCAACGGTTGCAAATTGGACTTATCGACGCAATCTATTTAAGCCCGGATCAGAAGCTTTGCTGAATACTGCCACCTCTCAGTCCAAGAACCGTTGTTTATATCTGATAATTCTACTGTAGTTCTTCACTCTCCTACCGGCACCAGTGGGTGTCAGTGGCAGAGCAGAACTTGTAAGCAGACAGCTTGTCCTTGGATACAAGTTAGTTACACTGGGGTGCATGGTTTATATAGAGTGCGCTGACTGGCTCCTATCAAGACATCTTCTCAACACATTTTGCGTGCGTGCGTGCGCATTTCTGCATGCATGCATATGCGCTCATTCACTATCCGTGTGTACAGTAGAGTGTGAGGTGTTTGAGACAGCTAAGGAGGTGTGCACGGGAGGTTCTCCAGATGCGGCGAGTGGAGGAAAGCATTAACGAGACCGCAGCTATGTCAGCTATGCCCCAAACAAACACGAGGAGCTGAGAGGACGCAGGCCGCACACTGAGGCCTCCCAGTTCAAAGGAACGGGAAGAAAAGGAGATGCCAATCCCAGCATTATGCTTCACTAGTGTGGTTGCCCAAAGGGCAACCAGACTCTAGTAACTGTAACACTTTCCGTATTATTTTACTGGAGTAAGACAAAGTTTGCCGCATCTACTACTAGTCCCACAGTTTTGACTGTACGCACTTGAGCCATATCTCAAATTGATCGGGAATCGTGTGCTTGTGTTTTGCTAAGAGAAATGTTGTATAGTTTAATTGATATGAATTTATTAGTGAATAAAATTTCCCCATTGACTTGAATGGGAAAATGCGAAAAATCACATTCAAGTATTATTTCCTCTGAGACTGTAAGCACTATAGTTACAAAACTTGGAGGATAAATTCATAATTATCACTAAAATTAATTAACCTATAATGTTATCGGTCGGCCTCATGGTGGCGCTATAACAGCCCACTTTACCTTTTTGCTTATAACTCTTGAACCGTAGGTCGTAAAATCAAAATACCATTTCCCCTGGATTCCTTGGGTCATGACGCATCTCCCAATATGCCACGCCCATTTCCGCCATGATAGATTTTCCGCCATTTTGAATTTTGTCCAAAACACACTTTTTGCTTTTCCTCCTACGTATTTTGTCCAAATCTCACAAAAATCTGTACACGTGATCTCTGGAACGGCGGAATTTTGATTGAATTTTGAGTGCGTATCGTTCGGCCGTAATCGTCGTCCGAAGTTAGTAGGAGGGGCCTATATCACAAAGAATGCCATAAATCATGAATGGAATGTCCAATCCATCCCAAATTTGAATCACATGTCCGGGGTGGTTCAATCAACCAAGTTCTAAAAGCAATTCCATTTTCATCCATAGGGGGCGCTGCAAATGCGAGAAATGTAACCATTTGTCGCAAAAACATGAATTTTGGGGGTTAAATCCCCTCCGAATTACTTACACATGATCTAAGGTGTGACTTGAAATTGTAATTGGCTGGCAATATTAGTGGGAGGGGCATATGTAAGCCACTGCGGCAACCACACATCCGACATTACTAACCCTACCTTTAACCCTAACCGCACGCGGGTGAGCCTCTCCCCGAGGCTTCCCCTCCCATTTTTCTGGCAGAAGCCCTTGACGGATGATTTTCTCCATTCTGCGACTAGCATTACAGTTTCCAAGACTATGTTGAGAACATGATGGTCCGCATCTCCCGCTAAAGCTCAGACACTTGTTGTTGCAGGGAACCTACCGCACAGTCCCACAGGCTGCCAAACCCCTCTTGCTCAGCCATCAAAAGAGTCAGCAAAACTGTTACGGCCCGCTGTATTATTATTGTTTGGTTTTAGAAAAGAGAATTAGAAAATACAGTATTGCATGATGGATTTTTATCACCAAAGCTCTTTCTATGGTAGAATATATAACTTTAAGGTGTTTGCTACTTGCTAAAGAACCTTGTTTGTGTATTGTAGTAGTATGTTCTCACGGATGTTCTCAGCCTGATCTCACCCAAACACGGTGAAATAGCATGGATTGGCAATTCCGTACAACACGCCTAGAAAACCCCAAAATCTGTACATATTACTATTTTTGAGTGGTGCAACCACTCCAAGGAACAGCTTTGTCCTTATGTGATTATGTTACTATGGGACTATGTTACTATGTACAAATAGGGGGTGCTGTTGCACCACTCGCTTCAGACTGGTCTGATTTTTACCACGACGGAGGGCTTTCACCAGTATTGGGTAGCGACGGCACCCCTCCGTCACAGTCTATGGGGAGGATTTCAGTGTAATATGCAAATGTGGGTTTTCTACACGTGTATGTACGGAAATGCCAATCCGTGCTATTTCACCTTGTTTGATAATTATGTTGGTTGAGCTCGCTCTGTACAAAAGCAACCCCATTGTACTGATCTGGGATCTTTTATGTAAACTGAACACATTTAGATCAATTTAGAAGTACTATAATGGGCATTGATTAGGAGGATATTTTTTTAAATACTAGAAGCGCGACTTGCCTGTGGCGTGTCTCAAGTCTAACGCCACAAATTTGTGTCGCAGTGCGATCCGAGTGAGACACATCTGTGCCCTTCACTGACTGCCCTGAACCATGCACGAAATGTTCGCTCACAACTTGTTACCGGCTCAAATTTCTATAGCCAGCTATGATGTTTAAAACAACTGTATTTGGATTATACACTAACTAATTGGGTCCAAGAAGCTGCTACTGTAGGTCGTCTGGACCTCCAAATGATTCCCCAAGCAACTAGCACTTCATGTAGGCTACATATATATGTGTTGCAATAGGTCAGGCCTGTTGATGCAACACCATTGCTGTCACTATAATCATACATTACTATTGCATGCAGTAGCGTGCAGTGGTTGCTACTGGACTGAATGCAAAGTAAGCTAGTTTTAATTCCTACAGGTATACTTTAACTTTCTGGTTTTTGTGCTAGTTATGAGGCAATCAAATTAGATATTGATTTTAGATTAACTCAGTATAGTAATCAAATACGCTTTTGTGTGTTAAAATCTATAAAAAACATTCCCACTGCATGTTGGTAACCGAGTATCAGTATTCCCTTACTGTTATATCAATATGCACGGGCCAATAATGGACCTCCCTATCTGTCAGCAGAAACACATTTATGGAAGCATCAAACGATGGCCAGAGTTGAAGAGCAGGCCCCCTTATTTAATAATTAATCATGATGAAGTTGAAGGCACACAATCTGATGAAAGCGCCGTCTGTCAGGCGAAATTAAGCCCTTCTTCATTCCATTATTGTTGTTAGTTTAGGCTGATCTATCTTTCATTCTCAACTGCTCTTTCCATCCATTCCCCCCACCATCACCATGAGCTCGTGGTTGTCAATATGTCAATTAAAGTGAGCTGCGGCATGTTGTTTCATCGCCTGCGACATTTTGATGTCTTGATAAAAGAGCTCCGAAATCTGTTTATTTTGCCTTTTGACACTCTTTCATCTACACTTTTCTTCCCGCTCGGCGTGCTATGGGGGTCCTTTTTTTTGCGGCTGTGAATTACAACGTGTGGAAAAACGCATCAAAGGTACGCAACAGTATGAATGATGTCACAAGTGACTTGAAGGCCTAACTTCATAAAATGCATGAAGGACATATGAAGATAATGAAGTTATCACCCCTCCCACTAACCTACCCTCCTGCCTCAAACTACCCCAACTGCCAACCAAACACCATGACATTGCATTAGCCAGTGCTGAAGTGAATAAAGACAGGACGTTTCTCACCTCCAGCCACAAATGCAGGGAACTGTAGACCAATCTGGAGCTCCATGTGTATGGCAGAAACTCTGGAGCACACAGAAATAGAGAACACAAAGGCTAAACAATAAATAAATATACATTATATTGCCTCATATCTTTCTGCTCCAGGGTTACTTCAGATGAATAAAAGTATATCTGGTGTTTCTGGAGACATAACGACAAGTTACAGTAAGCAGCTGCAGATATTGTTGCAGTGAACTAAGAAAACCTAAAGTGGCATCTACTGAAAGTTTATTTTATGGACAGTCAGTCCAGTGTACATCTTTCTTCACCACCTTCCATTAACATCAGCTGAACTCAGAACCCTTAATCAAAAGCCTTTCATCAGCTGGTGAGTAACCGTGCACCTTTTGAATTCCAGTAGCCTCTGTGCGTGCGTGCATGCGTGCGTGTGTGCGTGCGAGTGTTTCGCAACAGTCACACTTGTGAGAGGCATGCAGTGAAGGGTCTGCTTGCTTGGTATTTTCAGGACTTGTTATGCACTGATGTGGGATGAGAGGCGCAGTAGGTGATGTGTCTTTTGAAAATCAGCACCATACCACAATTTTGGTGTCACCAAGGACTCATCTGCTGCCCACCTCTGTGGACCAGGTCAACCTGTCTAATAGCATGGTGCGCACTTATTTTTGTCTCTTTATGCCTAACTTAATACTCCACGTTGCACGCCGCAAATATATCGATGATATATCGACTGGCATATTAGTATGAATCGGGCCTAAGTTGCACGTTACAAAGTAATGCGAGTACTCTTTTTTTTCTTTTCTTGTAACGAGCAATGTAACGTGTTGGTTTTGCAATTAATGTACTCAAAACATTATTCTGTTACTTTTAAAACGTACAGTATTTCCCTGCTCTTTCTCTTTAAACAAAACAGACTGAAGGGTGCAGTAGTGCATGCTGAGGTGCTGACCGTGGGTGCATAGGTATAAAAGAGACGTCACACAGCTCGTATAGCTACGATGCAAAATTTCACATTATAATTAATACGACCAACGTGACCTGACACAGGGCTTCTTCTTTCTGTTGCCACAAAAATAAGCCGTGACTCGTTTCTATTGATTTCCTACTTCTTGACAAGGCAAGTGAAATTTCCAGGTGTGTGCATCGTGTGTTTTCCGTTAAATTGCTCATCTGCTCTTTATAGCGCCACCAGGAGGAAAAACACATTTTCTAATATTACTCCTTCAGATTTTATCCAAATTTCACGCAAATCGGTACACATGCTCCCCATAGTCATGTGATCAAGACAGGTTTGTTAGATTTCTCATAATCCACCTTCATTGCCTATGATTGCCTTCTAAACTTTTCAGAAGTAGCCCGCTTTGTACCCGTTTTGTACAAATCGCCACAACTACACAACGCAACGTCCGATTGCGGTGAAACTGCATGCATATTCCCACTAACCTGACGCTGCCAGATCCAAGAAGCTTGCTACACAAAATTGTTTCACAGCTTATTGGGATCTGGGATCGCGGAAGCAAATTCGATGACGGGGCTGTTCCTTTTTTTCAATATACTTGGTAGATGATTGGATGGGACCGTCTGCCTATCACCGTGTGGGCGTGCAAACACAACCAATAGCTTCACATCCCCCCCCCCCCCCCCCCCCCACACACACACAAAACATGATTATATTACTCCTAAACATTTTACCAAACATCACACACACTCCTATCCTCCTGGTGGAGACCTGTGCCCAGAAGGGCACTTTTTCTAGTTCTTAATGTTGCAGTTCAGAGCAAACACAATCACAGAAAGGTGAGGTATAAGAAGTCACAAAGAAGAAAATCGCTAAACTAGCACTGAAACTGAAGCAACAATCTAGTTTAGAGCAGGAGATGTGATAAGCTAAGGGATGACAGGTGAGCTGATGATTGAAGGCAGGTGTGTAGGATCCAGGTGAGTATGTCAGGAACACACGCAATCACGCACATGTGGGACACTGAAGGAGGCTTACGTCCGTTGGCATGACACAAAAGGGGGGAATTCGTTTTATTTCCAATATGAAAATTCC